>NW_005355584.1:5167218-5210105 GCF_000412655.1 Myotis brandtii
GGGTCTTTTTTTATTCCAGATGAATTTTTGGAGAGTTCCTTCTAGATCTGTGAAGTATGCTGTTGGGATTTTAATGGGAAGTGCGTTGAATCTATAGATTGCTTTGCGTAGTATGGACATTTTAATGATATTGATTCTACCAATCCATGAACATGGTATATTCTTCCATTTGTTTATGTCTTCTTCTATCTCTTTTATTCCAAAAAATTCAAGAGGAAGGCACATTTCCATGCTCTTTCTATGAAGCCAGCATTACCCTAACCCAAAACCAGATAAAGACACTACAATGAAAGAGAATTACAAGCCAATATCCCTGATGAACATGGATGCTAAAATCCTCAACAAAATTCTGGCAAATTGGATCCAACATTACATTAGAAAGATCATATACTATGACTAAGTGGGATTTATTCCAGGGATTCAAGGCTGGTGCAATATCTAAAAATCAATAAACGTGATACATCACATAAACAAATTGAGAGACAAAAATCACAGCAAAACTTTCAGCAAAGTGGGAATAGAGGGATCATACCTCAACATAATAAAAGCCTTATATGACAAACCTACAGCCAACATCATACTCAATGGGCAAAAACTAAAACCATTTCCCCTAAGAACAGGAACAAGTCAGGGATGCCCACTTTCACCACTCCTGTTCAACATAATACTGGAAATGCTAGCCATAGTGATCAGATAAGAAGAAGAAATAAAAGGCATCCAAATTGGAAAAAGAAGTAAAACTGTCATTATTTGCAGATGACATGATATTGTACATAGAAAACCCTAAAGATTCCATAAAAAAAACTACTAGAACTAATAAATAAATTTGGCAATGTAGCAGGATACAAAATTAACACCCAGAAATCTATGGCTTTTTATATACCAACTAGAGGCCCCTCAGCCTGGCCTGTGGGATCAGGCCAAAACCAGTTCTTTGACATCCCCTGAAGGGTCTTGGATTGTGAGAGGGCACAGGCCAGGCCAAGGGATCCCACCAGTGCATGATTAGGGCCAAGGAGGGACACAGAAGGTTGGCCAGCTGGGAAGGGACCGGGGGAGGGCTCCAGGGCATGTCTAGTCCTTCTCGCTCAGTCCTGATTGGCCAGACCCCAGAAGCAAGCTAACCTACCAGTCAGAATGTCTTCCCCCTGGTGGTCAGTGCACAACATAGTGAGCGGTTGAGCAGTCTTAGCATATAAGCATATCATGCTTTGATTGGTTGAATGGCTGACTGGTCAACCAGGCACTTAACATATTAGGCTTTTATTATATAGGATAATGAACTCACAGAAAGGGATACTAAGAAAATAATTCCATTTACCATTGCAACAAAAAATTAAGATACCTAGGAATAAATTTAACCAAGGAGGTAAAGGACCTGTATTCAGAAAATTATAGGATGCTGAAAAAAGAGATAGAGGAAGAAATAATTATTATTAACTCATCTTATTTCCATCACCAGAATGGCACAATTGACCAGAACAACAACAACAAAAACACACATAAAACTCCAGTTGTTAACACTTTTGGGAGAACTATTACAAACTAATTTTAATTACAATTAATATTTTATCTTTTACAAATTATAAAAAATATAGGTAGGTTATCATCATGGATAACTGCAATTTCCATTATAGAGGTATAGAAATATGTGATGAAGTTATTATGGTCCTTAAAATAAAATGTTCACCTTGAAGTAATTATAGAGTTACAGAAAAGTTGCAAGGATCATAGAGTCATTGTATACTTCACACCTAGTGTGCCCTATTGCTAACATCTTACATTACCATGATACATTTGTCACAGCTAAGAAAACGACATTGGTTCTGCACTACTAGCTCAAATCCACACTTTACTTACAATTCAGCCACCACCCCCTTCAAAGCCCTTTATCCTTCCTTCCATGATTCCATTCAGGACACCACATAACATTTAGAACATTATGATGTTTGGTAAATACATTCCCATAAGCAAGTTTAAAACCTGTTTTTTCATAAAATTGCCTAAAAACATTATAACATTATATAGAATTTTAGATTAAAAAAATAGGGAAGTATTAGACTGTCTGAATTAAAACGTTAAAGAATAAGATTCTTCAAATGATTTCTCATAATTTTGAAAACCTCTTTTAAGCAGCTTTATTTTCATCATTGCCCTTATGTGCCTGACATTTCCCATTTAGTAATTTTTTTCTTAATTATATTTAAATATTTTTATATAAGCTCTGAGAAGTGATTTTTTGAAAATCTGAGAAATTCAGTGGGAAATTCAGTTGTCTAGCCTACAAAATAACAACTACATTTGAAAACAACAATTTAATACAAAGCATTTCCTACTGCAGAAAAGTAATAATCACAGCTATAATATGCAAAAAGAGCAACAGTTAATCCCAAGCCCCCATATTCATGCTATACATTCCAAACATCATATATATTTGAAGCTAAGCTTTTCTTTTTTGAAAAACATTAATAGAAGCTCTTTCTCTACTTTTAAAAAGCTTGTGTGAAGTCTATATTTTTATAAAATTGGACTAAGATATTATACAGAAGTTGATATTGGGTCTTCATCATTCAATCTGACTGCAGAATTCCACCTCAAGTTAGAATTAAGAGATTTCTGATGCTCGTGGTGATGGAAAGGATCAATTGCTCATTAAAGATAGAAGGGAAAAGTTGATCAACTTGGTTTGATGAAAACGTAAGTGTTAAGTGCCGAGGCAGAAACACATCTCTTTGTAAGTGCAAAGGCACTTGGCCTTTGTCAGGGAACCAAACACTTCAGCATCTGCAGGCATTGCATTCACCTTTCATGGAGCAAATCTAAAATCATCTAAAATTCACTGAGCAAAAGCCAAATACAAATTAAGGTCTTAGAATAGAACGAATATCATTGGGAAGTGGGACAGCTTTAAGTTGTAACAGAATCAGAAAGGCAGATGTATATATAGATGCTTTTTAAGATCTACTTAGTGAAACTTCGTTCTGCATAAAACAGCATATTTAAGGATGAGCTATATTGATCTTAAAGGGATTGTACTTACTTCCTTCAAATAACACACAATACATTTCAATCAAATCATCACTGCTATTCATTTGCTCCTTTGGAAAACTGAAAGAGTTAAAATTATTTCCAGTGCTCAGCTCTCTTGCCTCATTTATCTGGTACCTCCAGATTTGCCTAAAAGGGACATTATTTGAAAGGAAGGCTTACCTAAGTTGTGTTTTACTTCAAAGGACAGGGAACTCAGGAGACTTTCTATTTTTACCTCTCACAGATCCTGGAGGGCTCCACTATTTTTTAATGTGATTCTTTTAAACTAGCTAGTAGCAGTCTGCTTCCTGAGCCATTCTGTATTCATGCCACCACTGTATGGATTCAGGGAGCACAGACCTATCTCAAAGTGTGCATCCCTGTCTTCACAGTGTACCAGGAACATTCCGTAATAAGCCTAGTTCTACAACCTCTGGTCTTCCTGTGCACTCACAAGTCTTTCTTTGACACAACTACCATTTCAGGCTTCAAGCCACCAAATAAAGCCGAGACAAATTGCAGTGATTCACCCTACTCAAGAATAATGAGCTCCAAAGGCCAAGAAAAGAGCACACATTTGTCTACAGCTTTGTGGCAAAAGAGAAAACAAAACAGACACAATAAAACAGGATCCTTTGGTCAGTGGGAAGTTATGATGTCATATTTCATGTGTATTCTCTCTTAAATGCCACATTTTCCCAGAGGCTCAGCATAATCCAGAATTGAAAGATTCCATTTTAAACAGGACATGTCTCACTTTCCTAATTCCTACCATTTTCACAGAGCTACCACCTGATCTCAGCCAGTAACAATGTCTAGGATGCAGACATTGCTCTTATGATACTACGTAGATTTGTACGCCTGATAAACATCAGAGCTCTTGGTCTTTGGGGGCTATTTTAGAATTGTTTCTTAGGTAATTATCTCACCAGTACTTAATGTGATAACTAATTAAAAATTAAAATGTTAACATAAATGATCTAAATATTTTTTTCTAATGTATTGTTCATTGCATGATGCCTATATATTCCAAGCTCTTCAAATGTTTATCCTTTAGCATTCTTCCAGCGGTTTCATTTTGGCCATAGTTTTTGAAAACAGAGAATGCTGACTGTGGAAAAAGATGCTACCTGCTCACATTTGAAATCTAAATAATGCTGGTGATATGGAAACATTTTGAGAAAATCAACCTCTCTGTCTCTGTCTCTGTCTGGCTCCTCTCTCTCACACAAACATGCACATTATTGAGTCCCCAATTTTAATATTAATACATACATTGTGTACCTTTGAGAAAGCAACCTCTAAAGGAAAATACAATTATTAATGCTCCTTGTAATCTATTTAATAGTGACTCTGGCAGCAAAGCAGAAACCAATGTGAAAATGAGGCAACATCAGAATAAGCCAACTCTCTTGAAGTTTGATGTTGTTTCATTTGGAATAATTTAAAAGAACTCGGGGTCATAAGATGGTCATTTGCTCATAAACCATGACTTCCTGTTATACATTCTGTAGATGGATAATCATAATAAGTTATAATGATAAAATATCTAAGATTATTTTAGGAATGAAGCATGACATATTATAGTAAACAATGAATTAAATATGACATTGTATTTGGCTATTGATCTGACTCTTAGAATAGTAAGGACCTTTTGTTCAATTTCGTTGTCTCATACAAGGTTTAATATGTTTTATAGCTTTGGTTTTCTAGAACATTCCATTTATTTATTATGGAAGCTTTTTTGAAAAGTGTTTTGCATTTGCTTATGTTTTATTTATTATATGGTAAGTAGATATTTATGTATTGGTCTCACCTACTTCTTTCTGAGTGACTTTTTGAATGCTAACTGTATTACTCAATAACCAGGTCCAAGTACAATGACTTATATGTCATATGTTGTTTTAATAAATATTTTTAAATTAATTTTTTACCTTTAACAAGATGGTATTAGCAAAACTAAGCTTATAATAATCATTTTGGCACTTTCATACATGACATTTGGCAAGTAGCCCAAGTTAGTATTTTTAAGTATAAGTTGTCTGTTTATAAAAACTGAAAGACAAGAAAAAAAGTACTATTTTTCTTAAGGTTTAATAAATTATTTGTAATGTTTTTCCTGTAACTTAAATAAGAAAAATTAACTATGCTATTATTCCCAGTGCTTTCTATTATTTCTTCTGTCACATGAACAAGTTCCTGATCTTTCAACATCTTTATTACTTCCTTTAAAATAATATCTACTGGGGGGGATCAATTGGAGGAAAAGGAGACATATGTAAAATTTTAGACAATAAAAAATAAATTAAAAAAATAATGTCTAATTGGTCAGTAGTCCTCTAACATGGCACCTCGTATGAGACATATACTCCAGATTTGTTCCAGACCCTGCTATGATCCCTGCCAGCAGCATCAGTGCCAACTAGGAGCTTGAGATGCAGATTCTCAGGCTGTCTTGACCTTTGAGTCACCTGATATTGAGTCCCAGTGACTCAGGTGAGTCCCTTTGTGAGAAGCACTGGGCCATTAGCTCACAGAGGTTGCTCACTAACTTTGAGGAGGCTATGATTTTCTGATAATTGTGTAAAACTGACGTAGCTTTTTGAACAGCTGAGTCATAGGATAGCTTATATGGTACTTATGATGACCTATCAATCATCCCAGGCTTCTTCTTTTTTTTCAAATAAACTGCTTTTAATCTCACTCTCTCCCATATAATGATAATGATGATGATGTTCATAGTTACTAACGCTTCTGGAGTATTTACCTAGCATTATGGATCATGCTAAGCTCTTTGTGCCTAATATCTCATGTAACACTCCACATTCCCATTTAAGAAAGAAAAAACTGAGTCTTAGGAAATAAGTAATTGACCGAAGTCAAAGAAGAAATAGTCAGATTTAGTTGATTTGATTCCAAGTTCTATCTAACTTCAAAGTCTGCTTTCTTAAATCCTTCAACATTTCCTCTTTAAACACACACCCTGTGTACAAGATTGACCATTTTCATCCTATGACATTTTTATTTCCTCTTTTGGTCTTTCATGGTAAATTTTCAAAGTCCATTGTAAATATCCTTCTCATGATTCTCCATGACAGCCTCCTAGCTTCACACTATTGATACAT
Source organism: Myotis brandtii (assembly GCF_000412655.1). Classification (NCBI taxonomy): domain Eukaryota; kingdom Metazoa; phylum Chordata; class Mammalia; order Chiroptera; family Vespertilionidae; genus Myotis; species Myotis brandtii. The sequence goes on from NW_005355584.1 coordinate 5,173,374, forward strand.
CCGTTTAACTGGCATTTTACATCCTAGCAAGTAAATAATACGATCTCACAATAAATAGTTAAGGACAGAACCCATCTGGCTGGTGCCCACACATATTAAGCAGCAATCTTATAAAAGGCCTGTTTGTCTAGCAAACTCTTCTCTCCACTATTATTGAGTTCTTATATTCATTATATTTCAAATTGAGGACATAGAGATCCTAAGGCTTTGAGATCTGTTGCAGGGAAGAGGCAGGAAAACGGAGAGAATTTGGATTTAGCAAGAGGTTTTAGGGGAGCTGGGAATGGACTGCAAGTGAGGTTGGCAGTAATTGAAAGAGGGTCTCAGGCAGTCATAGAGGGACAATCAGTGTGATTGGGAGAAATTCCTGATCGAAGGCTGAAGCAGAAATCGATGGTGCATGGTTTTTTATAAGGATCACAGAGCATCTTCTTTAATGTGGAGGGGATTTTAGTGAGTAGTAGCCTATCCTCAAATGAAAAACTTAGTCAGTTGGAGAAAGGAATGTGTCCACCATAGGATAAAACTTCAGTAATAAAAAACAAGCTATGCAGATGTGATTGAGAACAAGACTGACCCAGGGTCTCTGACTTAAAGATTAACTCAGAGAGGTCTATTAAGATGGTGACAAGGTGTGTCCTGAACTCCCTCCCACTGTGTGCACACTGTACAGCTACACCTAGAGCTTCTGGAAGCTAGCCAGGAGACTGGTACACATCAGGAGAATGAGAGAAAACCCACATCAAAACAGATGGAGTAACTGAAGGACCAGCTCAAAATTATCTCCTGTTTCATAAGATATTGAGCTGCTTTTCAGAGACAACAGACCAAAACCCCAAGTCCTGCAGCCTGGGCGTGCACAGAGAGAGAATGGTGACCTCTAGCTTCACCCAGAACCAAAGTCTTGACCTAACCTTCCCCTCTTCCCCACTCCATACGCACACAGAACCAAAGGACTGGCACATATCTGAAACTTGAACACAGAAACCCTTTCAGAAGCCAAGGGTCCACTGTCCAGGAAGACTGGGTGGTGATACCCTTTAACAATAAATGTTCCACGGTCCTCCAGTGAAAACTCTCCTTACCAGCACTTCTGCATGCCTGTTCCCCCAGCCCCTTAAGACCCCTTGACCTGGCCCATCCAATAAGACCATTAGGTCCCTCCATCTTCTCAATGGGCAAGTTCTCCATCAATAAACCTTTCCTTACTCCTAACCCTGACGTTTTGACTTTTGGCCTCCTGAGGCATCCGGCATGTAGACTTTGGTTCAGTAATAATAGAAAGAACTAGACACATTCTTACCATCCACCCCACCCCCAGCACAGTGACATTCCATCAGGAGGGAACTCCCAACTCCTTCTATCTCCCTGAGGGGTGAAGAATCTGGGCCACAATTTTTACAACCATAATTTTTACAACTTCCACCCAAGGGACAGGTCCCCCAAACATCTAGCTCTCAAAGCCAATGGAGCTTGCATGCCGGAGACCCATAAGACTAAAACAAACCAAGAAAAAGTTGTGAATGGAAGCTTGAGCATGCACCATGGCTATGCCCCCAGGCCTCAGTACAAAGGCTAAGATGCCCACTGGCTAAGACGCCAACTCCCAGTCTCTCCCCAGAAGGGTTCCATCCATATTCTTTGAAAGCTGCTGCCTGAGTGAGGGTCAGGCTTCTAATTTAGCACACCTCTAGGGGCTGGCTTCCACCCTTATGGAGACCTAGCAGATGCCTCCCTAAACATCTCCCTTGAGCCACACCCACATGGTCAGTATCTTTCAAGAAGGAGCTAGCACATACCTGGGCATCCCTGTATTTGCAGGGCTGTTGGAGGGATAAGTCCGAGGATCACTGGGCTCTGATGGCCAATGGCACTTTCATTTAGGAGCCCCACCAGGGAACAGGAAGATAAGTTTCCAATTACAAGATTATGTTACAATAAACATTCTTTTAGTCCTAGGAAATAAATAGATTTTAGTTAATTTATAGTGAACACAAGTGACAAAAAGTAGTATCTATCTATATAAAAGCCTAAGCAACCATTCCAACTAAATGACCAGAACGACCAGAACGACCGGTCGACCAGTCGCTATGATGCGCACTGACCACCAGGGAGCAGATGCTCAATGCAGGAGCTGCCCCCTGGTGATCAGTGCACTTCCACAGCCAACCTCCCCTGGTGCCTCCCCGCGGCCAGCACCCTCCTGTGGTTCCCCAGCCGGTCAACCTCCTATGGTCCCTCCACCCAGCTGGCGGCCAACCTCCCAGTCTCCCCCACCCTGGCTGGCTGGCCAACCTCCCTCAGTCCCTCCCCTTGGCCGGTCCCTCCCTCCATCCAGCTGGCCCTGATTGGCCCTGATCAGGGCTGGTCACCTCCCCCAGGCTGGCCGGCCAACCTCCCGTGGTCACTGCCCAAAGCCAGTAGGTCCCGATCGGCCCAACCCTGATCAGCCCGGCCTTGATCGGCCCTGATCTCTGGCCAGGCCTAGGGACCTCACCCGTGCACAAATTTGTGTACCAGGCCTCTAGTATAACATAAATCAAATTAAATGTAAACACAAAGAAACAACTTGGATGACAAATATGTAAGTAAATAAATCTTTTAAAAAGTTATACAATGCATAGACTACATTAGTAAATACCTGTGAACCTATTGTGGATTTAGGTTTTCTGGCAACCAGGGTCAAAAAAAGGTACTTTGTGATTCAGTTATAATAAAAAAACTATAACGGGCTATTTAGGGGAAATTTTTCTCTCCTGGCTTTAACATGTTGTTTTATTTTAGTCAGACAGTGATGACATGGTACAAATTCTTGATATACTTTAACTGTAATGTCAGAAACTGACTTCTCTTGTTTATTTTACACATTAATCTCCCAAAGAAAGCTATCAGTGAAATTCATTGAACCTGCTAAAATATGCTAACCATCATCCGTCTTTGGATGTCATCATTTATGCTATGTTGAAATTTGCCACTTAACTACACTCTATCAGCTATTATAACCTTGTGTCATGTAAGAGGCTATTAATATGATGAATTAGTGCATTTGTCACCAATCACATGGTTTTAGGTCTGAAATAAAATTTGGATTCATGATGCTTTCTGATAAGCTATTTGATCTCAAAAAGCAGAAATTAAATCAAACTCAATTTAAGTAATATTGGGAAAATAAAGGAAAAATGAGTTTTAACCTATTGCAATGGGCTTGATCTGTGACAACTGCATTCAAACAGAAGAGCATATGAGACAGAATTGAATATTAATCAAACTAAAAATGTGATTTCTATGATATTCTCTTTTTTTTAATAAAGTTTCATGCTAGTGCCTGGATTTTAAATGCTAAAATGTGTGTTGATTGATAAGTCTTAGAAACATAAAAATGGACTAGAATAAATGTAGATAGTTATTCCAATAACAAAATAATCTAATATAATTTTATTCACTTGGTCCCTAAAGAGTATATGTGTCTACACATAATCCTGAGTGGGTTGGCTTAACATATTTTATTATGACAATTACCTGTAATAATGTCATGGACAGTGAGATTCAAGTGAATACTTTATCTTTGGTTTCAGGTCCAAAAGTACTCCACTCTTTAACCCAGAATCATTTGTCATTCTGTGTATTATCCCCAAAATATGAGTTATACTCATACGTTTCTAATGCTTCCCTATCCCCACCATATCAAAACCATACCCTTTTGGTAGACTCTGCCTTTTTTGGAAGATGCCTACATTACAAGTCCTCTCCCATGGATACTTAAATTAAAATAACCAGGATGTCCCTTATCTATAATAATAAAAGTGTAATATGCTAATTAGACTGGACGTCCTTCTAGATGACCTTTTGAATGAAGCCAGGGCTGCGAGGGAAGCCCAGGTCCCAGGTGCCAGAGGGAAGCTGGTACTGGAAGCCGGGGAAAGGAAGGCTTACTCTTGCATGAATTTTGTGCATCAGGCCTCTAGTGTCTAAATATGTTTTTATAGCATATCACTTTCTAATTTCTTTTAAAACAATAAGAAAACTTATTCTAAGACAGTGACCCGTACTAATAAGGATCATTCTTCTAAAACTATTGGAATATGATATTTTAGCATTTCATTTTCTATAACTTAAAAAATGTATATTCCTCCCAAAGATGGCATTTCATCAAAAGATACCAAATAGGTATTCCAACTATACAAAGTCTCTCATGGTTACAAATAAATATTATTGCTGGAATTAATTATTATCTAATGTCTTATATCACTTATATATGTGAAATAGAAGCAATATCATTATAGTATACTAGAGGCCTGGTGCACAAAATTTGTACACTCGGGGAGGGGAGGAAAGGGATCCCTCAGCTCGGCCTGCACCCTCTCACAGTCCAGAAGACCTCGGGGGATGTCCAACTGATGGCTTAGGCTTAGTGCTGCTGCAGAGGTGGGAGAGGCTCCTGCCATCACTGCTGCACTCGCCAGCCATGAGCCTGGCTTCTGGCTGAGTGGTGCTCCCCCTGTGGGAGTGCACTGACCACCAGGAGACAGCTCCTGCATTGAGCTTCTGCCCCATGGTGGTCAATGCGTGTCATAGCAACTGGTTGTTCTGCCATTTGGTCGATTTGTATATTAGCCTTTTATTACATAGGATACTATTTTTACACATTGTTAATACTCCAAAATGATTTGATGTGGGTATCATCAAGTACTTTGCAACGTTGGGCTCATATCAGGAAAGCATGAAGTGCTATAAGACTATGTTATGCATGCTTCTGTGAAGTTAGAAAGGCTGATGATTTTCAGAATAAGAACCTCCTAAAGTATGTATAAGATGCTGACAATTTTTAGTAGAAACATATTGTTACATTTACAAATGGGAACAACCATTCAATATTAAATTCATGCCAACTGGAATCATGTACAAAGACAACAGAGTGAACAAGAATTATAGTCATAGGAGGACATTACAGCTCTCTACACTGCAGACTTCCCTAAAAAAAAAGTGCAGAAATCAGTGGAATCACTTTAGAAACGTACAATGGAATCTCAGTAAAAAGGCAAAAAAAAATGACTTTTACATCTAGAGGAATAACGAAGATATAGATATGAAGAAAATTATCTGTTTGGTAACATGAGAAAATGGTGAAATGGCAATTCATTACACTGCCTAGGCCCCTAACGTGCTTAGAGAATCAGTACAACATTTGGCCAGAGGTTATACAAATCATGACATAGACTTTAGAGTCAAAGAACTATATAGAATAGATAAAGAAATAAGTAAACAATCATTTGTTTATCTTCTTGGAAACAGTTAAGAGGTGCTAGTCAAAACTCTGAATGACACCTGCTACAGTCAATACTCACATAAGTAGGTCATTTTCCCATTGGTTAATCAATCTAAAATCTGCTTAGAGTCCCAGAAGCAAGAAGAATTCTTAGTTGTGAGAAAAGCTACATATCTAAGTAATGGTGCTTTTGGTAAGGCATTTAGATGCAGGCGAAAGCCATGTTCCTTGATTTTTTCATGGACTTGATAATTGAACTCATTAGTCAGTCAGTCAGTAGCATCTGCCATGCATTCTATTAATAATAAATAATTTGTGAATAAAAATAAATATGTATATAGCAATATATGTAGTATTATGTGGTTGTCTTGCCAACTGTATTTTACCTGTACTCTAAAAATGAGGGGAAAAACAAAGCAGAGAAATCCAGAAAGTAGGGGATTCTGTAAGATAAGCCATCTGGACTTCAAAAAAATGTTATTCTCATAGAAGACAGCAAAACCTAGGGGACTGCTTGTGAGTTGGGTAAAATATAGAAACATGAAAGCCAAATGTTACATCTGAAACATGAGTTAAAGAATATGGTGGAGGATATTTTTTAGACAATTGGGTATATTGAAACAGGAACCACAGGAATAGAGAAGATTAAGAAGAAATTCTCTGATTTATTCTCTTCCTACCAATAGAAGACCTGCAGGAAAGAGAGAAGGCCTGTAAGCTACTTTCTTGTAAACATCCCATTACCAGATTTTCTGGGAAGAAGAGACCAGGTTTTGTTAGCAAGGGTTCTCATAGATGATGTGCTTTAAGCAGGATATGTCTGGTTGTATAGGATTCTTTACAATAAAAAAGCCGCAGTCTGAGGGTTAATGAGGGTCCTTTGAAAATGTTACATAAGCTCACAGCAGTTATGCGACAAAGTATAAAATGTTTTCATGATTAAATCACTCTCTTCCATGAAGGTAACGTGAACTGTGCAACTTGCTGAGGGACCTCTCAAATCCTTCTAGACCCAAGGATGTCAAGGTGGTGAAAAAGATCCTGGAGACGTGATGATGGCTTCAGATCTTTTCCTCCTTTGCTTATGTGTCTTGAGTATTTAGCCAAAGAACATATATGCATAACCCATGGACATAGAGAACAGTGTGGTGATGGACAGAGGGAATAGGGGCCAGGGCTGGGTAGAGGGGAGACAGGGACATCTGCAATAGTGTCAACAATAAAAATAAAGGGGAAAGAAAACATTAGGAAATCTCATACTAGTCTTATTAAAAGCAAATTGATGTCTTACTTGTTTTATTCTCACTTTTAGTAAAAATTTCCAAAATATCTAAAAGTTTCTTTGAATTTCTGTTTTACTAACAAAGGCCTAAATTATTGTTTCTTGAGTATCAATTCAAGTGTGAATTCATTGTAAATTATCTACCTGTAATATATGCAACACTAGTTTTAATTTAAAGTCTATTTTGAAAAAAAATTGATTTTGCTACTTTCATACAAAGTTCAAAAATGTAAATGGAAATAAATTAAGATTGACAGGTGTTTACATGTTTATTTGTACTGATTTTCCCCAGAAGTTGGCTCTATAATTGAGCGGCTCACTCACTCCCAAGTTTGGGGAAAGTATGTTGTATGAATGTACTTTATTCAGCACCATCAGTGAAGTGTGATTTCTATTTGCTTAGGAATGAAAGGATGTGATATCACATTCATATTATACTTTTCTGGCAAATAAGGATTCTCAAACTAGATGAAACTGAGAATAAATAATATTGATAATGAAGCTTGCTACATTAGAGGCATCTGCCAATCAAAATACTGTTTAAATTTAATTGTGGAACCCATCAATAGTAGGATGTACAAAAGTTTCTGTAAGAAAATACACATAAGGAATCATTCCTGAAGTTCAGAAGTCACACTGTGGGAACTAGATTGGTTTCCTATGTAAGGGAACGATATAGGGAATATAACCGCATCATAACCAAACTTGAGATTTTGTCGAACCAAAGTGGACGAGCTCCCTAATTAAGACACTTAGATAATAAAATATAATATATAGATATATAGTCTTGCCTATGAAACTACTGTCTCAGGTGGTGGACCGGCTTTCCATTTCAGGAGGCCGCTCCCCTCCCCTGGCTGTGATGACCTGACCTGTCCTCCACATTCCACAGGAGGATTCCTGGTGATATAGGGATCTGGGAACAATGGCCTCAGAGAAGTCCCTCACCCCCTGCCCACCCCCATTTTGATGATTTTGAAGATATGGACACTAATGACATTTTTGAAAAATAATAAAGGCCAGGAATAAGAAAACTTAAGTGCCACATACTACATTACCCATGTGAAGAAGAAATGAGAATTACATTTCTTTTGGTCCTTTCTTGACCTAAACTCAGGAAGTTCATGCCTTTATTTTCTTCTAATTCATTTCTTTAAAATACAGTGGGGCCTTGACTTATGAGTGTCCCAACTAACGAGTTTTTCGAGATATGACCGGTCTCTCGGCTGATTTTTTGCTTTGAGTTGCGAGCTAAAATTCGGGTTACGAGCCAGCTTCAGATACCCCACCGCTAGTTGGCACAGCGAACGTCACAGTGAACGCCACAACATCAGCCCAGCATCACGTGTCTCACTCGTTCACAATTGATTTGACATACGAGTAATTTGAGTTACGAGCTCCATCACGGAACGAATTAAACTCGTAAGTCAAGGCCCCACTGTAGTTGTAACTTTTACTTAACCTGTGGAGCCACAAATCTAATTCTTTAGATATTTTTTATCTTTCTAGAATTATTTAACTCAATGACAGGCTTTGGTTATTTTTTTCGGAAAGTATCATGAATAAGTTTTTGAATTAGGCAATGATTTCTGTTTACCCCAGTGACTCTGTAAGACAGGTTCCCTCACAGTCCTTGTTGGAGGCTTCTCATTCCTGGGCGTTGCCCACCGCACTCTCCTGTTCTTCCTTTCCTGGTGTAGGGGTTCCTGACTGTCCTGTCACAAAGGCTGTAAAAGCATGTTGATGTCTCACACTTTTCTGTGCGCTCTCTCCTAGTCATTTTTTCTCCTCCACAAGATCTGCGGATTGCTGACATTTAAAAAAATTCCAAGTGGAGATTTACTGTAAAAAGCTAAATAATTGCCTCACCCTATATTTTCATGTGGTGTCATGTACTTTTATTTTCTGTTTTAAAATTTTACACCGAAAGCAAAATATAAACTAATGAGTGACAACTGTAATTGAAAAATAAAAATAAATCTATATATATAAAAGGCTAATATGTAAAGTGTCCCCTCTGGAGTTCGACTGGGAGACCGGGAGTTAGATCACTCAATATGACATGTGCTGACCACCAGGGGGCAGTGAAGAGCGAATGGAGGCCCCTTCTGGCAGCCGGAAGACCCCGATTGGCTCTGATTGCCGGCCAGGCCTAGGGACCCTATCCGTGCACGAATTCTGTACACTGGGCCTCTAATAGATACATAAAATGTTGAATATTAAAAGAAAAGGATGCTATAGAAACAAAGTTTTATGCTTTAGGTTCCATTTCACAGTGCCCCAAGTAAGAAGAAAAATGGGCTACACTACAGGGTTGGATTCTAATTAAGAAGGGACTCATCCTTCCACCTCTGAGAAGAATAACTTTCTGATAGTGGGACCTTTTTCGAATTATTGCTGTTCAAAATAAAATTTAAGCAGCATGACTTTTAGTTTCTAATGAAAATTATACATTGAAAATATATACTGGTGGTTATATACTGATGAAAACAACAAAGAGAAGAAGTTATGCATTCAACAAATATTGAGTAACTGCCACATTCAGGCATGCTTCTAAGTGCTGGGGTTATAGCAGTGAGCAAACAGGAAGGATCCTTGCCCTGGGGAGGTTAGGTGTCTAACTGCACATGTTTACAAGGCCAGCTATTGATCAGTACTATAAAGAAAATGAAGGAGAAAGGAGTAGAAAGGGAAGGCAAGTTAAACATTAGCCAGAGTTAGCAGGGAAGCTGTTCCAATGAGACACTCTGTTCAGATTCCTGAAGGATGTCAGGCTGATGAGGGAAGAGCTCCCATCAGGATAAGAGAGACCACTACTCCTGAATGTCTTGTCTCTGAAAAGATCATCTGCTTGTTCCAAACATGGGATATGCTTTTACTTAAAATTGACAGTAGAACTATCTGTTAAGCTCCCAAACTAACTCACAGATCATAAATCATCACTAGTTTCACTGAATTAGTGCTCTTTACAATTATTGGATGTGAAGAGTTGTGAATGCTAAACACTCACAACACTGTACACACCCATCATCTGAGAAGAACAGCCCAGTCCAAGTGAACTCAGCAACCCTTTCTCACTGAGACCCGCACAGAAGGCATACTCCCCATCAGATGAAGACAACAATGAAATTGAATGGCCCTTCTCCTGCCCCCAAATTGGATAGACACTCTTTCTCTTGGGGTCTTGAACATGTCACTCCCCAGGTATTTTCAGAGGATGAACCTGACAGGTTGGGGAAGACTCATCACAATCAATTTTAGGAAATATATCACCCCTTCAGCTTGGGAGGTGGGTTGGTGGCATTCTGTGAAAAGCAGCCACCAGGAGTAGCTGTCTGTCTCAGAACATGTGGGAGCTCACACAGCAGGCTTGGCTAACAGAGTGTCTGCTGTCCTAAGGCTTGAAATATTTTCTTCTCATCATCCCATTCCATGGTACTTCCAGTTGCGCTGATTTAGAAGCAATCTGTGCATTCCGAGAGGTGTTTTACTCCCACTTTCTATATGAGGACATCCTCTCAGCCAACACTGTCTTTAACTTTTCATCAATGACAAATTAAACTGAGAGAATATATGCAAATGAGCAGGTGTCATATACACAGTGAGTGTCAGAGTTCAGGATCTATCATTCCCAAGAACATGAACATGCCTCCAGGCCAGTGGTTCCCAAAATTTAATGTGTATGGCAATCGCTGTGGTGGGGAGGGGCGGATGGCTTGTTACACCCCAGATTCTGATTCAGTAAGTTTGGGTTGGGGCCCAAGAATTCATGTATTTTATGTGAGGCTGATGCCGCTGGTGTGGAGACCTCAGTTTGAGAGCGCCCTTTGGCTTCATATTGGCCCAGAGTCTTACATTTGCTTTTAGAATGGAAGCATGGAACAGAATACGGAATTTTGGAGGGAAGGCAGAGAGGGTGGGTGGGTGAGAGGTAATCAACCAAAGACCTTGTATGCATATATGCATAACCCATGGTCACAGATAATAGGGTGCTGAAGACCTGGGGTGAGGGGCGGGGGTAGGCTGGAGGGATTTAATGGGGGAAGAAGGAGGACATATGTAATCCTTTCAACAATAAAGATTTATTTTTAAAAAATAAAATCACACTGTAAAAAAAAGTTTTAAATGTGAACTTGGAAATTTTCATCTTTGTTTTTATTTTTACCTAGGGTTACCTAGTATGTGTGAAAAAGAAAAAAGGGCAGTGGGCTTGGGGGCCATTTTCATTTTCTGGAGATTTGCTCCTCTATCTGCCACGAGGTGGGGTTGACTCAGAGACAAAGGTCAGAGAGCAACAATTATTTTTTTCTAGAATTGTGTTACAAAGGGAACTAAACAGCTCTGTGACATGGACAGTAGCTTGTAGAGTGCACTTAACTCATCAGCAAATGGTTTCAAATGATTAGCATATGGAGTCACTCTTGATTAGCTCTTTCCACATAACCTATTTTAATCTGACTTTGAAATACTGCTCTGGCAGCTTGCCAGGCCACAGGGATTATAAAGCTCTTAACTATCTCAGAAGACACTGTGCCAAACACTTTTTATGAGTGACTTACAACTGTTGAACTTAAGTGAAAATGAAAAGAACAAGTCTCTTGAGTCTTTTTTGTCTAAAACATTATTTGCTGAAATGTCTCATCAGCAGACATGCATCGTTCCTAAGAATCTGCAAGGCATCTGGTGTGTCCTGCAAAGATACAGATATCCACACGTTGTGACTTAATCCTTATGAGTTAATTCATGATACCTTGTAGCTTAACAACGTAATTAATAACTGACAAAAAATTTATTTTTCCTAAAGCCCTCTGGGTGTTATTTGTGACCTTGTATTGGATGGGGCCAAACTGGAGGCAATCTCCTTTTCTTTGGTATGGTGGGAAGGAGGTAGGGAGAATATAATTTCCAGGTTTTAGAGGGAAAACAGGCCCCTTTCACTAAGCGTTTTGGCATTTGCCTGAGGTTTGGCACAGGTTCCTAAGTGGTGGAGAAAGCTCCTAACTTCTCCATTCTCTAGAATAGTTATTTCCAAATATATTTCCTAATTTCTTTGGAAAAGTATATATTTCTTTTCACATTTAAATGGACACATTAGGCTTTTCATCATAAGTTAAAGTACAAGAATGTAATTTGCAATATTGTAAATATTGATATTATGCACTAAAACTATTGAATCTCACTTAGATATATGCCATAGATTACAAACACCAATGTCATTCATTATCGACTAGAGCTGATTTAAAATATACAAAAAAAACCTCTTCTTTAACAGTCATAAATTTTACATCATTGTGTTTTGGTCTTTGAATTCCTAATTGCATTTGATCTTCCCAAAGTATCACATCCTCTTACAATATGCTTTTAATTAAAAAAAAATTTTGAATATATTTTTATTGATTTCAGAGAGGAAGAGAGAGGGAGAGAGAAATAGAAACATCATTGATGAGAGAGAATCATTGATTGGCTGCCTCCTGCACATCCCCTACTGGGGATTGAGCCCGCAATCCAGGCATGTGCCCTTGACTAGAATCGAAACCAGGACCCTTCAGACCATAGGCAGACGCTCTATCCACTGAGCCCGGCCACACTGTAAAAAAAAGTTTTAAATGTGAACTTGGAAATTTTCATCTTTGTTTTTATTTTTACCTAGGGTTACCTAGTATGTGTGAAAAAGAAAAAAGGGCAGTGGGCTTGGGGGCCATTTTCATTTTCTGGAGATTTGCTCCTCTATCTGCCACGAGGTGGGGTTGACTCAGAGACAAAGGTCAGAGAGCAACAATTATTTTTTTCTAGAATTGTGTTACAAAGGGAACTAAACAGCTCTGTGACATGGACAGTAGCTTGTAGAGTGCACTTAACTCATCAGCAAATGGTTTCAAATGATTAGCATATGGAGTCACTCTTGATTAGCTCTTTCCACATAACCTATTTTAATCTGACTTTGAAATACTGCTCTGGCAGCTTGCCAGGCCACAGGGATTATAAAGCTCTTAACTATCTCAGAAGACACTGTGCCAAACACTTTTTATGAGTGACTTACAACTGTTGAACTTAAGTGAAAATGAAAAGAACAAGTCTCTTGAGTCTTTTTTGTCTAAAACATTATTTGCTGAAATGTCTCATCAGCAGACATGCATCGTTCCTAAGAATCTGCAAGGCATCTGGTGTGTCCTGCAAAGATACAGACATCCACATGTTGTGACTTAATCCTTATGAGTTAATTCATGATACCTTGTAGCTTAACAACGTAATTAATAACTGACAAAAAATTTATTTTTCCTAAAGCCCTCTGGGTGTTATTTGTGACCTTGTATTGGATGGGGCCAAACTGGAGGCAATCTCCTTTTCTTTGGTATGGTGGGAAGGAGGTAGGGAGAATATAATTTCCAGGTTTTAGAGGGAAAACAGGCCCCTTTCACTAAGCGTTTTGGCATTTGCCTGAGGTTTGGCACAGGTTCCTAAGTGGTGGAGAAAGCTCCTAACTTCTCCATTCTCTAGAATAGTTATTTCCAAATATATTTCCTAATTTCTTTGGAAAAGTATATATTTCTTTTCACATTTAAATGGACACATTAGGCTTTTCATCATAAGTTAAAGTACAAGAATGTAATTTGCAATATTGTAAATATTGATATTATGCACTAAAACTATTGAATCTCACTTAGATATATGCCATAGATTACAAACACCAATGTCATTCATTATCGACTAGAGCTGATTTAAAATATACAAAAAAAACCTCTTCTTTAACAGTCATAAATTTTACATCATTGTGTTTTGGTCTTTGAATTCCTAATTGCATTTGATCTTCCCAAAGTATCACATCCTCTTACAATATGCTTTTAATTAAAAAAAAATTTTGAATATATTTTTATTGATTTCAGAGAGGAAGAGAGAGGGAGAGAGAAATAGAAACATCATTGATGAGAGAGAATCATTGATTGGCTGCCTCCTGCACATCCCCTACTGGGGATTGAGCCCGCAATCCAGGCATGTGCCCTTGACTAGAATCGAAACCAGGACCCTTCAGACCATAGGCAGACGCTCTATCCACTGAGCCCGGCTAGGGCTGCTTTTATTTTTGAAAGCGTTTAACTGAACATCCTTAGTACTTGTCCACAAGTGTAAATATTTATGTACGCTAATAGATAATATATGTTATATGATAAAATTTAAAATGGTGTAATCCTATATTGCTATTAATTTTTTTCTTCCCAATTGGCACATTAATATAATTATTAATGGTACACAGATAATCAAAATAATACAAATATATGAAGTATTTGATAAATACCATAAAACAAAATTATATTTGAAATACACCTTTTAATGAGATAGGAGAGATGTACATATCTAAATTAAACTTTTTTCTCCTGGCACTCCAGAGAAGTTTCCTTCTTGGGACAATGGCCATAGTAAAACTCAGGAGACAGATTACCTGGCTCCACCAATTGCTAGCTGTGTGATTTGGGGCAAGTTAATTAACATCTCTGTGCTTTAGCTTCCTTACCTACATTATGGAAATAATAATAGTACCTATTTCATAAGGTTTTATAAATACTATATGAGTTCATTTAAGGAAAGAACTTACAAAATGCCTAGTGTATATTACAGGTGGTACATAAGTGTGAGCTATTATTATGATTAATGCTATTATGAAACTTCTCATACAACTTCACCTGGGTGCGGCCACTTTTACCTCTGTTACCCTTCATCAATATTCTGTCTTAAAGATAATTTTCCTTGGGAAGCAACCTCTTATTTGTCTTCCCCAGCCAGTATTCCCCAAGCCAGCACATTGATGAGTTTTGGAATGGCATGATTGAAAAATGTCCTCCTTTTGTAAGAACTTTGTCCTAAGAACACATGCCTCAGCTCTACCTACAGGTAGGAGACCCTCAAAATAAAGTATCTCACATGTATTTAAATAATATGTGACCCACTTAAAGCATCTGATCTTGGCCTTAGTTAATTTCTTCTTAGCAGTTTCTTCACTATCTTCTTTTTGGTGTCATGATGAGTTGAATATAGCCATCATTGTAACATAACTTGCATATTATTTATGATCTTCTTAGAAAAAAATGATGGCTTCCTGAATCATATATGTTGGTGTGACAACATTTTATAGACCATTATATGATGCAAATTAGATATTATGCAATAAAATATGAGAAAAATAAATTTTTCTAGGAAATCAAATTAATGAGAACAATTATATTTTTATTGAAATTGTAACATATCACGACAAAAAGAATTTAGAAAATAGGATTTTACTAAGTGGATTTCGTATGGATAATTACTTTAATTATTAAAAAAATATTTTTGTTATAAATTATTTTCTTTATTAAAAGAGAGGTCCCTTTAATATATACGATTGCTTGGTACATGTGAATGATTGCTTAAATGCTATTAATTGCTTGACCAAATGAATATGAAGAAGAGGAAGCTTGAATTACTGGCCTTATAATAATAAATGGCTAATATTTATTTCTATTTCTTATGGGTTAGACTAATTATTGTAAGATATTTCACAGAACAACAAGGTCAATTCCTACATTTTACAAATATGTACACAAATGTTCACAAATGCATATGATTTTAAAGGATGTTGCTATTTCACTTTAATAAAAGCAATAGTTAAATCTAGTTCTTAGGAGAAATAAACCATTTTTATTTCCCTTTCACTGAGCTATACTAAAGTTTAAGGTGTTTGTAATCATTGCTGATTATTAATCAAAATAAAGATAGTGCAATATTAATTTTATCAAATGAAGAAATTCCAATTGTTCAGTGAGTTTTCCTTCTTGAAGGATGATATGTTATTATATGATAATAATTGCTTTTTAAATTTATGAAAAAAGGTAAATTTTTCGTAATAACTATAAGATAAAAAAATAAACATATTCTTTACTGGATTGAAATTTTATATTTTCAGGCTTTTTGAGATGAACTAAGCTGGGGAAAATATGATACAAATATTACATTTTCAAAGAAATGGTATTTCTTAGAAAATGTGTGGGATATCCTATCCAAAAGGAATAAGAAGCATTTTCTTCCACAAACTGAGATTTGTATATATCTTTCATCATTCATATGTCATTTACAATGTAAATGTCGCTTTTCATTTTTCTTGAAACACAGTTGCTAAGCAAGCATCTTATGTATTCTTCACCTTCAATTTTTTTTTTTTGGATTTTAATGTATGATGGTCTTTATTTACAACTTTATTGGCAAAAAAGAAGAGGGATATGATTAAAACAGTTCACCACAGGGCATTGCAGTTGATCTGTCAGATTAAAGAAGTTTCATTTTAAAGGTCCACATACTTCTCCAAAACCATACAACACTGCATCTGCATTGCAATTACCTTTCGGAAGTACAGCGCTCAAGTTTTAGGCAGTCTTTTAAGATATTAATACAAAAGAAATAAAACCACCCATTTAAACGGCATTACATAAAGGGTCCTTCTCTGTAAATGGATGTCCTTGCAGTGACACATGGCCAATGGCACCGGAAGCTCGCACGGAGTGGGCAGTTACAACGAGGTCTCTGCAATGAGGTATTTCATTTACTACCTGCATTTTCTATGAGACGGAGCCAAAGTCGGAGGACAAGACGGAGGGAGAAGAGTACTGCAAATGGATGTCCTTGCAGTGACACATGCCCAATGGCACCGGAAGCTGGGGAAGCAGGACACCTCGCACGGAGTGGGCAGTTATGACGAGGTCTCTGCAATGAGGTACTTCATTCACTACCTGTATTTTCTATGAGATGGAGCCAAAGTCGGAGGACAAGACGGAGGGAGAAGAGTCCTTTTTGGAGGACAGCAAGCCCTCCAAAAGCAGCATGGGAATTGACATCCTGGTGGAAGAAATTAATGCAGTCCATCTCACTTCATGCTGAGCGGGCTGAATGTTTCCATGGACTTGTTGGTGTCATTCCTCTAAGTCAAGTGCGTTCAGCTCCTCTCCCAGTCCATCCAGATCCTCCCCGGTGAAGAGGTTCTGGTCCACAGGGAGCCCTCCAACGAGCCCTCCAAAAGCAGCATGGGAATTGACATCCTGGTGGAAGAAATTAATGCAGTCCATCTCACTTCATGCTGAGCGGGCTGAATGTTTCCATGGACTTGTTGGTGTCATTCCTCTAAGTCAAGTGCGTTCAGCTCCTCTCCCAGTCCATCCAGATCCTCCCCGGTGAAGAGGTTCTGGTCCACAGGGAGCCCTCCCCAGTCCCTCCTCTCATTGTTCTCAGCCCAGCCTCCCGAAGCTTCGCTCTATTTGTTTTCACCTTTTTCTGAAGTGTATGTGCTGAATCGTTCAAGACTGGCCACAGTGATGCCTGTCTCGTCCACATCTCTTGGGATGTACAGGTTTAAATCTATGTCATTTATGCTCACTGGGTCATCAGCCTCATCACCGCCTGCTCCTGGGTGTAGCGGGTATGGTCTGCTTCCTCATCGTCATTGTCCACCAATTCAGGACGGAAT
Organism: Myotis brandtii; assembly: GCF_000412655.1. Lineage (NCBI taxonomy): Eukaryota > Metazoa > Chordata > Mammalia > Chiroptera > Vespertilionidae > Myotis > Myotis brandtii. Next base: position 5,190,408 of record NW_005355584.1, read on the forward strand.
TCAAACACCTCACGACCACTGATCACCAATGCTTTCCCCGCCTTGAAGTCTGCTTTCCTCCTCTCCGTATCTTGCTCCAGTTTATCGATCTTTTCTAGTCTTTTCCTTTTCTTCTAGGCGAGGAAAGATTCTAGAGTGACTTTGGTAACCTTTGGACCAAGGGCAGAGCGCTCTCTTTCAATGAGATCTTCTGATGAAATTTCATCTTCTTTCTCTTCTTTCTTTTTATCTTTTTTCAATACAAATCCAGGAAGACGTGCATGAGAATACATACAAATATCGCCCCCTCCCGGGCATACCCAAAACAGCCTTATTTGTCGTTTTCAATAGCTTCAAGGAAATGCTTGCACACTGTTTGCGTTTTTTGGCTTTTTCTTTTCCGCCTCACCGTGCTTCTTGTTCACTACTTCTTTCCGTTTCTTCTCATCCCAGTTTTCCATAGTATCTTTTTCAAGTTCTTCATCTCTTGCATCAATGTAAACACTTCGCTTCTCGCCCTTCCTCTCCAGGGTGAGGTCGTGGGAGAACTTGCACTTGTCCCCCTTCGTGCACTGCCCTTGCTTGAAGAAGGCGCACACCACAGACTTGGGGTCGGCACCTTTACTTATTTTTTTGAGCAGCAACTACAGGTTTGAACAGCTCATTTAGCTCTTGCAATTCTTTCTTCTTGTCATCTTTCTTTAATTTCTTTTCAGCTTCACTCTGTGCTACCTGGCGTGGATCCCGCTGACCAAACTTAACTTGATGAGTGACAGCCTTGATAAACTTCTGCTGCTTTGCTCTTTTCTTGTTCTTTAGACCAAAAGTTTTTTTCTCGATAATCGTCTCCTTCTTATTCTGCTCTGCTTTCTTGCTGCCCCCGCCCCCCCACGCCCCACCAAGCCTGAGCCTGCTTCTTGGGGGGCATGGCGGACACAGGTGGCACCGGCCAGACTGGGGCACAGCTGGACACCGTCCAGGGGCCCAGCCCCACGGGCCCACCTTCATTTTCTTACTACAGATTAAAAACTATAGTTTCTACACAATTACATGAAGCTTATAATTATAGGTAAAATAAAATTAAACTTTTACTCAGTAGGAAGTTAAATATAGTATCAACAGATATATTAATCTGACTCTACGTAATTTTCCCCAACAGAATGTAGATCTCTGACTTAGCTGGAGCTTCTTTCCCAAACTACTATCTCTCACTGCCACAGCATTCACCATGGCACTGAGCTCTATGATTTTACACCCCTCTCTCTGATAGATTAAAAACATGATTTTTTTTAACCTGATGAGAGCTAAATCTTAGATTATAAAGTTAAAAATAGTCACTAGGATTCTTATGTGTTTTTCTTTTATTTCTCAAGATCAGAAAAACAACCTAAGATTTTAGTGTGTTTGGTTTAAGCTGTACATAACTTCTGCCCTTTAAGGGACATTGTCAGGAGCACTGTTACATGGGTTGTCATGACCATGTGTGAATGACAAGAACAGTTCCCCCTACCCTCAGCCAATAGCACGTGGGAAGTTCTGTATTAAGCACTTTACATGCATATTTCAGTTCTTGTTTACAAAACACCTATGTACTCATTTGGAGAAAGAAATCATAACATTTGAAAATACTTCCTTAAAATCTCACAGCTATGCAATTGGCTTAGAATGTAAACTTAAGTTGTCTGAACCCAAATGCTGGGCTAAAGCATGTGATTCATCTAGACCAGTTCCTCAATGGTTTCCAGATTAAAATACCGATTATTTCACATAATAATAGTCACACTGAGTTCTTTTTATTCTCACAACAACCCTGAGAAGGAAGTGGTATTACCCTTATTTTATGGGTAGACATGAAACCTAGCAGGCTGAGGGTCACATACAGTGAAGCCAAAGTTAGAGCTGAAATCCATGCATCTGCCCACCAGCCAGGCCCCTCACTGCTGCACAGAGCATCTCACTTCCCAGTGCTCACCGTCTGCCATGTGCTTGGAGATCAGCTTTCTGTCATGCCCTTCCCTAAAGGCCTAGCTGCTCTACCACACACATATTTGGGGAACAACGACTAGAGGAGGCTGATAAGCAAATACCTTGACCTTTAAATTCAGTATGTCTTTGATTATAATTATTCTCTTCTTGCAATTGAAGTAGAGGTGGTACTTACAAATTCAATGTTAATTTCTCCAGAAATATTACATTTTAGCAGAGCACTCTTGTGGTCCTAAATAAGGCTCTAAATATTCTTAAGAATGAAGCATGAGCAACAAGCATCAAGCTGGTTAGGAGCACATGTAACATCATGGATAAAACTCAAGATCATGAAGCTGCATGAAAAAAGCCAGTCACCAACAGTGTACAAAGATTGAATATGTACATGCATCATGTATGCCATATGAGCCCATTTATGTGAAATTCAAACTGATCTATAATAACCAAAAGCAAACAACTGTTGCCTACAGGAGGGCCAGAGGGAGGGGCAGACTGCAAAGGGACATGAGGAATCTTTGGGAGTGGTGGGGGTGATGGAAATATTACACATCTTAATTGAATTGGTGATTTTCTGGGTGAAACAATTGTTACAGCTCAGGGAATTGAACTCTGTAATGGCTGTTCTCTTCCTGCTGCATCATTCCTCTGTTCCCAGGTCCAGGTAGACAGTTTCCATTAAGGGCAGCCTTCTGTCCTTTGTGTTTACATGCCTCTCTTCCTAGAGAGAGTCTGAGCAAGGAGGGGAACTCTTGACCTGTCTACACTAATGTTTGACCCAGTGCCTACAGTGAAAACTTTGGATAAGGCTTTTTAAACAAACTACATATTCAGAGACATACAGGGCAAAACCCATGCCCTTCAAGAACTTGGAGACTGATAGGAGAGACAGCTGACACAGGGTGAGGTAAGTGCTAACTAATATAGTGTGCAGTGCAGGTGGTGAATGACAGCAGACAGCAATGACTCTTCAAGGTCAAGCTCAAATTCCACTTCATTCTGTACAGCTTCACTGAGTCACACAGGGGATTTCTTTCCTTTCCATTTTTATAGCCCTTATAGAGTATAGCATATATTTGGTTCTAATGATTCACTGTGAGTAATATAGTTTTTGTGTCTGCGTGACTGATCTTTTACACAAGTGTGAGTTCATGATGAGTTGAGAGGTCCTCTATAGCTCTTTGTGTGCCCAGAAGAGCATCTTGCATTTAGGTGGAGTTCGGGAGCCATTGCCTACTGATGTCTATGTGCTCTTGACAATAATTATTCCTCATTTTACTAAATAGGCTCCTATACATTTGAAAAGCTAATCTGCCAAAGTGCATTATAAGTAGCAGAGGAACTGTATTTAGTCATGGTTCTATGATAAAAATACCAACACCCCTGCACTGATTTTGAAATGCAAATTAAAATTAACAATCATTTTATAAATAAAATTTAACATGAATTATATCTCATATTAATTAAGTTCTGAATTCTTATTGGTAAGTTATGACATACTATGACATTTTGAGAACAACATACTTAATAGAAGCTCCTGGTATTAGTGAATTTTAATAGTGGTGGTGACTCTTATACCTAGTCACACCTATGAGAAGACCTCTTAGAGTTGCAAAGCTGGGCCTGCCCTTGTGGCATTGCACACAACATTGCATTGGCTCACATAACTCTGACAGCAAGACACGTGCATCTTAGAGCCAGGTTGCTTCAGTCAGAATCTCACTGAAGACTTGAATAAAGTAAGAAAAGAATAATCCTGTGAAGGTCCAGGAGAAAAACTTTCCAAGCAGAGAGATGAACAAGTGAAATAACTCTGAGGTTCAAATGAGATTGACATGTTCCTGAAGAAACAAACAAAAAGGAAGCTTTGGGTCTTGTGTGGACTGAGCCAGTACAAGTAGTTTAGAAATGAGTTTGGAATGAAAGGCAAGAGCCAAATCATATAGAGATTTTCAGATCATGATAAGGAATGCGGATTTCATTATTCCAGGCCATTACGTGTTGTCTGTTTTGCTCTGTTTTGTTCTGTTTATGTTAACTCCACAGCTTTTTCTGTGTCCACATCCTTTCAAGGGATAAACATTTCAGATTATTTAACCTAATACCAAGATAATGGCTCATTGCCCTCCAGGGAGACCCCATTCTAAGGAGTCAGCATATCATTCCCCACATATAATGCTGGTCCTCCTCTGTATTTATGAGATACTCTGCCCCTTTGTTCCCTAAAGAAAACAAAATTTAAAATAACATCATGCTCACGAAGCGGAGGCATAGGCTCATACGAGAAAAAGAGAGCAAACATTTCTTAAATCTCTGATCTTAAACTTCCAAAAGAGAAGGGCTATATGGGTTTTCTATTATTTCACACAGTTTTACATTATTTTAGAGACAATAAACTGACTGGTAAATTATTTAAAGGAATATGACTACATTATGCATGGAAAGAGAGTTCATATATAGTTCAGTCGACATCAACTCTGTACTTGACTTTGTAGCAGGGCCCAGTAGCTTCCAAACACCTGCCCTCAAATGATGGCAGGAGCAATGGGACATTAACGGGGGCATCACTTCCCACATCCCTCCCCATAAGAGTTTGTTGTTGCCAAATACCATCTCCCATGTTCGAGGAATACTTCTGCAGTGGTTACTATTTGGAAAGACTGTTCTAAGTGTGTTACCTTTATTACCATCGATTCCCCACAATAAACCAATGCAGCCACCATTCTTCTCATAGTAGGGAAACTGACTTGCAAAGATGCAGTTTCTCCAGATCCAGGAGAGAATGAAGTTAGACGCAGCTGTGGGCAAACTACAGCCCTTGGGCCGGATCCGGCCCGTTTGAAATGAATAAAACAAAACAAAACAAAAAGACCGTACCCTTTTATGTAATGATGTTTACTTTGAATTTATATTAGTTCACACAAACACTCCATCCATGCTTTTGTTCCGGCCCTCCGGGCCAGTTTAAGAACCCATTGTGGCCCTAGAGTCAAAAAGTTTGCCCACCCCTGAATTAGCTCAAAGAAATTTGTATTGAGGAAAATATAGCTCTTAATAAGCTCTTAAGACATGTGTCTTAGAAGTGGTCAAAGTCATAGACCCAGATCCTATTGCCAGACGTAATTTAACTCTGATTATTCAGGAAAAGGACTGAAAGCTTATAGATAATTGAACCTGAGACCCTTCGGTCCGCAGGCCAATGCTCTATCTACTGAGCCACCGGCTAAGGCATTGATTTTTTTTTTTTTTTTTTTTTTTTAGAGAGTGGAAGAAGAGGGAAAGACAGAGAGAAGCATCAATCTGAGAGAAACATATTGATTGGTTGTCTCCTACATATTCCCTGACCAGGGCCTAGGCCGGGAAAGACCCTGCAACCAAGGTCTGTGCCCTTGACCAAAATGGAACATGGGACCTTTTGGTCTGCAGGCCAATGCTCTATCCACTGAACCAATCCAGGTAGGGATCAAGGTTAGCTTTGATGTTTAAAAAAAAAATAAGGAGAAGCACGAGTAGTGACAGATGGCCTTAAAATTTTAATGCTTGGCAATTTTACTGACAACGTAACTCAGCGTGACAAAGATGTGTAAAGCAATAGAGTTGAAAGAGAAGTGGTCAGAGACACTTATTCAGGAGACTTTACTACCAAAAAAGCCACTGTGTTCCCTTTCACCTGAAAAAGCCACTGGCTGGCTATCTTTAGGAAACTACGACTCCTCCTTTTATTCTCTCGGAAAATAAAGTGCACTTCTCGCTAAGGACCTCAGGATCACCTTCTATAGGGTTTCCCTTTTTCTCTTTGTCATTTGAGGATTTGCTTTCCTGGTGTTTCCCTCAGGTTGGCATTTAAGCTTTAGGATGAACATAGCAGAAATGTAATGTTTATCTACACATTCATGAGATTGAAAGTTGGAGAGTGCTATGAATGTGAATCATTGATTTATCAATTGATTGCAGTCAATTTAAGGACGATGGCCCATGTGAATCGTCCTGTGAGGATAAACTCAGCTGGAGCCATCTGTGATATACTGGACCAGACTGGCCCTGGTTAGCAGAGCCCTCTACCCCGCATCTTCCTTTCTGTGTTCACCCTTCAGGATTTTAATCTTTTCTGGTGCCTTGGAGCTGCCCACACACAGTCACTCTAACATGACAGCCAACCCTTCCTATAGCACAGCACTTGCTTCCCCATAGTCCACCTCTCTGCTGGTAAATGCCTTCTCAACTGTTCCCAAAATGTGCATTTCTTTCAGACACAATGGCAATTCAGTGACCGCTGGACACAGCAGGAAGATGAATGTATGGATTTTAGACAAACCCCTTAGATAAATGATTTCAGTGGACCAATGACATAGTACCCTCCAAAATATACCAGGTAGGTAGCCTTTAGTACACCTGGCTCAACTTCCTGGAAACAGGCCAGTTGGACCAAATTAGTACTTCCCCATTAAACCAGAAGTCCACAGACATAAATGTAATCTAGGCCCCACCTCTTGCCTCTATGATCTTGGGAAAGTCATTTAAGTCCTCTGAATATCAATTTGTTTATTTAAAAAATATATCACTTTCCCTATTCATTTTACCAGTTTCTCTTAAGGATAAAATATATTTAAAACAAAAAGTACTATAATGTATTCGTTTAAAAGAAAAATATCTTCATGTTTTCATAAAACAACTATTTGCACCAATGACATTAATAGCTAGAGACTTAACAGAATAAAATTTTGCAAAGTCAGAGTTTAGTCAAGTAATTCCTTGGGCAGGAACCTATCAAATTAAATGTGTTAGCTGGAATAATTCTGACTTAGGATAAGTAAATCACTAAGATAAAATGCATATTTTTAATATTTAGATTAATTAATAATTACAGCCCTTTACAGCATTGTTATAATAGTTGTCTATTCTTGTCCCACTCTTAAACCTTAAACACCCCCACACTCTCTTCTCCATCCTACATCATTCTCTTTAAAAGATAGAAACATCAATGATGAGAGAGAATCATTGATTGGCTACCTCCTACTGGGGTTAGAGCCTGCAACCCAGGCATGTGCCCTGACTGGAATCAAACCATAACCTCTTGGTTTATAGGTTGACACCCAACCACTGAACCACACTGGTTGGGTGCCAACCATTCTCTTTTTTAACCACTGATGATAATGTATCAAATCTGCTCATAGATACACATGCAACACAAATATATTTTGAAGTTCTCATGGCATTTTAGATGTAGGTAGCCTTAGATATTAGAACACAGAAATGGTTCTGGAAGATAGTCCTCCAAGTTTCACTGAGTCTCTAGAGAAGCAGGTCTGCCCAGTCCTCCTATCCACTGCCTTACGACCCAGCAATTTCACTTCTAGGTATATATTCAAAGAAACCTGAAACACCAATTCAAAAGAATACATGCACCCCTATGATCATTGCAGCATTATTTACAATAGCCAAAATATGGAAACAACCCAAGTGCCCATCTGTAGCTGATTCGATAAAGAAGTGGTACATATGCACAATAGAATATTACTTGGCCACAAAAATAAATTGAAATCTTATCATTTGCAACAGCATGATTGAACCTACAGATTATTATACTAAATGAAATAAGTTCGTCAGAGAAAGACAAATAGCATATGATTTCACTTATATGTGATATCAAGAGAACAAAATTAATGAACAAACAAAATAGAAAAAGATAGGTGAATTGAGGAGAGCTCAGTGAGATGGTGAGCATGAATCTTGGTTAAAGCCATGGAAGGATACTTCAACATGAATCCAGTGTTTTCTTTCCCAAAATAATAATAATGCATATCTAAGTCAATAGTGAGGACAAGAAATTTAGACTCATTTATGACTGACAAATATTTAACATAAAAAATTTTAAAACACAAAATTACATTCAACAACATCTTAATAATTCCATGAACAACACTGTTTGTCAAATTATAGATTTTTATACAACCTCGTGTCCTTGGACTATTACCTGAGTTATGTGTTAGAGATCAAAGTTCCTGAGCCCCATCCTCAGAGCTTCTGATTCAAGAGGAATCTGCATTGTAACAATATTCCTCATAACCCTTCATGCAATGAAATTGGGAAATTATTGACTCTGCTCTGACATCTTCAGACATGGATTCAGATAATAAAATCCAAAGACCAGCCCTGCCATATTCAATGCAGAACCTTCAGAAAAGTACTTAACCTCCTTAGAGCTCTGTCTTTTGACTGGGAAAGGAGAAAAGATGTCTCATTCATAGGACTGCAGTGATGTTTGCATGTGCAATCTCTGTGAAGCTTTGACCTTATAGCCTGCTAGCTATTGTGCACCCAATAAGTATAGACATTATTATTATTAATCCTATTTCAGTATTTTCAAATAAAGTAAACATTAAAGAAAATAAGCTTACTCTTTGGGAAAACAATTAAAATATAATGAAATAACTTCCAGTGCAAGACTCTTTGGAAAACACCAAATATAAGCTGACAATGTTTCTAATGCAATTTTGTGAAGCTCCATTAAAGGCACAATATATGCCCAATTGAGTGCTAAGATGCATAAAACTTCTGTTCATTGTGTTTATTTTTAAATAAATTTTCAAAAAAATGGATAGGTGGTCCTTAAAATAGTCTTATAGCAAGTAGGTATACTTCCTTAATATTTCTCATCTTCATTTATTGACCTTTGGTATAATAATTATTTCATCCATAATTACTCATCACAGCAGCCAAATTAAATGTCATCTATAGTTTTCAGACTATTATATTTTGCATATACAGATACTTGATTGGTGATAAAAATCATGTAACATTTTCCTGGTTTTCATTGAAGTTAAATGCACAATAATGCATACAAGTTACCCGTGGAATAATAATGAAATAATATATGAAAGTTCATTAAAATGTTAAATGAGTCAAATCAGTGCAAGGTATTATTATCCCTTCTGTTATTACCACTTGTACTATTAGCAGTAATTAGAAGCAAATAATGCACTTTGAATGGGAGACTGTAATAATAGTGCTGTCATTTTCTAAGGGCCCACTTAGAGCCTGGTTGATGACTCAATACTTTATATGCATTATGACATTTAATCTTCTCAACAATTGAATGAGGTTCATCAAATGATCATTTTTTTTAGCTGGGTGGGGAACTTTCCCCCGCTTTCTCCTGTTTCACTCTTCCCCACTTCCCATCCCTTTTGCCAATCATCAGCTTTTCTCTATATCTGTGGGTCTGTTTTGTTTTGTTTAATTCATCTGGGTTTTTTTTCTTACATTCTACATATAAGTGAAAGCATATGGTATTTGTCTTTCTTTGCTTTCATATGCCCACTTTATGTGAAGAACCTGAAACCTAGAGTTGTTAAGTAGTGTTTCCAAAGTGCAGAGCCCTGGTAAAGCTAAATGGGCCCTCATCTTCCTCCCTCCCCACTCTGGTGTCCCCTAGGGAACGTAACCAGGGTCTGTCTATGGCAGGAGCTCAACAAAAGGAACACAATTCAGGCTAAGCTTCCTACTGCTCCCACCTCTCCAGGTGCCCTTTGTCTGTGGTACACCAAAGACCCTTGTATTAGTGCTGGTTCTCTAGAGAAACAGAACAGCTGGATGTATACATACACAAAGAAAGAGATTTATTTTAAGGAATTGGTTCACGCATTTGTGGAGGCTGGCAAGTCCAAAATCTGCAGAGGTGGCAGCAGGCTGGAGGGAGACCCAAGGAGAAGCCACAGTATGAGCCCAGAGGCCATCTGCTAGAAACTTCTTCCAGAGGGATCAGTCTTTCTTCCATGAACCGGTTGGGTAAGGCATATCATGTTTTGGAGGGTTCTCAGATTTTCTCAAAGTTTACTGATTAAATGTTTATCTGATCTAAAAAATATATCTAAAATAATGTTTGACAAAATGTCTGGGTACGGTGACCTAGCCAAATTAACATCTAATATTAACCATGACAAACCTGCATCCACTTCCAAGATCAAAGCATTACCACTCAATGATGACCTTGACTACAGCGAGCCACTTGTGTTTGGTTGAATTTGCAATGGCAATGATAGATTTTCCGAAATCTAACCTCTTCTCTCCGCCTCAACTGCTACAGCCATGCTCCAATCCCCACCCACCCCATACCACTGCTTTCTGCTTCTACTATTGCTCCTGTGAGGTCTATTCTCAATATAGTAGACATGACAAGTTAGTTATGACATTTCTCTGCTTAAAACTCCTGCATTGGTTTCCCATGTCACTCAGTGAAAATTCAAAGTCCTCGAAAGGACCTCACAGACCCTACATAATCTGTTCCATACTTGCTCCCACCCCTTCCACTTTCCTCCTTTCTCACTTCAGTCCAACATCCTGGGCTTCCCCACCATCCCCTGCCTCCACAATTTTCCCTTAGGCTCTTACACTGGTTATGTCTTTGCCTAGAACACTCTCATCCCAAATATCCGCATGCCTGATTCCTCCATCTCTGTAAACCCTTACTCCAACATCACTTTAATAAGCACTACCCTGGGCCACATCTTTAAAAACTGTAACCCAGCCCCATCTGTTGCTCTGTCACAAATTACCACACATTTAGCCACTTAAAACAACACCCACGTATTTCTCACAGTTCTGTAGGTCAGATATCCAGGTGGACTCTACTAAGTTCCCTGCTTAGCATCTCACAAGGCAGGTCAAGGTGTGTCCTTCCAGGAGAGAGCAGGTATAGTCAACCTTTTCATGCATTTTTCTGCAAATGGGATCCAATGGAGTGGTAACTGAATAATGACAGTCAAGGAGAGCCCTGGCAGGGGAGCTCAGTTGGTTAGAGCATCATCCCAATACATGAAGGTTGTGGGTTTGATCCCTGGTCAGGGATCATATAAGACTCAACCAGTGAATGAATAAATAAGTGGAACAACAAATCAATCTCTCTCTCTCTCTCTCTCAAATCAATCAATTAAAAAAGCCTTAGCCAGCTTTGCTCAATGGATAGAGCATCAGTCTGCAGGCTGAAGGGTCCCGGGTTTGATTCCAGTCAAGGGCACATGCCCAGGTTGCCAGCTCGATCCCCAGTAGGAGGTGTGCAGGAGGCAGCCTATCAATGATTCTCCCTCATCATTGATGTTTCTATCTCTTTCTCCCTCTCCCTTCCTCTCTGAAATCAATAAAAATACATTAAAAAGGAAATAAATAAAAAATAAATAATCATTTTTAAAGGTCAGGGAGATTTTATGTTTAATGGTGTAAGATCCCTATCATGTTTTTGTATTGATGAAAATTATGTAAAAGAGAAATAGTGCACAGATGCCATAGAGAGACAGGAGGATGTTATGGGGGCAAAGTCACTACATAATCCACAGTAGATAGGAGAGAGGGCCCCACGTGGAAGCCAGGGGAGCAAGACAGACCAAGTCCAGAGGCAGGGAGGGAATCAGGACTGCCGAAGGGAATATTGGAAATTCTCTTCTGATTCCTTCTTTTTTCTCAGTTGAAAGTGAAGAGGAATTGCTGGGGGCAGGGTTTTTAAGGGTTTGCAGAGGGAGGAGATGTGAAATATTTTCCAGTTATGTGGGGAGGAGGGGGATGTTATGAGATTGCCAGAGAGTGACGAGATTCTACTTGAGGTTGGTGGCTGAAAATTTAAAGCAAAGCCATTTAACACAATTGTTTTGCTCTGGCCATAGTTGCTGGGGTGCAGGTGAAGAATGTTAGATTTAAAAATGGTTGAGATAATTAAAAGAAAGGTCATTATAAAAAGAAGTAGAAATTGCTCAGAACCAGCCTAAAAACACAACTGACCAACCAACCAATCAAATGTTCCCCCTCATATATGAAGATACAGAAACAAAGGAATATATATATACATATATATTCATCTGACCCCAAATTCTCACCCCTTTCCAACTCTGACAGCTATGCCTTGTAAAATTCACAGTTTCTCTGTTATCAGCTCTGCAGGAGAAAAGTTTTCTCTGGTCACATACATGGAATTATAAGGGGATGTTTCTTAACAGAATTTCTTACATTTGAAAAATTATGTGTATAGACTATGATTCTCCAACCAGTGTGCATAGACACAGAATCTCCCCAACCAGTTTCACCACAGAAAACTCTTTTGTCCTCACAGTGCTCAGAGTCACAGGTTTCAAGTCATATTCTTCAGAAGTGATTAATCTTTACGTTTCTCACAGATTGATATCAAATCATTGATCTAGATCTCCCAATATCAAAATCATAATATGTCCTCATATTTACTGTTTGATTGGTAAGTGTGTGTAGATGTTGCCACTGAAACGGAGCATGGGAAGCCCCAGCATTGAAGAATCATAAAATTCTGAGAAGCAAAGAACAAAGCTCTAGCCATCACTCTTCTGCCATAAATACTGGTGTTATTTGTGACATTTTTCTAGTTGTTGCTCCTAAGACAACTGGGCAAAATGACCCAGATATAGTCATCCAGTTAATTTGCATCTTCCCACCTCCAGATTCTATACCAAACCCTTTATTATTTCTTTGGCCATTTTCATAAAGTTCCCCTTTAAATGACTCCTTCATGGACTGGTACCTGAAATGAGTGAGAAGTACCTGACTATTGTAGTCAAGATTCTGTTTCTCAAAGTGAGTAAATTGAGGGAAACTACCCACAGAAAATGTCACTTGAATGCCCCTCAGCACTGGGGGTGCTCTGATTCTCTAGAGCAGTGGCACGGAAGACTTGCCGTAGGTTCTCAGGTTGTGTTTGGGGTGGAACTGAGGCCACTAAAGTCTTTCATCTAAAGACATACAAATTCCATAATGAGCACCTGATGATTTGACAGTTACCTTATTAGTGTTTCTACAGTTTCAAATCTGTGAAAGTTTCAGGTCAGAAACTCCCAGAGAACTCTCATCCTTTCTAAGGGCTATCAGCTCTGCCTGTTTCCTCTCTCTCCTATTGTTGTTTTATTTTTTAAAAAATTCACAATAATTGATTTTCTTCCTTGATGCCAGCCACTGTGCTTCCTGATAGGAGCTTATTATTTGCTGGCCTTCTTCTGTGTTCTAGCATCAGGAATACTTCATTATTTCACCCCTGGGAATAAAAGTAAGCTTATCATCCAATTTTAAAATGAATATGTTTCATTTACTCACATATTCAACAAAGTGTTTTCTTCCAGGCGAAATACTTCTCTTTAGATGGAACATCAAAAATAAATTTTTTTAAAAAGTCTAGCTTCCATTTTATTAAAGAAAACAGATGATGGAAAAAGTGCACATATATTTTATTTAGAGCTAAATATGTTCATAATATCCAACTTATTTATTTAAAATAAACTACATTTAAAAGGACAATAGTCTAATCTAAAGTGAGTGTGTTGTAAGAATGGCGGCCCCTGGTAAATGATGAGTGTTTTACGGTGACAATAATTGTGTTTCTTGACACACTTTGCAGTTATTTCTTCCTTTTACTCTGTAACCACTGAGTATATATAAGCTGTATCATGAACACCTAATACTGTGATTAAATCAGCTAATAATTTTCTTATCAAGTATGCTTTCCAAGCAGTGGATTGATGGGGCCAGGTGGAGATAATGACCCTAACATGCAGGAGATGTAATTGGCTATACTGGATCAAGGGTAAGGACAGAAATACTTTTTCTGCTCCAAGCACACATTGAATATTTACTACATACAAGACACTTTGAAGAAAATGTGCCATATCTCTCTGAAAAAAAAATGTTGAAACTCAGACAATTATTTATTTTAAAATACCATGTGGTCAGCATATATCCTTTTCACTCTTAGAAATTAATTTTCATCTCCTCCATAGAACTGTATAATTTTAATGAAATTTCATTGAAAGAGAACATTTCATATGCCCCAGTGAATAAATTATAGAATTATAATCACCGACACATAGCACTCTTTCTATTTCATTTTATTTTACTCTGGCTATAAATGAATCTCATCTAGACAAAATGCCATTATTCTCCATAAAGACATAAGGTAAAATACATTATAAAAAGGCTAAGCTATTGAGCTTTTTCTCCAATATAAAATATGTTGAAATCTACACTTATTGTGTACTTATAAAATTGAATCATTAATTTTAAGAGATAATGTATTTATTTGAAGTTTTTCAGTACAACTTAAAAACAAAAGATGTCACAAATCAGGGTGTATTACTTATGTTTAATGTAAATGGAAAACCCTGGAAATATAACTTAATATGTGTCCTAGAGTGTGTTTATTTTCAGATGCCACCACCAAAAGTAAGTGTGTATTATAGGGGTGAAGTGGGGCCAGACAGGACAGTTTGCCCTCCACCGCAAGGTGGAACTTTCCCCAGTGACGTGCAGTGTGGTTAGGCAGGGGCTCCTCCTTCTTCACAGCCTCTATCCAAGGTCCCCTTCCAAACACGGCTCTCATTCAGGTCTGATTACAGGCTCCACACATCCACACATCCATCGAGCTACCGCTCAGGCAATGTAAAGGACTTCAGGTGAGCCCTTCTGGCCCATGAATCTGTCCCTTCTAGACTTGGCCTCACAATTCGGCATTCCTTCCTCCTCAACAGTGAGTTATCAGAGAATACCCCAGAATGCAGGCACTTCTCTGGATAGCCTGGTGACTACCCAGACCCTGAGTTAAAGACTGCCTATGAGCCTGTCTGCTCTCTAAGCCAAACTCTCTCAGGGTTGCTCAGAGCCACACTCCCTCCAACTGGCCCATCTTGAGAAACATTGATTCTGAGCCCTCATTCCTTACCTGGATTTTTTTTTCTTCCTTCGAACACAATCTAGTGCTAGTTTTTAAATTCCCTATGATTAGTTTGTAATAAACTAACAGCAAAAAAAATATACATGAGCAGCAACAATAAATTAAAAATCCTCCCTCAAAACAAAACAAATGAAAATTTATAATAATTGTATCTAAACTGAGCACTATCTATAATACAAGGTGTTTCATTGTCCACTGATGTGTAAAATACCTTCAAAACGTGTGGCATGACCGACAACAATGTATTTTTCTCAGTTGTGAGGACTGACCAGGCCTTTCTTCTGCTTCCATGGCACTGGTGACTCATCAGGATGGCTCCTCTCAGATCCTCCTCAAGGACCACAGGTACCTCTTCAGGTGTCTGCAGGTTGGTGCGTGTTTCTACCTGTCAATTCAGTGGGAAAGGCTCCATGTATGTGGCTGTCTGGACATCCTCACAGCCAGGATGTAGGTTCTAAGAAGGATCTTTGAGAGTAAGGATGTACCTTCTGTCAATCACCATAAGCCTGTGCTCAGAAAAATCTGAAAGCTACCTCTGCTGTGTTGCATTTGTCAAAGTGCCACAGGGCAGCACATACAGAGAAGGGGCATCTCGGGCCATGTTTGAAGACCATCTACCGCACAGAACCTGGGAATCAATGTTCCACAGAATCCCTTCTGAGAAAGCAGAGTTATTAATCCCTCCGGCATATTTTATGTTCTAAATTACCCTCCAGTTTCCTTCAGAGTCTAAAATAAACTTTCTCCCAAGGACTCTGACTCACCGCAGAGTGGGTAACTCGTCTCACACCTGACAGAGCAACGCCTCTCCTCTGGGTTTCCACAAGAAAGGCAGGTCCATAAAATGCATTTTCCTGAGCTACTAAAATATTATCCTGCTACAAAATACAATACAAATACAGAGTGTTTTGATTATCTTGTCATCAGAATGCCTCATGTCTTTCTTTTATTTTTAAAAAAATCTTTATTGTTGAAAATATTACTTATGTCCCTTCTTTTTTCCTTTGACCCCTTCTAGCCCTCCTCCACCCC
Source organism: Myotis brandtii (assembly GCF_000412655.1). Lineage (NCBI taxonomy): Eukaryota > Metazoa > Chordata > Mammalia > Chiroptera > Vespertilionidae > Myotis > Myotis brandtii. Next base: position 5,206,135 of record NW_005355584.1, read on the forward strand.
CACCTCAGGCCTTCGCCACCCTATTGTCTGTGTCTCTGTGTTATGCATACATGCATACAAGTTTTTGGTGGATCTCTTCCCACCCACCCCTGCCTTTCTTTTAATGAGGACTTTCCTTATTGATGAGATTCCTGAGCTCTCCGATGCATTCTAGTTAATTTGAGGATATTAATTGGCTTTAAATACTCTACACTTATCACAAGAAGAATACAAGGCCTTTATTTGGCATAACCCCATGCTGTAAGTGCTACTTGACTATGTCTATGAATATGATGCATATAAAATTAAAATGACAATACAGATATTTGAGAAACTCAATTTTATACCAAGTTCAGCTTTCATTGGAATCTTTTTTTATATTAAAATGTATCTATATACATATGGTACAATTATTCCAGAAAAATTTCTATAAAATTTTATTAAACATCATCCATGCTTACATACTTTATAATATCAAATGGTCAGTATATCTATTTAATCTTACTAATACCCATCTATCTTTCCCTCCCATGACTGTGTGTTATGGGACCTCTTACTCATAATCTCTTAGTTGTTATTATAACCAATTTTCCCTTTTTCATGGACGTTTGGACATTTCTGATCAGAACTCAATCATCGCCTTTGCTCCCCAGCCTCATATCAACACACTCAGATGACCTTAGGCATAAGCATAACTTGAGAAATAGGAACACAAACAAGCACACAAATTAACAGTAACCTTTTAGTAAGTGAACACTGATTCATAAACTAAGCTAAAGTGAATGTAAGGATAGTCCTAATTGTTTTTGTCTTAGTGCAAATACACAGGGAGATATTATAAGCCATGAATATACAGGATAGCATTATTATTATTATTTATGTGTTTCATTTCCTTTTTTGAAAAATATATTTTTATTGATTTCAGAAAGAGGAAGGGAGAGGGAGAGAGAGATGGAAACATCAATGATGAGAGAGAATCATTGATCAGCTGCCTCCTGAACACCCACACTGGAGATCGAGCCCACAACCTGAGCATGTGCCCCAATCAGGAATGAACCATGAACCATTGAACCAGCTGGGCATAACATATCATCTTTTAAGGCTCATTTCAATTATAAGTTTGCAGCCTCCTCAACACAAGATCAGTTCTATTTATCCTACCTAATACATATACTTTATGTTCTCCCCATAGCTATTTTCCTATATCTTAAAAAATGTCCTTTGAAAGCAGGATCTATAGCTGCATCAATGGTTTGTGACATCAGTGAACAAGAGTGTTCTGCCATTGTAAGTGACAGTAATATCAATAGGCGTCTACTAACCAACCATAATGATGCTAGATGATCATCACCAAGAACATGCAGCCACTCTGCCTTCATGTCAAATGGTGTCTGTGACAAAAGACAGAATAAGCCACTGCAATTAATTAGCATAGTCTGACTGCCAGGCTAATATTTACAGTCAACATTGAGTACAATAATACATTATCATTTTATTGAAGGAAACTGTAAGCACACTGCAGCATGGCAAAAATAATGGGGGCTCAGCATATGTACATACACAGCGCTTGGCTGAGAAAGACACAGAGCTCAGATGAACATGTAGATTTCAAGTATCAATTATTTTTAGTTAATTACAACTATAGATGAAATGCCCTAATACTTCAGAATGGGAAGCAAGTAAATTCGTACATCTTTTTTTAAATATTCAAATGAATGTTTCATTGTTTGTATGCCCAGAACAAGCATTGAGAAAGTCTACACTTTCTTCCTTAATGTCTCTTCTAACCACTGCACTTGAATTGTCCAGAAAGCTGGGGACTTTCTCAGTCCAAAGGAACAAGGCTTAATTTAAAGCAAGAGCAATGTCTCAGTTCATCCAGGCTATTCTAACAAAATACCGTAAACTGGTGGCTTATAAACAACAGAAATTTATTTCTCACAGTCCCAGAGGCTGAGGGCCAAGATCAGGGTGCCAGCATGGTCTAGGTTCTGGTGAGAGTCCCCTTTCTGGTTCATAGTCAGTGGTGTTCCTGCTGTGTCCTCACCTGGTGGAGGAGGGGAGCTGTAGGGGGCTCTCTGAGGTCTCTTTCACAAGGGAACTAATCCCATTCATGAGGCCCTGACTTCATTCATCCCTTCCCAAAGGCCCACCTGAAAGTATCATCACAATAGTGATTAAGTTTTTAGCATATGAATTGGAGCATATGAATTGGAGAGGGGAGGGTTATTCAATCTACAGCAGGCAGAATCCGATAAGGGAGATATTTAAAACCAAGTAATCTTTTGTGGCATTAAAACATGTTCAATTTGTGTGTCAAAGTTATTCTCTCTATACTCAAACATGCACTACACTTCATATTGAAGAAACATAGCTAGATTGAAATCTTGATCTCATTCAAAGAGTAAATATTTGTCATATCTATGTAAAATATTGTAATTTTCCTGCATAAACCAGAAGTTCAAGATATAATCCATTTGATGTTGAAAGGGAAAGTATTGAAATATAGACAAGGTATGCCTAGCTCTCATAGTTTACCTGGTTATGAATTTCTGCTTTAATTTTTTAAATAATAAATCATCAAAATATAATTGACACACATTTAATGATGCTTCCGAAGCAAAGAATTATGGTGGATTATATATTGATTAAAAAAATAAATTCAGCCCTGACCGGTTTGGCTCAGTGGATAGAGCCTCAGCCTGAGGACTGAATGGTCCCAGGTTCGATTCCAGTCAAGGGCATGTACCTTGGTTGTGCATACATCCCCAGTGGGGTGTGTGCAGGAGGCAGCTGACCGATGTTTCTCTCTCATCTATGTTTCTAACTCTCTGTCCCTCTCCCTTCCTCTCTGTAAAAAATCAATAGAATATATTTAAAAAAATTCATTTAAACATTATTTAAGACATTTATGAGATTATTTTTCTACACGAAGTTTCATTTGTTTGAATAAAGAGAAAAATCCATGTTTTTCTGAGAGAAAAACTGGAAAATAGAGATAAGTGTATTCTACTGTTTTTCATTTTTTGGTTTTCTGCTTTTGGTTAACTATTGCACACTGGAACAGTCTTACTGGTTTTTCTTACATTTTCAAACTTAATCACTATTGTTTTTTTATAAAAGGAGGTATTAAATCCTTCATATAAAGTCTTAAATTTATTCAAGATCAATTTATCTTATTGCATGGAGCAATGGGGACAGCTGTAATTCAACAACAAAAAAACCCAATAGTACAAATAATTTTTCTCTTTCCATGTGATTTCTGAAAGTTTGCTTTAACTGAAGACTTTGGTACCTGTGACAATGGAACTCACACTTCCATAAGTGTGGGTTATGGAAAGATATAGGTGAAAGGGTTGTGATTATTTCAGAACAAGGTTGTGGTAAAGGAGTAATGCGTTGAGTACCAAACATTTCAGCCTCATTGCTAAAGATATAAAAGGCAGAATTGGGAAGTCAGGGTCTTAAAGACAAATACTACTTCCTGATCAATTCTTCGTAAAAACTTGGAGTCTGTATTATTATTACTTGAACATTCTGTGATTGAACTTAAACTTTTTTTGGTTGGTAGATTTTTGTTTTACATTAATCTAAGAAAATATAAGATTGAATTCTAAAAAATAATGGTGCTATAATTATGATGTGAAATGAAAAATATTGCCAGCATTTTTAATGAGAAGTCATATAAAGTGTATATATGAGTCTTAGACAAAAAGAGGTAATCTCAAGAAAAATCATACGCCTGCATATAAAATGAGAGGAATATATTTATAAGTGAACAACTGTTTATATTTCCTAAATTATTTTAAGGCATCATTATTTATTATTGAAAACTAGAGGCCCAGTGCACAAAAATTTGTGCACTTGGGAGGGTCCCTCAGCCCGGCCTGTGCCCTCTTGCAGTCTGGGACCCCTTGGGGGATGACCTCTCACAGTCTTGGCTCCCTGGGGGATTGGGCCTAAGCTGGCAGTCAGACATCCCTCTGGCAGCC
>NW_005355584.1:5210763-5256099 GCF_000412655.1 Myotis brandtii
GGCCCCCAGCCACCCAAGCTCCCAGTGGAGGCTGGCTAGAAGCAGGTATCTGGGATTTATTTAGCTTCTATAATTGAAACTTTGTTGTCTTTTTCGGAGGCCACAGCTGGCCAGGCAGGCGGGAAGCTTGGCTTCCTCCATCACCGGGGCAACCAAGCCTCCTGCTTTCCAGCTCTGTGGCTGCTGGCCGCCATCTTGGTTGGGTTAATTTGCATATAGTTGCTCTGTTTGGCTGGTGGGCATGGCTTGGGTGTAGCAAAGGCATGGTCAATTAGCATCTTTGTCTTTTATTAGTGTAGATTGAAAGAAAAAATAACTTTTATGATATGGATCAATATATGTCTAAACCTGTTTACAATGGAAAAGAACTATATAAGAACAATCTATCTCAACATTTTCAGAAACAATGTAGAAAATTAAAAATAATATTTAGAAGAATTCTAGCAGGTCACTAGCTGCATTGGCTAATGATAATTTAGATGAAATACATAACCATTATTTGTTTCTAGGTGTATCCTCATAAATCCTGTCAATAAGAAAATGACCTAATAAACAGAGTCTCCCAAGTTTCCATCACCTATTGGATATTCCATTAAGAAAACTTCCTGCCCTAACCATTTTGGCTCAGTGGATTGAGTGTCGGCCAGCAGACTCAAGGGTCCCAGGTTCGATTCCGGTCAAGGGCATGAACCTTGGTTGTGGGCACATCCCCAGTAGGGGGTGTGCAGGAGGCAGCTGATCGATGTTTCTCTCTCATTGATGTTTCTAACTCTCTATCCCTCTCCCTTCTTCTCTGTAAAACAATCAATAAAATATATTTTTTAAAAAGAAAACTTCCTAATAGTAATACTTCATGTTTGTCCTGTTTTATGCTCCAAAGTTTCAAGAAATGTCATATCCTTGTCAATGTGTTATTATCATTATTATAAATACTATTACAACCAAAGTTTGGGGATAGAATATGTGAAAGTTTGAATGAATTAATTCCATATCATCTGTCCTGATTCAGGTCAAGAGTGAACTCTATCAATTGACTTGATTCAACATCATACAATCAAATGCAAGCAGAAGCATTTCTGGACCTCTATCTAAGGACTTTGCTGTTTTCTCCATCTGAATTAGCAGAGAATATTAAAATTCAACTAAAAGTTCATGTAGGGGGTTTTCAGTATTCCAACCAGGTTAAAAGGAAGCATTTCTGGGGCCAACATTATCTAATATTCTTGGCAAAAAATGATAACAAAAGAAGTCATACAGAATTAATGTATCAATGCAGACTTTTACATAGAAACCCAATGATATTCTAAAGTTAGGAGTATCATATAGTTTTTCATTTAAAACTTCATAGAGTAACTGGCAAAATCAATTTAAAGGAGCCACTTTTTCTGCATATTCATACCAGTCTTGGATAAAACATCATCTACTATTTCTGTGCTAACATTAGTGGCTATGTTCCCCTTATGTAATATGAAACAAATAAAGATAAATAATAGATGTCTCAGGAAAATGCATGTTTTCTCAGATGACTTGAATAAATACTCAGTATGCAATATATGAATATTTATATATAACATTTCATATAACAGTCTTGTACTTGTAGTGAAAGGTTCCATATGATTTTCATCAGTATTTTGAAAAAAAAATCTATCTATCTATCTATCTATCATCTATCTATCTATCTATCTATCTATCTATCTATCTAAAAGGCTAAGTGTCCCTCCAACCGGTAGCTATGACACACACTGACCACCAGGGGGAAGACGCTCAATGCAGGATTTGCCATGACGTGCACTGGCTGGCACCATGAACCTGACACTAACAAACCAACACTCAGCTTCCCCTGAGTGGGACACAGGCCCCGCCACCACCCCGGATCAACACCACACCAAATCACAGCCAATGCTGCCAAGACCCCATGGCACAAAATGAAGCCCACAGCCCAGCCCAGCCCAGTAACTGTAGCTGTGGGCGCCGGATAATGATGTCATATAGCAATGCCTGGCTTCCTCTCCCTAGAGACTACTAGCCTCCTTGGAGTTTCTTCAGCCCAGGAACCTGACTTGCTTTATAGCCAGGTGCAAACCTTTTACAGTTTAGCCAAATGTCTGTGAAGTGTTTTCATGTGCCTCATCTCATTTGATCCTCACAGAAGTCCTGGAGTAGGTAGGCAGGAGACTTGGTAGAATCCTATTTTCTTTTCATTAGCCAGAGAATGGAGATATAGAAACTTGACCTGACTGAAAAGAAGTAAGAAATGGTGGACTTTGAAAATGACTTCAGGTTTTCTCACCACGCAGAATATAGTCAAACACTGCTACAGTTAAATATTTACCCTTTGTTCTCCCTGGTGATCTGCAATAATAATCTGCTTCATGTTGATATTTACTGCTGTGTTGCTGACAATTACCTAAAGAGAAGTTGGGATGCTTCACTGGGCTGGAAAATGTTTAGCTAAACCAGACAGCAGGTATAATTAAGCAAGGTTATTCTATATATATATAAAAGGCTAAGTTCACTTCTCGCATGTACGATACATACTATAAAGCTCTCACTGGCACCAATCGTGTGTGTTTTGATCTGTCATTGTTGATCATGAATTTGGTTGACACTTCTATTATAGAGAAAGGGCAAATAGTGATATTAACATATTTATTCTAATTACTATCCTTTCAATGTGCATGAATCCATGCACTGGGACACTAGTGCATATATGTTTATTGTATGATTGAAAAGTATGTTATTGTTCAGTAATTTTGGGAAGTATGCTTCCACATCAGGGCTAAATTGATGTAGCCAAATCTTCTCTAAGTGCAGCTGGATGAAATAACCACATCTGGAGGCTAAGTGGTGGTCACCTTAGTCCAGAGGCCAAATGAGACATGAAAAGGAACAACAACATCAAAGACACTCATCCTGCAGATGAGTCAATAACAAGTATCTGGAAACTCTAGATTTCTCTACTTATGTATAACAAAGAATTTTCATGCAGCTGTCTTCTTATTTTGAGAATGAAATTCTTATAAGAAGAACTACCGTATTATTCCATATAACCTTGCTTGAGCTTATTTAGGGTTTTGGGCAGTCTACATTCTTCAAACAATATTCCAAGTCCACTTTAGTTGGTCATTGGAACAGATAAGCTCAATTATTTTACCTCATTCCTTCAAACACACCTTTCCAGAATTCTAATACAACCAATCTATATATTTTCTGGGTTTCATAGCATCTCAAATTATAAATTTTGCCATTTTTCTAATTCACATGACCACTAAAATATGAAGAATGAGTCAGCATGTGTTTAATGACTGCCAGCATATACATACCCTGTGATATAGAATATATTCTACAACCTGTAAATTCCTTGGTAAACTTAAAGACAGTTTTCTTAGCCTGGATCCCTAGAAAATAGGGCTTGAGGCAACACTTTTTATAATACTCAATGGGGAGGCAAAACTCCAGGATAGCAAGAGTGAGAAGTATGAGGCAGGGTAGCATGGGGAGCAAATACTGGGTCCCCTGTCACTATGCTGGTCCCAGCTTCAGGACAAACCACAGAGCACCTGCTGTGCCCACAGCAAGAACACCTGCACCACCTTCAGAAGCACCTTGAGAATGGATATAGCGCCCTATCAGGTGGGCCATCATCTAACAAGGATATGGGAAGATGACTAGGGACTTAACAAAGAAGCTGGCCAGCCTTGGGCAGTGGAGCTAAACCAGGCTGAACAAGTTGGTGAGCTTTAGCATCAGCTAAGACTGAGCAATGTAGCCAAGGGTCAGGGAGGAAGGTGTGGCCAAGAGACACTCTGGAGTTACCTAAGGTGCACCTGACACAAACATCACATTAGATTTGGTGACTCATGGTCCTCAGGTTCTGCACTCTTGATTTTAATGTGTAGGGACCTCCGGCGCTATATTCTGCTTCTGTTCAGTGTATTTGCTCTGTGATCTGGATGTCAAATGCAGCCACGCAGAGCTTCTCAATGTGAAGTGAGCTGATCATTTTTTGTTGTAGGGGGCCTGTCCTGTGCATTTTGGCAGCATCCCTGACTCCACTCATTAGCTTCTATTAGCTCTCTGGACTCGGCTGTGAGTCTCCACACTTTGCCAAATATTTCACTAAATTGCCTGATTGAGAACCATTGATATATACCAGCGGTTCTCAACCTGTGTGTCGAGACCCCTTTGGGGGTCGAACGACCCTTTCACAGGGGTCACCTAAGACCATCAGAAAACACATATATAATTACATATTGTTTTGTGATTAATCACTATGCTTTAATTATGTTCAATTTGTAACAATGAAAATACATCCTGCATATCAGATATTTACATTACGATTCATAACAGTAGCAAAATTACAGTTATGAAGTAGCAACGAAAATAATTTTATGGTTGGGGGTCACCACAACATGAGGAACTGTATTAAAGGGTCGCGGCATTAGGAAGGTTGAGAACCACTGATCTATACAATCCATCCACTCATTAGAATACACTGGTCTAGTCTCCTAATTCCCTAGGTCTAGCTTTGCTTTCCATTGCAGGGCTGATCTACATATTAGTCAATAAGTTATACACAGGCAGACTATAATGATCATAAGTACATTTTGGTTTTTAATACAGATCTGCTCACTTTTTTGCATATGATTTGTGTTTTATTTCATTATTTTCTTCCCATACATTTTGCATGTTTCCTGTTTTCCTTCCTCTTGGCTGAGCTTCCTGCTCTAACTTCTGATTTTCATCTTCCAGGACCAGAAATAATGGGTGGGTACAGATCCCATTTAGAGTTCTGCACCAAACTAATTTGGTAAACCCCCTCCCCCCCCACCCCACACACGATTCTAACAATCACTTATTTTGCATGGAGATACATATGAGTAGAACTATATGAGATGATTAACATAATATGGCCCGTCGGGCTACTAGGCATATCTCAATGTCTGCTCACTATTATTGATATCTCTGTTTATATTCTGATATCATGTAAACCACACCACATAAAGCATCTCCACTGAGGTATGCTTTCATTTCACAAGGGATTTAAATAATTCCTGAATATGCTCCCTATTGTTCTCCTCAAAATAATTCCTCTTTGTACTACTTTGCAAGGACATGTGCTTTTTCTATGCCCAGTTTCAAAATCTTGGAGATGCCTTTAGTGTTATCTTTCACATCTGGTCCTCTCGTTCTTTTGTTCATAGAATCATGCCTCAAATTTGGATTGTGCTTTATGGTTTGAAAGCATTTTGAACTTACCTCTTTCAAATTTTCAGTGAGCCAGAAAGGACAAGTGCATTTTGTATTAATTCAAAAGAAAAATATTTTACTAAGAACTTATGATGAAGCAGAAATTGTTCTCATTTCCAATGAAAATACAGATCCAGTCCTTAGATCACTGCAGGTGCCTAACTTCTCGCCTTGTCTGGATCACTCCTCCTTCCTACCTTCCTTCAATGCTTCTGCTAGACAATCTTGCCAAAACATGCCACATTGGACCCCCGGTGTTTGCAGGTTCTCCAGCATCCACTCAGAACAGGTCTGGTCCCTCCTGATTTTTTGAATAGAATTTTGAACTCCTAAACTGAGCAGACAGATCTGCTCACTTTTTTTGCATACGATCTGTGTTTATTTCATTATTTTCTTCCCACTAATGTTATTTTCTTCTTCCTGGAATTCCATCCTTAGTCTCTTTGGATTGTTTAAATTCTACACATTATTTAAGAATGCAATCCTTTATGCCTACTCCTGGATGGAGTTGTATTTATGCATCTTTAAAGTAAGGAGTTTCACACGGTTTAACGTACAATTGTTCTCTGAGTATTTCCTATGTCTTAGTTCTGTCTCCAGCATTAGATTGGAAACCTGTTGAAGGATGAGGCCAGGAGGGTGAGTATTGTTCTGTTTACCAGATACCTAGAATATAATATAGAGTCCATCAATGCTTCCAGGATGAGCATTTGATCTTTCCAGAGACCAAGGATAATGACTTAGTCCAAGGAGGAGCTATCACAGGGGGAATTTCATGTATATTGGTGCTCTGGGGCTTATAGTGTCTCTAAAGACATGTCATATGCCATCCACCTCTTCTATTTAATATTCTTCTGAGAATGCTGACTTCAGACAGTTATCTTTGCCCTTCATCAAGGCTTATCACTAAACCCAAAAGAAGTCTCACCAGCTTCTTGGCAGCAACTTCGCTTCCTCCAGCCAAGTCAGGACTTACATCAGAAATTCCAGAGCGGTGTGGCTCATGCGTAGCTGGTGTTCCGTGCTGCCACATGCTCTTAGGGGAAAACTGAGAGCTGCCTTAGGACACTCACATATGTCTAAGGTGTTCTTTGACCCTCATACAAATGGGACCTGGGGAAGAAATCAATTTACAGTCCTGTAAAATTGGCCCTGACATAAACAAACAGGTATACTTGTATTTTTTCTGTCTGGAGGGATCACACCTGGTAGTATCTGCTAGTGTCAGAAAAAGATTAGAAATTTTAGTGGCAGTTAAGAATGGCTGTGAATTCGGTTTTCACACATAGTATCCTTTGTTTCAGTCTCAGGCATTTTGACTTCCAGGTCAAATTCAGTTCCTTATCAGATGCATTTCACTATATATACAAAAAAGACATCACTGTTGATGGCGTTTATAAATGTGAAGCAGTCTCATTTTTGTCTTCGATAAAGAATTTATAATATTGCTTCCTTCTCAAAACACATTTTTAGTCTAATAAAATTTGCATAATTTATATAGGGTAATTTTAGTGTTAATGAAAAAAGTACTATATATTTAGATATTTTTCAAGGCTTTTAAAAAATTGAATTATATTTATTCTACAAAAAGGTTTAAAATTATAGTATTTATTGCACAAGTGAGCTACTGAGATGACTTCCTCAATTTTTCCCAAGCATGGCACCTCACTGTGGATTTTTGGAACAAGAGAAGTCAGTTTCTATGGCCTTTTCACATGGTTCCTCTGAACATCAAATTTCTTGGTGATTTCCTCTGTCTTATGTTTAATGTAAATATCAAATCCTCAGTATTTTTTATAGAAAAGATGAGCAAATGTGGAAGAAGGTGGATGGGTTCCTCCTTTAGCTGTAAGGAGCCAAGAGTCAATCTCTTTGAGTAACAAGCAAAGGGAAGCTGAGCCCACGGCAGCAGCAGGATTAATACAGGACTCTCTTCACTGGGCTGCTTCTCCAATTGAAAGTGTCCTTAGGTCGCCACGGTTAATGAGTCTTATTTACAGGAAGTAATTTAAGTGCTGATCTGACTGCCACATCATGCAGAGCTGTGCCTTGACCTACACAGGTAATAAATATGCGTTGTCTGGATCTATAATAGAAACTGGGGTTACAATGTATGTCCTGTGAACTCATCAAAGGAGCCAGTAGATGAGTAATTATTTCTTCCCCAGAGAACAAGAGGATGTCAGCCAGGAAGCCCCACTCAGAAAAACAATGTTCTGGAGTGCCTGGCTGCTGGTTCCACGAGGTGTGCTAACCAAGCGACAGATACTTTGTGTGACTGTGACTCCAGAAGAACTGGTTGAAAAGTGAAAAGTTCATTCACTAGCCCATCGTCTTATCTATACGAAATCAGGATGATTGAATATCAGGATCCTGAGAGTGCTTCCCACTTAGGGATGCTGCTGAGCAGTGGTGACTACTGGCCACTGACTCCTCAGGGAAAGGGGAAGACGAAAGAACAGGTATGTCAGAAAGGAATCACCTGGGCCCAGCTTTGAACTTCTGTGCAGGTGTGATAAACACGCTCCTGCCAATATTTTCTAACTTGAGATCTCACTGGCAACAGGGAGGGAACAATGGACAATTTTCTTCACATCGATTGCGGTGACAGTGTGCCATGAGTTCCGTAGATTATGTGAACATAGTTCAATGTTTATTGGGGAAGTTACGTGGAGGCTTCTAAGCTCCTCAAAAATTGACCGGTGGTCACTTAGGGGTGACTGCAAATATTTTTAATAAGTTAAGGCTTTTTAGCAATTGAGCTGAATTCCTTGTTTTGCATATGACATAATAGACTATTCCTTCACTTTTCTGATTTACTCACTGTTAAAATCTCAAAACTGTTCAAGCACTATCACCTTTGCAACACACAGCCCACCTCTCACCACCTCACCGTTCAACAGAAGAAGCCAGTTTCCTGGTCTTCCATCTCCTTGCAGAATGCTGACTCTTAATAAAATTTAATGCAATAGAACACCAAGAATGTGCTTGCTTCCTCCTTCAGACAAGGACTTCCATTTGCCAGCTTGCTGCATGAATGCTGGTGGGATAAACCTTGTGCCGAAGCAGTGAATTTTTTAAATGAATGAGCTTATGCTTACTGCTAAACAAAATGTGATCATTTCTGTTTAATCCTAATTTTCTTAACATCATGAGTTTAAATTTTCCAACTGTAATTTCCTATTTTATCAGAAATTATACTCCTGAAGGTGTGATGTGTGCATGCGTGTGTATGTACATGCTTGCCCATGAATGTGTGTACAAAAGAAACTCGTCCCTGTGTCCTTCACTGGAAGTCTAGGAAATGGGTTCACTAATGAATGTTTTTAAGTACACAACAGCTCTGATGTGCAAAAAAAGCATGTTGAACTTGTATTCAATAATCAGGGAGTTATTTCCCCATTGTTTTGTGTGTTTGTTTTTTTCCATTCACTGGGTATATAACCCTGGGAAATCCACTGAATTGTTCTAAACATTCATTTCTTTGTTTTCATACAAGAGAAGAAAGCCAGACCCATCTCAAAGAGTCACTGTGATATTAGATAATTTTTGTGGAAATTCTCTATAGAATGAATCACTATATTAAAGTCAGTACACAATCCTGTAGATATCAATAATATCACTTCATTGTTAGTAGTTTTTATATACTCTGTTATATTGAGAACTTTTCATGGGCAAAGACTCTGTTCTTCTGACATTGCAATGGTAGCAGACAAATTATAGATACTCAGTAAATATTCATTGATTACAAAGTGTACTCAGGACAATACAGAAAGAAAATCAAAGCAGAATATTGTATTCCCAAGCAGATCATTCAGATACATTTTCTACTGACTGCAAAGCACACCAACTCCACATGGAGTGACTAAAGGGACTAAGAAAAGGAAGTCGATGTTCTTTGAATGCACAGATGCCACTGCTTGTGTCTGTGACAGCACAGCCTGAAAGTAGCATCTATTTTATTCCCAATCTCCCTAAGTTAAGTATTTGTGGTTTACTAAAAATATATTTCGTTTTATAACTCAATCAGTGTAGTACTTTTAATTAACCCCTTCCAGTTTGCAGTGCCCTTGATTATATTTTGTATGAATGCTGGAAGCAACTTTGAGGAGGGTTATAGGAAATTATTTTTTTAAAAAACCTTCATAAATTAAACTACTCACATTGAATGTTTTGGTCACAGCTGGGGAAATAGTTGTGATGAGGAGATAAAGTGACAGTAGCCTAGACAGAGGTGTTAAAAGAAAACAGAAGTAACACAAGTCTGGGCATATAAGGAATGATTGTAAGAAATAGGTCATTATGAATACCTGGATAAAAGACACCATTTTTATTGTCTAAGGCAAAAAATATTGCTGAAGGAGGGAGAAGACAAATCTTGAAAATGATGCAAATCTGAAGATTAAGTAAGCTCTTATACATTTATTCCCAGATTTGAGACTGCACTGCACATTTTACTTAAATGTTTGAAAATCTGAGATCCCACTCTTGTTTCTGAACTCTATTATGCATATATGTGCACATAGTCTGACTTTATAAAGTAATTATTTAGCATCTATCATATGTAGGGCTCTGTGCTTGCAATATGTTTGGAACAAAACAACAGATAACATACTGTTCTAGTCTTAAGGAAACTTGCAAACTTATTAGAAAGTGAGATAACAACAACAACAAAAACCCTGCCTATATAGTATATTTTTCAACAAAATGACATTTACTACGGTGATTTCCAAATAAGCTAATAATCATAAATATCAACTGAGCAGTTTATATAAAGTTCAGGTTTCTTTTGTAATTCCCAAAAGCTGCTGAAGTTTTATAGAAAAGTATACATTGAGATGCAGGTGAACTTCTAAAAAGCAAAATCAGCCATAGCAAGATAAGACAGACCTAGAAAAGAAACTGCAAAACCTTCTCCAAGATGACCAATAATAAATACTGACAACAAACTGAAGTGAAAAATGGGGTAATTAGGTAGAAAATAAATAGATAAAAAGGTTTATGAGGCCACACCCAGGTATTTGGAATCTACAACAATGTGGTGTCAAGGAAGACGTGGTACAGAGTGCCTGGGAAAGGTTCGTGTTTCAGCGAAGTCACAGTAATGAAGGTGTCGACAAGTGGACAGGAGGAGAAACAATGTGAGAGTTGGTCTGACTTTTCAGTGATTTGGATGCTGCTGGGAGAGCTGGAATTTGTTAAAAGGCACTGCTTGAGGATATCATAGGACAGAATCACAGGAAGACTACCAGGGTGAGAGGTAGGCAAGAGTCTATGCTTTAAACTTTCTGCCTTGCAAGTTGGCATTATTGCATTAGGTCCTCTAGGACATAGGTGTGGAAGGCAGCATGATAAATTTAGATTGGAGAATTTATGTGTCTAATACTCCAATGTGTTCACATGGAGTGTGCAGCAAAAACCTTTGCTGGTTAGAAGCTCAAGAGAGAGATAAGAAATTGAAGTTTGAGATAAGATTAGAAATTGAAGAGATAAGATTAGAAATTGAAGTTTGGATATAATATGTATTAACATGCCAGGTGAAACAGTGGAGGTAAATGAGATAAGTGGTAGAGATTGGGAAGATCAAAGAAGAGAGAAACTTCGGATAAAATTGAGTGAGAAGAAGTTGAGGCAGAGAAAGCTCATCAGATGTGTGTGTTCACATGCACAAAACAGGATGATACTAGTGAAAAGCACAATGAAAAATTTTAATGGAATGAAGACTAAGACGCCATAGCATTTGATAATTAGAAGGTAAATGAATAACTTGCCCTGCCCCAGCTCTATTAAGATATAAATGGCAAGTGACACTGCACAAGGTTAAGATGTACAATGTAGTGATTTCATACATTCTCGATTGCACTATGGTGTGATCCAAACGCTAACCCAGTCTTGGGGGAAATTAAAAACTTCTCAGAAGAAGTGACATCAGAGGTAAGATATAAAGGACATGTTGAAATTATTGAAGGAAGGGATCTCGGAGAAAAGAAGCCTCTTCAAGGCAAAAGCAAGGAAACTAATAAAGACCACTCTGAGAAAATAAGAACAATCCTGTACAAAGTAACACTGAATGATCTAAATGAAAAAACAAAAAGGAATCTCTGTTTTTCTATGTATAGCAAGTTCCCACAAATAGACTAATTAAAAAAAACATAATATAATTGGGTACCACTATTAAACTGAAAAAGTCATCTTGTTGGAAAATGTTCAATCAATTTTTTTCAATGTCCTAAAATAAGTTACGTTTACCCTACAAGGAAATGTTATTTAATATTCCGTAGAGTAATATAACTTCCTCACTAGAGACAGTTTCTAGAATCAGACTAAGACCATTAACAAAGCTGTAGTTTGTTAGTTTATCAGTTAGATGTCCTATGTTCTTTATCTCCATCTGATGAAAAGAAAAACTCGGTGTCAGAGGAAGGTGTGGGCTGCACTAAAAGGTGAGAGTGAATACTCTCGGCTGTGGAGATTAACAGATCACCAGGCAGGAGTACAAGCAGGTGAGCCGACTATAGCCCAACCCAATGCATTAAAACAAAACCGCAATAACAACCTCACCACAACAGCCCTCTAAGGGGACACAAAGCAGGTGTACTCGCCTAAGGGCATAGTGCACACCTTCTGAATATGCAGCAGTGTTACATACAGTCTCCCCTGCCTGTGTAACTTGTCTGGGACTTCTTTTTTTTTTTTTAATAAAGGAGATCCTTCACAGGTTTAAGAAACATAACATGGCGGGGCGGGGGCGGGGGGGGGCGCTCATGTCTACAAGGA
Source organism: Myotis brandtii (assembly GCF_000412655.1). Lineage (NCBI taxonomy): Eukaryota > Metazoa > Chordata > Mammalia > Chiroptera > Vespertilionidae > Myotis > Myotis brandtii. Next base: position 5,222,791 of record NW_005355584.1, read on the forward strand.
TCTTAAAAAGATATTTTCGTTTTCATTAATTTCTGGTCACTTCCAGAAGATTAAAGAAAAAATTTCCTTACATTTGGGAGCTTGTATTTCTCTTGGATCAAGACCACACCCGAGTTTTTTAGGTTGAATCCTGTGCCAAAATAGCTGAGAACTACACTAGATGGACCGCAACCTCCTATTTTTAGGAATGGAATTTCTTAATGGGATTGATGGATTACAAAGCAGGAAATCAAATGATTGAATTCTCTAAATCATGTACCCGCATCTAAGCAATCTCTTTCATGTATGCCTATTTTAAATGTAAATATCAATGATAGTATACACACATATAATGAAATAAAATAAAAAGTGTGCTCAGAGGGTCTCTGTCATCTTTTGGAAATCTCTTATGAATGTCAACTCATTGGATGACACCTGGCAAGCAGTTATATTTAAATTAGCTTCCCAAGCCCACCCTGACAAGGATAACTAACTTTGCAGCTGTAGACTGAGATATACTGCCATTGCTATTTTAATGTCAAGAATAACAAAAGCTCTATTTGAGAGGCAGCTGCGAGGTAAAGTAGAAATGATCCATTTTTTCCCCCTCTCCTTGTCTTCTTTTCTTCTTTCCAGAACTTTCTCAGGGTAGCTACGTTAGTTTCTCCCACTCCATATATTTAGACAAGTGTGTACTCTCAAATCCTTTGCAATTCCAGGCCCGTGTTGTGGGGCAGACAGGATCTCCCTAAATCTCTGTAGGATGCAGTCAGGGCATTGTTCCCTTTCTAAGGAGAAGGAGCAGGAGTGGTAGCCAGCAGTCACTCTCATGTGGGGAATGTAATAAAAGAGACTGTGGAAGGGATCCTGCATTTCATTATGAAGCATCCTACTAAAGTCGTTCTTTATAATGGAAAAAAGGAGCCTTTCTCCCGAGACTGTCTAAAGAGCTGTGCTGCTCATTAAAAGGGTTGCACAGAGAAGGTCTCACATCTTTATTCAAAATGAGCATTAGACAAGTCTTTTAAAAAATTATTAGAGCCCTCTTTGTTACCAGGGCTACCTCGTTCCCCTGGCCTCGTCCTCCGGCTGTCACAGATCACGCCAAAGACAGCATGTTCAACCCCCCTCACTGCAAGTGAAGACGGACTTGCCAGGGCATATCCTGAATATTAACCAGTCCGTGGGCAAGGCAAGCTGGGCCTGTGAGCTGAGTTTATTTCTTTGCCTTTATTAAAGAAGCAAATCCATTAAAAAATACTTGACAGAGGCATCTCCCTGGAACATAAATGATGAGAGCTGGAGAGAGAATGAATATGAGGTGGTGAAACTGAGGATATTCTCACCTTGCCTGCCTGTGATGAGAACACGATGTCAGGTGACAGGGCAAAGTCAGGCCTCATTGCTCAGAACAAAGTATTATGAAAATGTCTCATTTTGAGTTCCAAAAATGAGACATTTTCATAATAAACAATATTATTTATAAATAACAGCATTTTCAGATCCACCAGAGAATGGACAGTCAAGTTCCAGGTGAACCAGTGTCCTTGGCTGGATGTCAGGAAGACCAATCCATGCCCATGAATACGGAAGCAGCTGAAGATAACGTATTTCATGTAATGACATTGAAACTGCTGAGAATCTCACCTGGGAAAGGCTGTAAGCCCAAAAAAGGACGGCAAAGTGCTCCCATGCTGCCAGCAGCCACTATTTGAAGTTCTATTGAAGTTAGAGAATGCCAGGGCACCGGGTGCAGGCGAAATGAGAGAAAATATTCTGACTTAAAGCTGGGTTGTTTGTGAGACTGTGTGAACGTGGACACACAGGGGCAGGGATTTGTCTCCCAAATTCTGCTGGTTTGTGGGCTGTGCGTGGGGTTAGTAATGCAGGCCATGACAGCCTTCCGAGGGTCGAAGCCTGGCTACTCCTCTTTCTAACTGAGCAAACAATCACCTTCCTGTGATCACTTTCCTCTCTATCAAAGGGGCAGAGTAACAGTTGGTATCTCTTAGGGCTGTGGAGATAAGTTCTAAAACCTACAGCACTTGGGATGGTGCCTGAACATGTTGTGTATGTTTTGTGCTGTTGAGTCGGCCCTGACTCCTGGTGACCCTTTGAATGAGTGACCTCCACAGGTGCCCTGTTCTCAACAGCCCTGCTCAGTTCCTCTACACTCATGTCTCCCGCTTTTTTTATGGATGCAATCCATCTCACACTTGGTCTTCCTCTTTTCTTTCGGCCTTCCATTGTTTCCAACATTATTGTCTTTTTCAAAGAGCCCTGCCTTCTCACAATGCACCCAAATTAGGTCAGCTTCAATTTTGTCATTTTTTGCCTCCAGCAATATTTCAGGATTAATTCATTCTAAGATCCACTTGTTCATCTTTCTGGCAGTCCAGGGTACCCACAGAGCTCTTCTGCAACACCATATTTTAAGTGAATAATTTGTTACCTTCCCAGTCTTCTTCGCTATCTGACTTTCACATCACTACCTACTAATTGGGAATCCGAGGGTGTGGAGGACTCGGTGTTTCTCTGAGCCTTGGAACACTTTAGCACTCCATTTAGCACAGCTATTGTTATTTCTACCAGCTTGGTTCTACAATGATACCTGTTATTCCTCGATGATTTTATAAAACTTATATCTCCATTTGGTAGGTTATTTTTAAATCCTATTCTTCAAATAGCACTTGCATTCTGAACTTCGATTTTAAGACTGGGTTAATTAGTCATACTTAAGAGTGCTGCTGAGCCTGAAGAAAAATCAGGGACGTACCTAAGCATCAGCTTTAATATCCCCTAACTGTGTGCACCTGTGATTCTGATGTCAGTGGGCCTCTCCGCCATAGCTCTGTTCCACATGCTAAAGTAAAGGAGAGTTACACGGGACCTGCTCTCCCATTTGTATATGAAATTGACCCTGATTCTCAAGTATACACAAAATAGAGGTGACATTATCCACAGTTTACTGGTGAAGAAACTCTAGTCTGAAAGTTCAAGAAACTTACCTAAATTCTAAAAATAAGTAAGGATCATTGTCTTAATTTGGAAGCATATTTGTCTGGGTCAAAGTTTGACACTGTTTTTTGCTAGATTACTCTGCTAATTCCTTATCTGTCAAGGGTAGTCTGGCACACTGCCTATGTGCCACCTAATGACACTATGATGACATCAATTGTGTCCAGAAGGACAGACTTTCTGAAGAAACAAGTGTGCTGCTGCCTTTCTGATGAGCTGCGAGGACCTAATGCAACCTTTTTTTATCTGCTCTGTCTGTTGGGAGTCTCTGAGTCACATTTCATTCTCTCAGGGCAACTATGTTAAGCTTCCCTGCAAGCGTGGTTAGCTTCTCCTTCTTTCCTTGACTGCAATTTCAATTTTCATTTCATTTGTAGCATGTTAACATTCATGCACATGAGCTTTGCTCTAAATTGAATGATGCAAATAAAGTCAATAAACAAAATAAAAATGATTCCATTTTGGTTTTCTCCATGAAGAGGGTGCTGTAATAAAGACAACACCAACAACAAAACTCACAAGTCTTTGACATGAAACAGCAAAAAAATTATCCGGCATAAAAATGTAGCATGCCATATAACACACAGAAACATACTTTCCATTGCATCTACTAGCTGGAAACATAGGGGGAAAAGATTTCTTGGGGTCAGAACTGAAGAGGAAGCTGAGAAAGAAAGATGAAAGCTGATGAATTAGACCTGTGGGGTTAGGGAGTATAGGTGTGGTGTGTGTGTATGTGTGTGTGTGTGTGTGTGTTTCATCCTCGGTTAGCTCGAGTGATGATTTTTAACATCCATGATGAGGTGGTGAGCCCATATGAGTTCAGAAGTTGAAATAAAACATTCAGGCCTACCCAGTTTGGCACAGTGGATAGAGCGTCAGCCCATGGACTGAAGGGTCCTGGGTTCGATCTGGTCGGTCAAGGGCATGAGCCTTGGTTGCAGGCTCAATCCTCGGCCCTGGTCAGGGTATGTGCGGGAGGCAACCAATCGATGTGTGTCTCTCTCATTGATGTTTCTCTCTGTCTTTATCCCTCCCTTCCATGCTCTCTAAAAATCAATGGAAAAATATCCTTGGATGAGGATTAACAAAAAAACAAAAGACATTCAAATACATTTGGAAAACCAATCAATGCTGGGATGGGTCACATGTGTGATAAGAACACTTGTGAGCAGAGATTGGGGCTGATTAGGAAGCAAAGTATTCTCTGGAATGCTTTATGACAGACATGAACTACATGCATATTTGAGGCTTAAACTATTTAAACTATCAAATATAACACATTTTCTAGCCCATGAAGTCTGAATTTTTTTTTAGTTCACTATTTTTTAAATTCATTACCATTGAAATTGAGAAAACACTAAGCTGAAAAATTAACAATCAAGCTCATATTGATAATATTTCTGAAGTAACTTGATAAAACCAACTTGGAGGTGCATGGTCTCTGTCCTGGCTGACAAGTGGTTCAGGGATGAACCCTGCTGAGGATGAAACCCCAACCTAAACTGTGATTACATACAGAGATGATGCCCAATAACAAGAGCAGTGGGCACACCAAAAGGTGGAATTAAATAAAAGAACCTCAGATAACAGAACCTTCTCTATGGAGATATCCAAAAGGTATCAAGTGATTAAAATTAAAAAAGAAGTCATGTAAGAAATGTATAAGACCTATCCAAGTAGAAACAATGTCTCAGAATGAAAGAAGGAAACTATTATACATGCAAAATTTACTCTGAAAGAAATATTCCATCAAAGTTTAATAATTTCAGGGTATCCCCCTCAAAAAACATCTATATACACACCTTCAATAATTATTAATTCCAATGGGTTAAATCTGAAAACAGAGAAACATCAATTGAGCTACCAGCTATTAAAGTGTGTATTACACTTTTTGGAATACCTTATATAAATGAAGCGATAATAAATATATTATATATAGCTTTCATATCAATACTTTCATATCACTCCAGACTTCCTTGTCTACAATCTTCCAGTCCTTTTCTTTCCAGATCCCTGACTAGCCATCATGGATATAATGAAAAGCCAGTTTTGAGATGGAAGAAGTTATTTGAAACTTCATATAAGTGAATAAAAGTAAATATCTGATTATATAAAGAAATACAGTGAATAGACATATACCTAACTACTATTTTTTATAATCATACAACAAAATACATGCAGACAGAAACTATTTTTTCTATAAATGGAAAAAAAAATTAGATTTTGTAGGCTGTAAAGCCTCTGTCACAACCACTCAACTCTTTAATGAGGTGGCACCACAGTGAACATAGACAATATGGAAGTGGATGGGACTGACATCGGTCCACAAAACAGGGTGGCAGTCAAATGTGGCCCACAGGCCTAGCTGGTAGGCAAACAAACTCAATTCTCAAGAAGATATTACAATATTTACCATCTATTTAAATTTTAAAATGCAAAATAATAAATCTTTAAATATATTAAAACTCTTTATTAAATGAAGAAAAAAAAACACAGGACTTTTACTCTTAGGTATTTACAAAAGAAAAATGAAAATACATATCCACAAAAGACTTGTAGGGATAAATGGAGGGCATATTTATTCAAAACAGCCCAAGAGCCCATCAATAACAGAGTGATATATTCATACTATGAAATGACACTGCACAGTAAAAAGAAATAACAACATGGATGAATGTGTAAAGCATCATGGTGAGTAATAGGAGCCTATAAAAGTACTAGAGGCCCAATGCACAAAATTCATGCAAGAGTAGGCCTTCCTTCCCCTGGCTGCTGGCACCAGCTTCCCTCTGGCACCCGGGACCCGGGCTTCCCTCAGGCCACCAGCAGGCACCCAGGATCCAGGCTTCCATTGCAGCCCTGGCTTCGTCCAAAAGGTCTTCTGGAAGGACATCCAGTCTAATTAGCATATTATGCTTTTATTATTATAGATTACTAGAGGCCAGTGCATGAAAATTCATGCACTGGAGGAGGGGTCCCTCAGCCCAGCCTGCCCCCTCTCACAGTCCGGGAGCCCTCAGGGGTATGAGGTGAGCTGGTGATCAGGGGAAGGCAATGCCCCATCACTTCTGCTGCTGACACTGCTGGCAGCGCAAGCCTCAGCCGGCCCTGGTTACCTGAGCCTCGGGCAGCCCTGGGTGGCTGGGCAGCCACCATCCAAGGTTTGCCTGCACCTCGGGCCGGCCCTGGGTGGCTGGGGGGCTGAGGGAACTGGGGGACTCTGGAGGCAGGCACGCGGCAAGGCTGAGGGGACAGGGCACCACCATATTATGGCTGTGGGTGCTGCCATCTTTGCGGGCATGGCAGTCAATTAACATATTTCCTCCTTATTGGCTGTGGGCACCACCATTTATGAGGGTGGGGCAGTTAATTAACATATTCCCTCCTTATTGGCTGTGGGCACCGCCATCTTTGAGAGTGGGGCAGTCAATTAGCATATTTCCTCCTTATTGGCTGTGGGTGTTACCATCTTTGAGGGTGAGGCAGTCAATTAGCATACTTCCTCCTTATTGGCTGTGGATGCCGCCATCTTTGTGACAGTGTGAGGGTCAATTAGCATATTCCCTCTTTATTAGATAGGATTATGGATAGTATGTATACATATGCTTTTGTTTATGTCAAGTTCTAGAAGTGTCACTAATGTATGATATAAAAGGATGAGAATAGTGCTGGCATCTGGGTGGGTGGGTATGGACAGTGACTAAAAAGGCATCATGAGGAAGCTGTGTGAGGTGATAGGGATGCTGTACATTTATGTAGGAGTATGAGTCACACAGGCATAGATATAAAACTGATCAAATGATAAAATTAATTTTTGTGCATTTTTTTATATGTGAAATTCACCTTCGGAGGGAAAAATGTGAAGTACACATTGCTCCCTAGATGACATGCTTGCTGAGTCACAGGGAGTGTACTAATGTCTGCAACTTTGAAATGCAGGAAATAAGATGAGTTAATAAATGAAGAGAGGAATGGACAGAGGATACATAAATAATGAAAATTTTAGAAAAATAGGAATTATAAAATCTAGATGGTTGGTACAGAAGTATTCAGTGTAAAATCTTTTCAGTGATTATGTATGCTTAAAAATATTTCTAATAAAATATTAGAAGAAAAATAAATAGGAATGATAAACATCATATTCAAGATGCTAACATTTGCCATAATTTTTTCAACTGCCTAAATTATAATTTTGAGAAAATATTAAAGCATTGTAAAATATAAAAATGATATAAAGCTATAATTTTCTACTTGGCCAAATTTCCATTAATATATTCCAATAAAAACCATTGACTATCAATCTCTTCTTCATGGGTTATTCATGGATTCCAGCAAGATTCTATTAATTTATGTGTATTTAAAGCAACTTTTCCTAGATAAATCAGTACATTTTATACTTTCTTATGATCTTATATACCAGCTTGATTCCTGTACTAAAATCTAATATAATTTGTTGTTTCACTATAATAATTTTGCTTATGTTTTTATGTAAAGTAAGTAATATATTCTACAATGGCCTTTAATAAACACATTTATTTGAATATGACTTACTAAAATATTCATATAACTCTAGTAGTCATAGTAATGATTTAAACATTTCTGGCAATGCTGTTGATATGTTCAAAATAACTGCAATATTTACTATAATTTGGGCAAACTATTCTCTTATTTTCTTGGTATTAAAATTCTCATTATTAAAGGCTCAGATTTTAAAACTTCACATTTTTAAAATTTAATATATCTAGATCACTTTAAAATAAAGGTGTCTTATAGTAATAATTTTAAGGTTTCATTCCTATGTAACTTTAAATTAACACTATGTCTATTTTAACAGTATTCATCTATAACAGGGGTGGGCAAACTTTTTGACTCAAGGGCCACAATGGGTTCTTAAACTGGACCGGAGGGCCGGAACAAAAGCATGGATGGAGTGTTTGTGTGAACTAATATAAATTCAAAGTAAACATCATTACATAAAAGGGTACGGTCTTTTTTTTTAGTTTTATTCATTTCAAACGGGCCGGATCCGGCCCGCGGGCCGTAGTTTGCCCACGGCTGATCTATCATAATAAAAGCGGAATATGCTAATTAGACCAGACAGCTGAACGACCTTCCGGACATCATTCCAGACATCCTTCCAGATAATCTTCTGGATAAAGCTGTGGCGGCAGAGCCGAGGCAGAGGCGGGTAGGGGCAATCAGGCAGGCAGACTGGTTAGGGGCAATCAGGCAGGCAGGTGAGTGGTTAGGGGTGATCCGGCAGGCAGGCTGAGGAGGTTGGGGTGATCAGGCAGGCAGGCGAACAGTTAGGGGCAATCAGGCAGGTAGGCAGAGTGGTTAGAGGTGATCAGGCAGGCAGGCGAGTGGTTAGGGGTGATCAGGCAGGCGGGAAGGCAAGCAGTTAGGAACCAGGGGTTCCGGATTGTAAGAGGGTGCAGGCTGTGCTGAGGGCCCTCCCCGCCCCCCCCCCTCGTTCATGAATTTCGTGCACCAGGCCTCTAGTTAGTTCATATTCTTCTATATATTTAAACTATTCTTTTCATGTAATATAGGTATTTGGTAATTTTATACCAATTACTGTATGTTATGGGCTGAATTGTGTACCCTTTCCCAATTAACCTGTTGAAGTCCTAACCCCAAGTACTTCAGAATGTGACTATATTTGTAGATAGAATCTTTAAAGAAGTAAGGTAATATGAGGTCATTAGAATGGGTTCTAATATGAGTCATATCCCATATGACTGGGGTCCTTATAAGAAGAGGAGATTAGGACACAGACACACACAGAATGAAGACCATGTCAGCACACAGAAAGAAGATAGTCATCTGCAAGCCAAAGAGAGAGACATAAAACAAACGAACAAATATAACAACCCTGCCAACATCTGAGATCTGAAAATGATGCAGTTTTTTTCACACTTGGACTCTAAACTCTTAGGCAAAATGCCATCTCTCTTATTTTTTGAGCAGCCAAGTATACAGTTGAACATAGCAAATGATAACTGAAAATGAAACAAAAATGCTTCTGTATATGTTATACAGACAACAACAAAACATGCATCAAAGAAGGTGTTCAATGCCACATGACAGGAGAACTTTCTTTGTAAGCCTCAATTGACATTATTGTGTCTTCAGGGGAAATAAAATGCTATGATTAAGGACTCAGCTGTGGGTAGTGCATAAATAACATCCAGAAGGATCTAATAATGATGGTGTCTTAAAATAAGTAAAGGCACTTTTCTGTTGGCCAGAAGCCATACCCTATAATTTATTATGTTCTTTCCAAACACTATGTAGCACGTTCATTAAGAACATTGAAGATGAGATGTAACGTCTGAAAGTATTCATGCTGAACATGAAAACAAAGCTAATGATTTGACGGGAAAAAATCATGCAAGTAATTCCCAAATTATTTCTATTTGCAGCCACTAACCAAACTCAAGGCAAGGCTTTCATCATTTCATTGGTTCTTAAATAGGAATGAGGAGACACATTCAAAATTAACTCTGGAAAACACTCTGTCACAATGTGTTACAACAAATACAACTTCTGGTCATTAACATGTAGACAGTCTAGATATTTGAAACTGTTTTTAATTGTTTCTCCACATTAGTTGATTTTGTAAAACTTTCTTTGCATTATATTGGGTTTTCAGAAAAACTCTAAGAAAACAAAAACATATACAGGATGTCCCCAAAAATATATATGCACTTTGAATGAATATAAAGTAAGTCTTTTTCAACATACAGCTCATTTTCAAAATTTAAAAGAATCTACAGAAATGAATATTTTTTTTTTGTCAGTGTCTGTTTTCAAATTGATGATGGTTCTGGTCCAGGCACTGCTGATACCATGAAGCAATGGAATCACAAACATCAAGATTGATTCCTTCCGGTATTTGTGTGCCTTCAATTCATCCACTGTTGCTGGTTTTGTACCATAAATTTTATCTTTTATGTATCCCCATAAAAAGTATCCCCACTTTAAGATAAATTTTATTTGTTCACAGCTTAGTCTGGCTTCACCCATTATTTCGAACCAGTTAAACCTGAAATGGAGTGAAAACTAAGTGAGTTATCAGCTGTTAAAGTGTGTATACGTTTTTGGAACACTCTATATATGGTGTTTTGTCTCAATTTGCATGTGGTGGTGAGCCCTAAGGTCACTGTTCTACAGTGATCTGAACCTGGCTTTTATTATTAACTCTCTCTCAGTTTGTTAATCTAAAACATAGTCCATGTTCCTGGCACATAAGTTCAAAATAAAAGATAATCCATATAGAAATATCTAAGAACAGTATATAAGATTAATGCTATTAGTACTATTAGTAAATAAAAATATCATTAAATAGTAGGAATTTTAAATATCATTTCAGTGTAACCAAAACAAACGCACACCTTTTCATCTTGTCCTCTCTACTGACTAACCCGCTCTAAGAATCAGTATAAGGTGTTCCTGATCTTCTGGTCTACAAAAATAAGTATTCTTCTCTGTTTAGAGTTCTTTCTGGCAATTGTAGGAATTCAAGGTGCTTTTTATAGATTGGATATTTCTGGAAAACAGAGTAAGCTTTAGATTTGTCATCTTAAAGACAAACAATCATTTTTTAGTACTGCTAATTTTGTGACTTTAATCTCATAAAATTTTTTAAACACATGATGTGCACAGTGGACAAAGGTAAGCGCCAATGTACTATTTTTTGATAATATTGAATTTAGTGTCAACTCAAGTGAAGGGGACAGCTGAGAGTGGGGAACATAAGAGTCCTTGTGGGGACACTGAATGTTGCTCATTCAGCTGTAAATAAGTTCCTGAAATCCGCATTCATTCATTCACTCACTATTTATTGGGAACCCAGGTTATTCCATGAATCATGACATCGTGCAATGGACTCAGACACAGACAAGAATTTATATGATCTATAAAATTTCCTAGGGGGCTGGGAAAGAAAATCTTGTAGTTTCTGACATAAAAGAAAAAATATCAGATTTTAAGGAAGTTCTCAACATATTAGCTACAAAATGGCAATTATTTATTTTATTAATGTTTGATAGTCTTTTTAAAGAATATCTTGAATGAGGTAACAACAATAAGTAAAGAAAAAATAAATCTTTGTACAATTTAGTACTTAATTATGTTTAGCTACAATGGTATATAGCAATAATTTTGAAAAAAAAAAGAATTATTTTTCAACAGGTCTTTTTTATGCGGATCCTGTACTTAGACATGCAGAAAAACCAATCTAAAAATTCTCAACTGCCAAAAATATCTTGATTCTTTGTTAACTGCCTACTTAAAATATAGCAGACTATTTATAAATACATCAGAGGAAGGAATTATATGTTCTGGGTAACATTCCTCCTGTTGTTAAATTTTCTGTTATTTTCTGGGAAGCACTAAACCCTATTTACAGAAATTAATTGCAGCTTGTATTTTTTTTTAAAGGAAAAAAAGAATTAATGGAATGTTTTACCTTGCACTTTAAGATTTCAGAAAAATGCTCAAAGAGTGGAGATTGGCCTATCAGCTTCATATATTAAATAACTTTAAGTTTAATGATGAAAACACCAAATCATTCACTCACTGTTGTTTCACCTAAATGGAGGAGCCTGGGCAAGATATAGAGGGGAAAGGTAATAGGTAAAAATTTTGCACTTTAACATTTAGACATAGTTGAAATCCACAAACTCAAAATACAGGGTCCTCATATCCTCACATCCTGAATTGTTTACGTGTGTTTTTCTACAACTTTCCAATGTTTAAGCTTCAGCCATGTTGTTTTATTTTTGTCTCTTTCAGATGCCATTGCTTACTGTATAAGCAACTGGAGCAGACTTTCCTGGTACCAGAAAGCCCTTCCTTCCACCATGATAACCTTGGAAATGAACCTTGGGAAATTAGATCAAGTTTATGTTCATTTTTTCACACAAGTGTCAAGTTCTGCTTGACTGGCTCCTACATTCCAGGGAGAATTGCAGAACTGAATCACACCTGTGGGTAAGCTCAGCCTTAGATTTTTATCAAAATATGGTAGTTACATTGACTGGGACTGCTTCAATGTACTGTATCTGTATGGGCCCATTTAATTGAAAATGAGAATTTCTAACTGTCCATGAAGAGTTATGGTCTGGAATTTCATATACATACACACATATATAAGTTTGTGTATGTATTTATTGTGTAATAATACTACAGTGTATATATATTTGTATAAAGATATATATGATTTTTTATTTGTATAATTGGTCATCCACTGAAAATTTAATTAATGTAAATATGTTTTTATTAAAAAAAAGGAAAAAAATTCTGCTTCTGTCTTCTCCAGTCATCCTGAAAAAATATACTTTTAATTATTCCAGGCATGAAATTTAATGTTTTTAAAGATGTCTAAAGAAACACTTTAAAAAACCCATCTACTGTTTAATGAAGTTCATTTTCTGTGAAGTCTTTATAGTTTGATATAAGCTAATTTTCTCTTATTCTCTCAAATACTAGTAATAGTGTTAAAACTATTATATGCAAGTATGAAATTGTATTTAATAACTTAAAAATGGTACTTCTTCCATTTCTTATCTAAGCTAACCAGCTCTATTTTCTTATTACTCTTCATAAGTATGATTCTGAGATAAGACATCCTTTAGTCTCTTTTGGGACTTATCCACCTTCCTTAGTCTATCTTTGGCTATAAAGCTTACAATTGCAATGTTGGTATCTGCTGAGCCTGATGAAATTGTATTTCTCCTTCAGCAACGGTTTCTTTACAAAGTAATTTTCTGCTCATTGTAATTCACGAGGAATTATGTAAGTTAAAACACTTAAAGATGTCCTTTGGAAAATGTGCAAGATTAGCACTACTGTGAAAGTTTCATAATTTTAAAAAAAGAAATTCATCCTAAAGCACAACTCACACCTCACCAGGCTTTTTTGAAAAGCTGTCCTCCCACCTCTGTCCTAGACTAAACCCAGAGGTGCTTTTGTTCTTAAAGCTACCAGTAAATGGATGTACTAAAGCCGTAAATGTAAGACCGGGAACTGAAAATCCTAGAGGAAAACAGAACAAAGGAAAAGTTTCTTGACATTAGCCTTAGCAATGATATCTTGGATATGACACCAGAAGCAAAAGCAACAAAAATAAAAAATAGACGAATGGGACCACATCAAACTAAAAGCTCTCCAAAGCAAAGGTAACAATCAACAAAGTGAAAGACAACCTACAGAATAGAGGAAACTATTTGCAAACCATATAGCAGATGAGGGGTTAATATCCAAAATATTTAAAGACTACTTATAACTCAATTGCAAAAAAAGCAATTTACACAATGAAACATGATCAAAGTACTTGAATAGACATTTTTACAGATCTATAAGAAGATAACCAACACTACTAACCACCCCAGGACTCCTCCCACACTGTTGGTAAGAAGGTAAAATTGTGCAGCCACTATGGAAACCAGTATGAAGGTTCCTCAAGAAATTAAAAATACAACTATAATATGATTGAGCAAATCCACTTGTGGGTACCCAAAAGAATTGAAATCAGGATCTCAAAGAGTTATCTGCATCCCCGTGTTTATTACAGCATTATTCACAGTAGCCAAGTTATGGCATTCACACAACAAATGAATAGATAAAAAAGCTATGATATACACATACAATGGAATATTATCCAGCCTTTAAAAAGAAAGAAATTCTGCCATTTGTAACAACATGAATGAAACTAAAGGACATTTCACTAAGTGCAACGAGCCAGTCACAGAAAGACAAATACGGTATGATTCCAACAATATGAAGGGCTAAAATAGTCAGATTCATAGAAGGTGAGAATAGAATGGTGGTTATTACCAGGGGATGAGAGGTAGGAGAAATTTGAGTTGTTATTCAATGGGTATAGAGTTTCAGTTATGCAGAATAAATTTATTCTGGAGATCTAGCCTGGTTACCTTGTAATATACCCTTTTCAATCCTGATAACAGCTCAAATGACCCACAGAGTTGAAGAGTGAAAAGACAGAACTTGTTTCAAGGGCTAAATCCTTAAATGGTTTTAGAGAATTTGGAGTTCTTTTAAATTTCCCTCCATGCCAATGCTAGTTTTACAATACTGCCATATAAACACTTAATCTAACATGCCTACATGGAAAAGGATTCTACTATGAAGCTAGTTAGTCTTGTAATGGGTACTAAGTTGCCCCATTAATTGTAAATGTAACCTAAGATCAAAAAATATTTTATTATTTAAAGTTTTAAATGAAATTTAGGCAACTAAGATTTTAAACTTCTCTCCTGGATAAGAACATATGCAGATAGAAATGTGCTGTATTCTTCCTGCAAATCTTTCAAGCAAAACTTACCTAAAGTGCATACAAATGACTGACCACAGATGGGGGAGGTACCCAGGTGCACCCACATCATTCAGATTATTGTGCTTGAATTTGTTCCTATTTCATCCCGCTGCATTTCATAACATGTTTTGGATCTTGAAACCCTTACAGAGAAGGGTTTGGTAGGCAGTTTGGTGTGGGTACGTGGTTGCATCTCCTATCAGATATTATTTCGGGGTTGTTTTTTAAGGTTTGCATTGTTCTGGACCCTTCGTTGTTATTGATACTTGGCTTTGGTTACTTACATTTTCATTTTTTGTTAATTACAAAAACAAAAAAAGAGTGGAATACTTTATTTTAATGCTCAAACTAATTATTTGACTCAATGATTTAGGGCACATTTGCCAGTGAGGCTTCCAGAGATTTAAGCAGCTGTGAAAGAACTCAGAAAATCCAAAACTTGACAGGCAAAAGGAGCAAGTTCTCCCTTTGGGGACTTTGCAACCTACAAACCAAGATGGACAAGTCTCACTACAAACTGGACACTATTGTTGGCCCTTCATTGGGGTGAGGCCCAGCACTGGCCGAAGGCCAACAGGTCACAAGGTCTGTGCTTTGATGCTCAGGAGCTTGCCTAGCAATCATTGTATAGAAACTCTTATCTGGACACATCACACTGCTTGAGTAAAATGGAAAATATGAAGCCATATGCAGTAAAACCCGTCATTTCCATTAAAAATATGTACATTTTAAATAAGAATAGATTCTTAAAATCTTGTTTGGGTAACTTGAAATACCTTCCTCCTCAATGAGTTCTGTTTATACTCCACAGCCTCTTACCCACAGCCTGTCAAGACTGTTTTCACTTTCTTGACTCTCTGATGATATTTTTCCCCTGGAGAGATTTGTACAAACCTTTATAATAAAATAATCAATCATTTTTGGCCAGGGCAATTATAAAACATGGAGGGAGCGATCGAAAGCTTAATGGCCATGAATATGGATGTGTGGGTTTTGTGCTTGTACACACACATCTTTATTAGCAAAACAGGCTAATGCTGAATGCAGAAATGTCCTGAACACCACAGGAAGTTGGTGGGTCCCATGTCCAACCCAACTTCCTGCTTCAGTACCTGCATGATCTTCCTTCTCACTGACACATTGGAGGGACTCCTGCTCTCACCTTAACTGGACCTCCACTTCTGAAAGCTGAATCCCATCGTATCTCACTTTCCCAGAAACTTTGTTCCCACCCTTCTTTTCCTTCTCCGGGGACTTTACTATGAGCCTATAAAACATGCTCTAACATCTACTATATTAAAACTACCCTTGATCCCACATCTTTCTTAACCATCAACCCATTTCTCTGCTCCATTACGGGACAATTTGTCCATTCAGGCTTATCCATTTCCTTTTTTCCCATCCTTTCTTCAGCCCTTTCTAGTCTGGTTCCTGAACTTTGCACTTCACAGAGACTCTGTCGTCATCAGGGTCATCAATTCTCTCCCATGGCCCTTGGTAATTTTGTTTTCATGAGTGAGATCTCCAACTTGACCAGCCCCTCCTTGTCAAATCCTTCTGCTTCTGAGAGATAACTATGTGCTATATAATTTTTTTCCTGTTGAATTCGCTCCTATACACTCTTTTTAATCTCTTTGAAGGCTTTTATAAAACCATCCTTATCAAACTCTAAATATTAGAGTATTCCACACATTTTTCCTGTTTTCTAGTTACATTTTTATGCAAGTGCTAGCATGGCTTAAGGACTGTGAGACTATATTCCTAAAATATCTACCTGACATTTCCACTTCGGTGTTTACAAGGAGTCTCACTTTTAATCCATCCAAAAGAGAACTCTGGCTTTGAACTCCTCCTATTTCCTGCCCCTCTACTGTTATAGGTATCTCCCATTTTCATAAGTATCAGCACCCTTAGCTCAAGCCTAAAACCTGTAAATTATTCTCTTATTCTCCACCTCCCTCAAAGCCATGAGAGTAACAAATTTCTTCCATCTATCTCTATTTTCTATGGTCATTTGACTATGACCACCATTGTCAAAACCACCATGTTCTTTCTCAAGGACTATTTCATTACCTTTGAAAATTTTCATTCTCAAAGCATATATTTCAATGTATTTAAAATATATTTAAAGAAAATATGTAAAAATGTGGATATATTACTAATACCTATTATGTATAGACTAGAGTCCCAGTGCATGAAATTCATGCATGGGTAGGGTCCCTAGCAGCTGCCAGCTGGGGGGCCTCCCTTCCCCCAGCCACCTGCCACCGCCACTGCTGCTGGCCCCACCCTTGGTCAAACTCCTGGTAGAACTCCCAGTCAAACTCCGGGTCTGGGGGACAATTTGCATATTAAGCTTTTATTATATAGGGTACCTGGTTATCTCATGTATCATTTTTGTGTGTGTTTTTTTTTTGAGAGTCTCAATTTAATCTTTTTAAGCAGTGTTGCTGAGAGCTCAATGAGATCACTGCACCTGTTTACAATTTACAACTTGATGAGCTTTGTCTTAGGAATGAACTTGTAAAACGATGATCCCAACCAAAATAATGAACATTTACATCAGCTGCAAAAATTATTTCCCCCATTTTTAAATGCCATTGTCTATTATATTAAAATAGCTTATGATTTGAACATTTTAAAATAATTTAAAGCAACACAAATGGAAGTCACTATTATGGCAAATGAAAGTGCTGGAAATGCTCCTCACGGAATGTAGCCGCCCACTGCACAAGGCGTGGTGAGCTGCTGGAGCTCCCCCGGATGAGGATGTAATGCCACGTGGAGGGACGGAGGCCATTGGATCACTTTCTTCATTTAATTTAAATGTGTCTGTTTCCCTGTGCTTGATCAGATACTTTGTCCACAGATTGGAAGGACACCTCCACATTGATCACCCCCCTTGGAGAAAATTACAGACTGGTTTTCACACAAAACACTACTGTTCCTACTTGGACCTGGGTCCCTGGATTTAGCCTTCATAAAAAGTCTTTATTGTTTTTACTCTTTCAGGTGTTTTAAACATATGGAATTTCTCCATCTGACATTCCTTAGCTTCGTTTTCCCGCAAAGCAGAACCTGAGACAGATATGTCATTAGGAAATAGACAAATCCAACAATGGATTGGCTACATTTTTAATTTTCCAGTGATCTTTGCTTATTTATACCCTTGTATTTAAATCTTTTATGAAGACTTAATATGGCCCACCTGATATTCAAAAAAATTCATCTAAATTAGTAATATTTCTAGCAGAAAATCTGTGTGAGATATTAAAATACAAAAGTAAGAACATTTCCAAATGTTTTCAGAATTCCATAATACTTAGTTTATTGATTAAAAAATAACTTAGATTTCTTTCTTTTTTTTCCTGTGGAGCAGAAGGAAGGTGGGTGTCAGAATTCCGTGTCTCATACTTGTGCAATAGTTCATTAGGTTGTACATATGAGAACCAATTAAATACTTACTATTAAAGGTCAACAGCTGGGTATGAGCTGCGGATTTTCTTTCCTGCTCTTCAGGAAGAACAGGTATTAGCAACCATTGTTAATTGAAAAAGGTTAAACTAATTTTATCATTTGATTAAATGAATGTATTATTAAATTGTATTAATCAATTGATTTGGTTATTATTGCTGGATTCATCTTAGTTCTGAATCGTTTAAGCAGAGAAACTGCTCTGGGTACCTTTTGCCTGCGTTCTAAAACAAGAGACGCCTTTGGAGCCCTATCTGCTTTCCATTCCAATCAATCCCCCACAGAACCCATTGCACGTTACACCGCATTATCATTGCAAGAGAAAATCTCGATTTCCTCCACAGTCTCAATTGCACTGAAGTCTTGTCATTCTCCTTATTACCTAAAATTCTACAGTTGATAATTCTCTTGTATAATCATACACCACTTCTTTCTTCATCCCCAATGACTCTACACATTCTCCTTAAGCCGTCCCATTAGGGCTCAATTTTCAGCCACACTCTCATTTTTGGTCTAGATTTCTTCCCACCTTCCTCCTCTGTTGCTTCCACTTTTTCAATAGTTAGCTTCATGCTGACAATCATCTTTACTAGAATTTCTTTTTGTAGGATGCATCAGTTTCTACCTCACATTCTAGTCTTTGTGTAGTTATCCTATTTCCTTGATTAAAATGTAAAAATCTACGACAGTAGACTGCATTTTACTTTTTTTTTTTTTAATCCCAGATTCATATATTATTATTTCTGGAACTCAATAATTACCCAATCCTTGTTTGTTGATTTCACTGTCTCCCCCAAATACATAAGTTAAAAATACGCTGCAACATAAGCTTTGTTTTGGTGCAGAGCAAAATTTGAGACAAAATATATTTTATTAGATCTATTAGTATCAAAAAAAAATTCTGAAAGTATAGTAGTACCAGAAACTTACCATGTAAAATGGTTTGTTCCAGGAGGGCCATAGGAACCAGATAAGAGTTGACAGAATGAATGTGCAAATGTGAAGCATCTCAGAAGCTTTCATACAGACTAGACTACTTCACATCCACTCCACTCCTTCTTCTCTCTATATATTTATATTGCCTAATTGTCCATAGTTCTCCAAGAAAAAATATCCCATTTTAAATTATAATTTAAAAGATTATTAAATAAGATTATAAATGTGAGTTTAAAAGATATGAGATAATTTTGTTCACCTTTGAGTTCTCTAGGAATTATAGTAAAAATGGAAATAAGAAGAGTTAGAAATCCCAATAAAACAATAAGTTTAGGGTAAATTAAAACTGTCAAATAATGACCACCGGTCAACACAAAGAGAATTCTATAGACAAGTTCCTTACAACCTTTAATAAACAGATAATACCAAAATATAGGGTGTCCTGAATGTATACACATACTTTGAGTAATTATAAAGGCAGTATTTATTAAAATACATTTCATTTTCAAAATTGAGCTATCAGCTGTTAAAGTGTGTATATATTTTGGGGGATACCCCATCTTTAAGCTGTTCTTGAGCATAGAAAAAATCAAGGGTTTTAAAACTTGCTGGTAGCATAATCTCAGTAGGAAAATATTTAAAATCTCAGTAAAATTAATAGCTTTCAAATCTATTAAAAAGTTATCAAATATAATACTTTCAAGTCAAATACAGCACTACATTTGAAGACACTTTGAATACATAAGATTTATTATAGGAATGCAATGATAAAATTTTAAGAACTCTTTAAAGCAGAAAAACTCTATTTTGATTCTAAAATGGAACATAATACAGTGCAATAAATATTACAGACTGAAATATTTTAATAAAATAGGAGAGACATCTACTTCCTTAAATTATGTCATATCCATCAGAAACAAGCTGCCTGCATTATAGTTAGTAGTAAAACGTTAGCAGCATCTTACTGACATTAAAAAGGTAGTTCTGCTATTATTAATAAATAAAAAATGACAATAGATATTGTTATCCATCTTGCAATTTTCATTTTACAGTTATTATGCTAAGGCCTTCTTTAGGTTCATTCAACAAATGTTCATTAAACACCACTGTTGGAGGTACTATAATTCATGAGTGAAAAAGAGACAAAAATCCACGTGGAGCCACATTTTACAGATGAAGAGACAGACTTAAAGAGCCTATTTAATTTTCTCAACATTACACAGTAAGAGACAGAACAGATTCAAACCCAAGACTACTTAGCTTCAGAGTCCAACCTCTTAGTTATTCCCTTTACTTTGTTTCCTCCATGCTTTGTAAACTTCTGGTAAATTTTGCAAGAAAAGAATAACATGGATAAGCCTTATAAAGCAGTTGGTGAAAACAAGGATGTGACCCTTCATATGGGAGAAAGAAAAAAATTAACCCCAAATTTCCCAGAGGGACTGGCTGCAAAACCTTACAAACAGATAAAAAAGTTAGCAGGGGGATGTTCCTCAAGGAAATATCACCACTCTTATCAACATTTTTACTTTATTCCTAAGGAAGCCTTCTAGAATGGCCACATTTGATAATTATTTAGGTCATAATGATAGAATTACTTTCTTGGGAGAAAGAAGGGTAGTTTGTCCCCAGCTCGCTGCTCTTTCCTTCTCTTCATTAGAATCAGTGCTTTTGATGCTGATGTTATATGATATTTGACATTGGTAAGTACAAATTGTATAAAAGAATATTTCTTATAAATACCCAGAAAGTCTATCACTTTTCAACAAAGGACAATTCATGGTGGTGCTCTCAGTACTTCAGAGAGAGAAGATTTCTATTTATTTGAGTAATCCAGACACACTCACAGAAACTCATCTTTGAAAAACCAAAGTGAGTGATCTTTTAGATGCGATACCAAAAAAATAAATGTCACTTGTCCAGAAGGTGACTGAATGTGCTGTTTTCACAGAAATCTCACCAAGCATGTCCGTCACGATGCATGCCACTAATTAGGCATCTGTGAGCACCTTATGGTTGAGGAATTAAGCAAAAAACAACTTCTCTTTCTTACAGAAAATACACCCACAACTTCCAAAGAAAAATTAGCCACCCCGAAGTTTTCAAGGCTGTCAGAGTAATAAATGTTATGTCTTATATTTAAACTGTTATATATTATTAATGTTTTTGTTAATTGTTAACATCCATTTTAATAAGTAATGATACCTAAATTTACTAAGTGCCTGATTTGTTCTCAGCATGAGAATGAACACTTCAAATTGTAAGATGAATGCAGTTGTTATTTTTACAAGATCCCAAAGCTAGTATATGACAGCATTGGGTGTTGAACCCAGGCAATTTATTTACAGATTCTGTGCACTTAACCACTGTATTTTATATTCACTATAAAAAGTCTACGTTCATTCAATAGAAAATTTATTGCAGAGTGAGAAATCACAGGCCTGACAACTATGAACAATTTAAAGAAAAGATATAACTTAAAACCAATAGGGCCCAAAGAGCTGCACATGCGCTATGTAGGTGACTAAGAAGGGGTGATGGGGGTGGGGGCAGGAAGAGATTAACCAAAGAATTTATATGCATATATGCATAACCCATGGACACAGACAATATTGAGGGGAAGGCCTGGGGGGAAGATGCATTGTAGAGGAGGTCAATGGGAGGAAAGGGGGACCCGTCTGTAATACCTTCATCAATAAAAATAAATTTTAAAATATTATTTTGCTTATGTGGGAAGTATAATATTTCATGAAATAGAATATATTTGGAGTTCTTAAAACTTGACATTGAAGACAGCTACAAGGATAAAAACAAGTATATTACATTTTACTGGGTACTTATAATATACTAGTCACCTGGTGCAAGAAATTCGTGCATGGGAGGAGGGGTTCCCTCAGCCCAGCCTGCACCCTCTCCAATCAAGGACCCCTTGGGGGATGTCTGACTGCTGGATCTGGCCTGAACCGGCAGTCGGACATCCCTCTCACAATCTGGGACCGCTGGCTCCTAACCGCTCACCTGCCTGCCTGCCCGATCACCCCTAACTGCCTCTGCCTGCCTGATTGCCCCTAACTCCTCTGCCTGCCTGCCTGCCTGATCTCCCCTAACTGCCTCTGCCTGCCTGCCTAATTGCCCCTAACTGCCCTCCCCTGCTGGCCTGATCTCGCCCCAACGGCCCTCCCCTACTGGCCTGATCTCGCCCCCAACTACCCTCCAGTCAGACATCTGGAACGTGGCCGGTCGACCTGGTCTAATTAGCATATTACCCGTTTATTAGTATAGATAGATTATATAGGATAGGATTGCTTAAATGGGGTGGGAGAGCCTTTTTCAGCAGGAGACGATGCTCTTGGCAGGCAAAAATACATAATCCCTGTGTCTGGACTGATAGCCAGCCATATGCACTATACTGCCAAACCGGTCATTAAAAAATTGAACCGCTTTCTTACACCTTACACCAAACAGCTGTTGCCCTTAAAACCCCTCCTCAGCCCCCACCTTAGGTTCTGCCTTCGCAGTTCATCCAGATTGGTTGGTTTCTATGCCAGTCAGTGTCAAAAGCTCCGCCTCCTAGGCAGCCATTGGCTCCTCACACTTCACCCAGATTTGGTTCTGATTGGTCAGTTTCTATGCCAATTAGCATCTCCAGGCCTATCTCCAGGCCTGATCAGAGAGGCAGGGCTGATCAGCAGCCCCTGTGGAGGCCCGGAGAGAAACAGAGGTGCGGCTGCTTGCAAAGCCCGGAGAGAAAGAGAGAGGCAATGGCTGCCACAGAAGCTGTGGATCAGACCCTGCCTCTCTCTTCAGGCCTCTCTCCAGGCCTGATCCACAGCCCCCTCGGCAGTCAGTACTGGGTTGCCATGCCCGCAGAAGCGGCAGTCAGTGCTGGGTCACCACAGCAACCCAGCACTGACTGCAGGACTGACTTCCGGTCAGTGGAGCCTTCGGTCATTACAGACCTAGGTTTTTATATATTAGGATAGAACACTGAGCTAAGTGGTTTATAGACTATTATTTCTTTTCTTTTTTTTAAAAAAAATATATTTTATTGATTTTTTACAGAGAGGAAGGGAGAGGGATAGAGAGTTAGAAACATCGATCAGCTGCCTTCTGCACACCCTCTACTGGGGATGTGCCCGCAGCCAAGGTACATGCCCTTGACCGGAATCGAACCTGGGACCCTTCAGTCTGCAGGCTGATGCTCCATCCACTGAGCCAAACCGGTCAGGGCTAGACTATTATTTCTAATCCTTCACAAATCTTAAGAGATGGCTATTATAGTAAAGCCTTATTTTATGCAAATTTCATGTTTTTAATAACTTCTAATTGAGTTATAATAGGCAGCAGCACAATCCATAATGTACAGCTCAAAAAATTTCGACAGAATGAATGCACCCTTGTAACCAGAAGCCATATGAAGAAATGAAACATAAATACCTATTATTAGACACCATGTGGCTCTACTTACTAAATACCTGCCTTTAAATGGAGATACTGTTCTGTCTTTCAACATCACAGGTGAGCTGTACCTGTGTTTGAATTTTATATCAATAAATTCACCTTTTATACTCTTATATTACATATTTTACTGAAGTTTATGGATTCATCCATATTTTTATAAATAGCAGTCATTCATTGTTTCTTATCAAAGAATATTTCATTGGATGAATTTACTATAATTGATCTACTCATTCTAATATTGACAAACCATTTAGTTGGTTTTAATTGGGAATTATCCTATCTAATAATAGACAAACATGGTAATTGATTGTACCTTCGCTACGCCTCCCATTGGCTAATCAGCGAGATATGCAAATTAACCACCAACAAAGATGGCGGTTAATTTGCATACGTAGGCACGAAGCGGCGGAGAGAAGACTGAAGGCGGCTCCGGCCGGAGCAGCGAAGGCTTGAAGGGGGCTCTGGCCAGAGCGAAGGGTTGGGTCCCGGGTGCCAGAGGAAAACTGGTGCCGGCAGCCAGGGGAAGGGAAGGCCTATTGCACGAATCTTTTCATGCAACAGGCCTCTAGTCTATAATAAAAGCATAATATGCAAATCGACTGAGCACTATGACATACACTGGCACAAGGCCAGCCAAGGCGGGTGCAATGCGATTGTTCGGGTCGGGGGGCCACCATCGCCCCATGATCGCCCCAAAGTGGAAGGCCCGGACTACCTGGTCATTGGTGCTGCGATAGGTACATCACTTGGTAAATACTCTTACCATTATCCTATTTTTTTAATAAATCTTTATTGTTCAGATTATTACAGATGTTCCTCTTTTTTCCCCCCCATAGCTTCCGCTCCACCTGGTTCCCACCCCTCCCCATGCCCTTGCCCCCACCACTGTCCTCATCCATAGGTGTAAGATTTTTGTCCAAACTCTTCCCTCACCCTTCACAGCCCCTTCCTTTTGAGTCTTCCACCACTTGCTTTGTTCTCACTATAAGTTTGTCTATTTTATTGTCCTGTCTCATGTGTTTTGTTCTTCCCTTGAAGGTCTTGTGTCTGTTGAGTCTATGAAAAAGTGTTCTATAGGGAATAAATGGCAGCATAGACCCCATAAATCTCCTACCCAAGCCAACCGCAAGAACTAGTACCTATAAGCCCAATTAAATAGGCAATCAAATTATGCAAAGGTGATTGGTCTAAGGTTGGAATGTGTCTCTTATAAAAATCTATTTGTTTGTTCTGGTTGCCTCTAAAATTTCTCTTTATCATTGGTATTCAATATCTTAAATATATTTATTGTATGTTAACACAACTTGAGTTTTTCTGAGCTTCTTTTAACTGTGATTTGCTGTTTTTTATTACATTTGAAAAATATCAGCCATTTTCTGTCAAATATTTTTTTCCATTCTCTTTCTCTTCTTCTCTAGGATATCAATTCACAGGTATGATAAATCATTTCATATTGTCTCAGCTCATTCTCTTTTTAGTTCATTCTTTAGTTTGGGTAATTTCTATATCTTTATGTTCACTCTTTCTTTCCTCAGTTGTGTCTTGTCTAACATGTAAGACACATTATTATTTGTGTCCAGTTATTAGCTCAAAAATATTTTTCATTTATGTTACCATTTTTTTTACTTCTAGAATTTCTATTTGACTCTTTTTAATAATTTTAATTCTTCTGCTGAAAGCTATTAATGCATGTTGTCCCATCTTTCACTACAGCACTTAACATACTATTATTCATTGTTATTTTAAAACTCTGTCTCTTTCCTAGACTTGAGTCAACATTTAGTCTAGTTTTGTTGATTGCTTTGTCCTGTTACAGTGGGTTGTTTTGTTTTGTTTTATATTGTTGTTTTTTTTTCCTCTAGGCTTACGTTACATAACTGACTTAATTTAAGGCTGAGTGACAGTTTAGGTAATGACCTTAGTCCCCTATCAATGTTTTCAACTCAGAGCCAGTCATGATCAATATGTTCCCTATGCCCACACAGTGGTAAGCACTCACCTTTTTTTCCTTGCCACAATTAGACTGATGAATACTTCTCTCTGGATTTCAAGGGTTTTCAGAAAAGCTTTTTAGGCTATCACCCCAGAGAGTTTCAGAATTCAGTAACTGTCTTCAAAGGTAAATTGATCGTGCTTTTGAGGCATTTTTTGCCATTTCCAATACCCCAGTATTGCAAATGCTCTGTGAATTTCTCTGTCTTCCAGAAGGTGTTTTGTTAAAGGAAGTCCAGAATTGCAGCCACTTGCTCATGGACAGAATTGTCAAATACTTACAAGGACAAACCAGATGCAAAATGTCCACTATATCCCACAAATTCTCTCCTCTCTAGAATTTAAACCCTCTTATTCTTGTTAATTTAGCTACTCTCTGATATCTTTAAGTAAATTATTTTTGTGTTTCATCAAAGTTCTCAATTTTTTTAAGTGGTTTGACATAAACTACTCAATTCTCCCTTGAAATAGAAATTCATAATGCTGTTTTGAAATAGTGACATTAATGGTCTCATTTGCATGAGAAATTGCTTTAATCATAATATCATCACCCACATTTTAAAGTCTTAATATTATAATTTATAAGTTGGTATATCTTTTTTAGAAGTTATAATTTGTGTTTATGTTTTTACCATATAACTGTGCTTCTTTAACTGTTGAACATAACTTATTTTTGCATCAAATCTTCTGTCATAATTTTGGATTTTATGACAGCTATTAGCATTTAAATTGTTTTAATTTACATAAAATGTCATCCAAATGTTTTCATTGTTTATAATTCTAGTGTTAAAATTTGCACAACCAAGTTGATAATATTGGAACAAAAACTATATGTGTTAAAGTACCAAAAAAAAGCCTCCATGTTTTTAGTATTGTTTTTTAAGAACTAACTTTAAAAAAATCTATATGAGATAATGTCAATTGTTGTAATGTACCCCGCAAATCACAGAAGGACGCCTCAAGAAGTCGAATTAAAGAGTCACATTTATTGCAATCCGGGACTATGAGGGGCCATTCCCCAAATCTCATAGTAACAAGATGGTCGCAGCTCCAAGGTTATATAGGCAAAAAATCACAAAGGTATTGATTACATCCCAGGGTTTGGAATGAGGAACCTGGTTCGCAAAAAAGCAGTTTACAGAAGCAGAAACAGCATGTTATCTAAATTACAGTTTTGGGTAAACACATTATCTAGAGCCCTTGGGTAACCTGGGTTAAACTTAGGCATGTTATCTAAATTACAGTTTTGGCTCTAGAGCCCTTGGGTATCCTGGGTTAAACTTAGGCATGTTATCTAAATTACAGTTTTGGCTCTAGAGCCCTTGGGTATCCTGGGTTAAACTTAGGCATGTTATCTAAATTACAGTTTTGGCTCTAGAGCCCTTGGGTATCCTGGGTTAAACTTAGGCATGTTATCTAAATTACAGTTTTGGCTCTAGAGCCCTTGGGTATCCTGGGTTAAACTTAGGCATGTTATCTAAATTACAGTTTTGGGTCTCCGGAACACTGAGTCAACAGGGACACATTAACTGGAGCCCTCTGACCTTGGGATAACTGTGCTGTCCTTCCCAGGTAAAGGAAAATGTGCTTTCTAAGACCAGTATGACCACAACCCATGGGATATTCACATTACAATCAATAAGGCATTTAATCAAATGGGATGATTTATATAATTCAGAAAATCAAAATAACCTGTCCATTATTAAACAAAGCAAATAGGTACATAAGCCAAACAGCAGGGTTAAAGTTAAACTATAATTTCTACCTGAGATGGTTGCTACCATACTTCACAATAAAATTAAAAACAGCATAAAGGAAGATATGCAGCATGTTGATTGATTTATGTACTCTGTTAACTTTTTATTTACAATAGACTTACTCCTCCTAAAAGACCAATAGAGAGTTACATGACTTTTGAATTAATAATGTTTTCAGAAATGTGTACCATGGAGAGGAAGACAACTTAGATGTTTTCTTTTTCTTATAGGTAAGAAAAATAAAATGTATGAAAATTAAACACCTAACCAATGACATCTATAAATCATTTCAACATCCAAGCTTTTGATCATTATGATATACAGGGTTTTTATAAATGTTCATTGCTATGCTCCTGCCAGATGCAAAAGAAATTTACTGAGCACCAACACAGTTCCTGCAGCTATGGCATATCTGGTGATGCAATGATGACTAAGACACACTCTGTCTCCATTGAGTCAGGAGGCTGTTAGAGAAAATCAGAGTCTAATAAGATGTTACGATTTGACACTACTCAAAGTAACATTAAGTAAAAAGATTAATAATTGGATTTTTCTAGAAATTCTTCTTTAGGACTTAAAAATAAACCAATCCTGCTATAAAGGTGAAAGTGAAAGCCCTGCTATAAAGGTGAAAGTGAATGCTTTTAATAATGATGGAAACTCTTTAAAAACATGATGGCTCAATGTTAGCATTAAAACTGAATTGTTTTCCAGAATATTTACAAGCAAAAACATTTTCACTTCCATTTTATTTTATCATTTTACCAATTCAGGCTCTTTACACTGAATCTATGTGAAACCATTTGGAATTCCTTTGGTATGCTGTGCTAATTCACATCTCTGCGTGCTAGTTTCTTCTTCCTCTTCCTAGAATGCATTTCATGTTTTGTCCATCTGGAAAGTAGCTACTCATTTTGCAAGGCTCAGTCCAAATGTCATGCTCAGGAAGATTTGACTCAGTTCCACATATATTTAAAGAGCTATATTGTATTTATTTTCATAAAGTTAGGTTATTTCCTTTATTCTAATATGCTGATCTTTCATGTAATTATTGATATATTCATGCTTTAAGTCAGCCATTTTATTTTCATTCTATATGCTTTCATTTGCTGTTTTCATTTTTCTGCCTTCTTGTGGGTAACAAGCCATTTCAAATATTCCATTTCAATTTCCTAAGTGTTTTTTAGTGTATCTCCTTATATAGTTTATTGTTCAGTTATTCTAAGTATTATATTATATATGCACAACTTATAACAGTCTACTGGTATCATAATTTTATAATGGAAGATCCATAGGGAAGTGTGGAGGTTGTGGTGAGTAGATATTATTTTTAAAAACTCATGTCTTATAATTTAATAAAATTATAAAAGTATGAGTTATCAGATCAAAAAAGTGATTAAATTTACAGCAGTAAGAATAAAACTAAAAATACTCTCAGACACATTTTGGTAAAAATCCAGAGTATACAAAACAAAGACTGAAAGGCACTTGAGAGAAAAAAACAAATGACCTACAAAAAAAGCAATATTTCAATTATTGGACATTTCATTACCAGTGTTATAAGAAGATAGAATATTTATTTAAAATGCTGAGGAAACATAACTGTCAATTTAGAAATCAATACCCAAACAAATTATAATTAAAGAGTAAGGACAAGATAAGGACACTAAAAAACATAAAGGTGAAGAAAGCTCTGTGTGGCCAGTTTTAAGTGACTAAACGTTAAATTAAGTGACTAAAGGATAGATAAAACTAGTCAAATAGGGATAGTTAGATAATACCTTAGTTATTCAGATGATGTAAGATTATTACCTTGTTTATATATACACTAAAATAATTTTGAAAAATATGTATTCCTTCACAATAAATAAATAAATAAATAAATAAATAAATAAAGCAAACAAAGACCCATGAATTTGTTTTCTTTTTATTTTGCTTCACATCCTATCAGATCTAGCAGAATATTGACGCTACTCTTCTCAAGATATCTTAAAGGTATTTCTCTATCTTTTATAACTTCTATGAGTAGATACAGTTTCTATTAAGCTTGGCATAAATAAAACTTGTAAAAATTCACTGCAGCATTATTTCCAAGCAGTAAAGCATGTCTTTTGATGTTAATCTGGGAAAGCTTTTATAAATTCATTAAAAATTCTTTATCCTGAATTTATGCCTTGTATTTTAAGGAATCCTCATGGACACAGGTAAGGAGCTACCTGTGTTGTAATGTACCCCACGAATCACAGAAGGACGCCTCAAGAAGTCGAATTAAAGAGTCACATTTATTGCAATCCGGGACTATGAGGGGCCATTCCCCAAATCTCATAGTAATAAGATGGTGGCAAAACCAGACTTATATAGGCAAAAATCACAAAGGTATTGATTACATCCCAGGGTTTGGAATGAGGAACCTGGCTCAAAAAAAGCAGTTTACAGAAGCAGAATTAAGCATGTTAATTACAGTTTTGGGTCTCCGGATCACTGAGTTGACAGGAACACATTATCTAGAGCCCTCGAGTCTCAAACCACTGAGTTGGCAGTAAGTCATTATCTAGAGCCATCGAGGCAATTTAGAGTAATTGCACTGTCCTGGTCTTAGGACCACTGAGTCAACTGGAACGCACCATCTGTGGCCACTAAAACAATTTAGGATAATTGTGCTGTCCTGTTTCCCAGGTACAGAAGAATGTGCTTCGATAACCAGTAAGATCACAATCAATGGGATAGTCACGTTACAATCAATAAGGCATTCAATCGAATGGGATGATTTATACAATTCAGAAAATCAAAGAAACTTTTATATTGTTAAGCCAAACAACAGGGTTAGAGTTAAACTACAGTTTCCACCTGAAATGATTACTACCATACTTCACCTGAAGTAAAGAGTAATGGAGTTGGTGCAGCCATACACTGCTTCTGTAGCATATGCCCTCTTTCTTCTTTTATAAAGCATCCATGGCTTATATGATATGACATCAAAGTTGGGTACAAAGTGTCAGTCAGTTTTGGTGGTGTGCACATGTGTATAGGTCTACTTAAGAGAAATAATGTCTAATCGCTGGGCCACAGGGCTTACATCCAAAACTGAATTCTTCCACTCAGCTGCTTGTTGACCTTATTGTTGTAATTACCCCGCGAATCACACAAGGATGCCTCAAGAAGTCAAATTAAGGAGGTCACTTTATTGCAAATCCAGGACTACGAGGGGGCATTTTGCTCTCCAAATCTCGCAGTCCCCAAGATGGCCGCAACACCAGATTTATATAGGCAAAAATCACAAAGGTATCGATTACATCTTTGGGTTTGGAATGAGGGCCCTGGTTTGCAAAAAGCAGTAACAGAAGTGAAATTGAGCTGACTAGTTATCTACAAAGATTAATTATAGTTTTGGTCTTTGGACCACTGAGTTGACAGAAACACATTATCTAGAGCCCTCGGGTCTTGGGACCACTGAGTCATCGGAAACACATTATCTGGAACCATCGAGGTAATTTAGAGTAATTGTGCTGTCCTTGTTTTGGGACCACTGAGTCAACCAGAACGCATTATCTGTGGCCACTGAGGCAATTTAGGATGATTGTGCTGTCCTGGTTCCCAGGAACAGAAGAATGTGCTTCGATAACCAGTAAGATCACAATCAATGGGATAGCATATATAAATTCAGAAAATCAAAGTAACTTTTCTATTGTTAAACAAAGCAAATAAGTACAGAAGCCAAACAGCAGGGTTAAAGTTAAACTACAGTTTCTACCTGAGATGATTGCTGCCATACTTCATATAAAACTTACTTTAAATTATTTTCTGTAACTCAATATTTTCTTTAATTAAATGGTAAATAAAAACAGTATTTTTCTTAAATATATACATGTGTGTGTATACTAGAATCATACTGAAGCAGGAATTTGGGGGGAACATAGGCAGGCTTAGGGATTTCTTAGAATTGGGGTCCATGGAAAAGTGCGGGGCTGCAGACTGGGAGAAGGTGCATTTCCATAACACAAGGAAGCCAGGTGCAGTTACATCTCCATAAGACAAGGGAGCAGCAACAGTTGCATTTACATAAGACAAGGGAACTGGAAGTAGCCAAGAAAGGTCTATATTTACAAAATAAAGAGAAGGAAGCCCTTCATTCTGATGGAAAAGAAGAAGGCCCAGAGGAATGGAAGGACTATGAGGGAGGAGGGCCTTAGGAATCACTATAGTAACCAATTCGAAGGGGAGTATTTATCAATCAGAGGGGATATCAGGACACAGGAACTGCAGCTTTATAGTCCCAGGGAAAAGGAACCCAGTGGGACCCTTTCCACCTCCCTACGTGGGAGTTCATTCTGTGGGACTCATCCCTCTCCCCACGTGGGAGTCTGTATCTATTCTTCAATAAATTTCTACCTTTGCTCTACCACTTTCTGTCTGTGGATTCATTCTTTGATTCCGGCGGACAAAGAATCCGGGTTCCAGTCCAAAAATTCGGTATCAATACCCAGTTAGGACATAACAAATATTAGAGATACCAATATCATCATTAAAACATACAATGTCTATATATATATTTCAAGAAGAAAAATATAAAGAAAAAACAAAATAAATACTTCTTTAAATTTTTCCACTAGTGTTCTGTTGTGCCTGAAAATTCTCTCAGTTCTGAGGTCCTATCTCCTGACTTGTTACTTTTAACAGAAGGATCGGGCAGTAGATATTATTCCAAGCTGGCAATTTCCCTTTTGTTTAAGTGGATCACATAGCCTGCACAGAAGAAGGGTCAGGTGGAGAACTATAAAGAGAAACCCAAACCAAACCATCTTGTAGAATAAAGATCACATAAGCATTTCATAATCAAGTCCACCTCCACTCTTGAAATCAGCTTGTCTGTGGTCATCTCCCCCTAATTTGGAAAGAATCCTTCATGCTTTTCATTTTCCATTAGGAGATCCATCATCATATTTACATTAGTCAAATGATGTCTCTTCAAGACTTTCGGTTAGTAGATTCAACTTTCAGTAAGGCTGAGCCAAGTTGAATTTGATTCTGGTGACTGCTGGTTGGCTCTCATCTTTTCTTTGGCATTCAGGTTGCTTTCAGTTCATAGTATTGAGGACCCCATCTCAGAAGAGTTCCAGTTCTCATCTTGCATTCATTGGCAAAGTGATTCAGAGTCCTAACAATTTTCCTCTTTAGTATGAGGTACCATTGGGTAGGTTAGCTGTATAGAGTATTCTATATGGCTTACATTTCAGGCTTCCAAGAAACAAAGTCACCACTCAACAGAACTTTAAATTAGCATACTCAGGAAATGCTGGGCTCCCAATGCAATTAGCATACAGCTGCTAATTATCAAGTGAAATGCTGCTTTAAAGAGGGAAGGGAGTTTACTCTTGATTTGGGTGTTAACATGAAGAGATAATTATTTCAAGCCACTTTACTTCAACATGTCGGTTTTTGAACATATGTTTCTAATTTCCCAGGATGCAAAATGTTACTGGAAAGATATACAAGGCAACTATTTCTTAAAGCACATCTTAGCATTGTTCAATAAGTTCATTTGGATTTTGTATCATGTCATATACCTTTGCAGATATCAGTATGCAAAAACAGTTCTCTTATAAAAAGTGTTCTCTCATAAAATTAAAGATAACTATTAAGATGCTTTGTAAGTTACAAAGCACTTTGCTATGTATAGTATACCCATAAATAAATAACCCTCAAAAATATCCTTTTAATGTAACCAGCTTTTCCAAATATGTAACTTGGCATCTATTTTATTTTATTTTTTCCAATTTCTTTTTCTTTTCTTTCTTATTGAATTTATTGGGATGACATTGATTAATAAAATTATATAGATTTCAGGTGTACAATTCTATAATACATGATCTGCATATTGTATTATGTGTTTACCACTCATGTCAAGTCTTCTTCCATCACCATTTATTCCCCTAGACCAGTGGTTCTCAACCTTCCTAATGCCGCTACCCTTTAATACAGTTCCTCATGTTGTGGTGACCCCCAACCATAAAATTATTTTCATTGCTACTTCATAACTGTAATTTTGCTACTGTTATGAATCATAATGTAAATATCTGATATGCTATATGTGTTTTCCGATGGTTGCGACCCACAGGTTGAGAACCGTTGCCCTAGACTTTCTTCTACCTCCCTTACCTCCCTTTCCCTCTGGTAATCATCACTGTTGTCTGTGTCTATAAGGTTTTTTTGAAAATTTTTTTATTAATCCCTTCACCTTTTTCCATTTATCTCTCTCTTTTTTTAAATATTTTTTCTTGATTTCAGAGAGGAAGGGAAAGGAAGAGAGAGATAGAAACATTAATGATGAGAGAGAATAATTGATCTGCT
>NW_005355584.1:5256166-5332350 GCF_000412655.1 Myotis brandtii
TTGACCAAAGTCAAACCCGGGATCTTTCAGTCTGCAGGCACTCTATCCACCGAGCCAAACCAGCTATGGCTCCATTTATCTCTTTAATGAATATCACCTTTATTCTTGGAACTTGAGTATTTCACTTTTTAATGGCCCTGAACAGCTCTTCCAAATAGAAAATTTAGCTCAACAATTACTAGGGCTTATTCTATTAAAAAGATTAGAGACTTATTTTCAAAGTATGTTTTTAGAGAAAATTTGAAGTCTGATCAGTGGAGAGCTGCCTTTGCTCCATTCTGCCTCATAAGTTTCTATTGACAGTCTTCTGTAATGAGACAGAGGACATTCCATCTGCAGCTATGCCTCTGACTGGCACATCCTGTGCAGCCTATGAGGTGCCCATGTTTGGTTTCCAAGCAACAGTTGTCTTTCTCATAGTCACATGGTCAATCATTGTTCACAAAAGCATTGGTCACTAGGAGGTGTGAGTGGGATATGAAAAACATGGAAGGAAGAAATAATTGTTCATGTTAGGTATGGCTGAAATATAAAGCTTAAATGGGTAACATATCCTATATAATAAAAGGCTAATATGCAAATAGACCAAACAGCAGAACAACCAGTCGCTATGACATGCGCTGACCACGAGGGGGCGTGTGTGAAACATAGTGGGCGTTGGCCACGGCAGGATAGTGAAGCAGGTGAGCGGGGGTGCCAGACCAAGACAGGGCGCTGGTCGCTGTCATTGGGGTGAGCTTCTGCTGGTTACTGAAAATTCTTTGCTCCTGTGTGCTGCAGTGCAGCCTGGCACTTGCACCTGCTACCAGTGCCGGCCCCGCTCGCACCTGCTGCTGGTGCCAGAGCCACCGCTTGCACCCACTGCCAGCACCGGCCCCACTCGCACCCGCAGCTGGCACCAGAGCTGCCGCTCGCACATGCTGCCAGTGCCCTGTGCCAGTTCCAATCACTCGGAGCTATCAGCGTGTGTGAGCGGCCGCTGCCGGCCCTGATCACCCTTGAGGGCTTCTCCACCTAGCCTGGCACTCGCACCTCCTACCAGTGGCCCCTCTCGCACCTGCTGCTGGTGCCAGAGCTACCGCTTGCACCCATTGCCAGCACCGGCCCCACTCGCACCTGCAGCTGGCGCCAGAGCTGCCGCTCACACATGCTGCCAGTGCCCTGTGCCGGTCCCAATCACTCAGCGCCATCAGCAGGTGTGAGCGGCCACTGCTGGCCCTGATTACCACTGAGGGCTTCTCCACCTCCCCCTGCTCCTGAGGGGTGATCAGGGCAGCAGCAGCCTCTTGCACCTGCTGACGGCCAGTCCCGCTCGCACCCGCTGCTGGCGCTGGCCCCAATCGCTTTGCGCCGTCATCAGGTGCGAGCTGGGCCGCTGCCGTCAGCGAATTGGAGTGGTGGAGGCTGGAGCAGGGACAGCAGGCAGACAGGGGACAAAGGGCCGCGGCAGGAGGGGGTTACAGATGATGGGCCGAGACCCTCCCCTGCAACCTCGTGGCCCACAGTTCCTTTCAAGGTGCACTGGGCCGGCAGGAGGGGGTTACAGGCGATGGGCCGAGACCCTCCCCTGTGCCTACTGCAACCTCGTGGCCCACAGTTCCTTTCAAGATGCACGAATTCGTGTACTGGGCCCCTAGTGTATAAATAAAAATAGAGAGTTTATATCTGGACACATATTGAAAGAAAATATGAGGTAAAAGGAATAAAATCACCACCAAAGGAAGAGAAAGAGTAGCCAAGCAGTAATGGGAAAACCAAAAAGGGAGCACAAATAAGAATGAATGGAGGAAGTTCCCTGCTGGAAGAGTAGGTAGAGTGTCAGGTGTCAGAGAGATAGTGATGCATTTCCACTGAGCATACAGAACACCACTCTGTATCAGAAAGAAGGTATTATTTTATTAGGCCCAGGCTTACACACTA
This sequence comes from Myotis brandtii, assembly GCF_000412655.1. Lineage (NCBI taxonomy): Eukaryota > Metazoa > Chordata > Mammalia > Chiroptera > Vespertilionidae > Myotis > Myotis brandtii. The sequence continues at coordinate 5,258,087 of NW_005355584.1, forward strand.
ATTAAACAACAACATGAAATTTCCCCCACTCAAAATTCTTGATTGATTGATTGATTGATTGATTTATAAATGTATTTTTATTGATTTCAGAGAGGAAGAGTGAGAAAGAGAGAGAGAGAGAGACATCAATGATGAGAGAGAATTATTGATTGGCTGCCTCCTGCACACCCCACAGTGGGGATCAAGCCCACAACCTGGGCATATACCCCAGACTGGGAATTGAACCATAACCTCCTGGTTCATAGGTTGATGCTCAACCACTGAGCCATGCCAGCCAGGTTCCTTGATCTCTTAATACTATTTTGAGACAAATGAAGATATCTTGACTTTCAAACTTTTTATAATAATTTAGAAAACAAAAGAGTCACAAAATTCAGAAAACTTAATAAAGTCAACAGATGTTGTGTTCTCTGAGTTGATCCAGACCTGGTGGTCACAGTGGCACAGAAGATCGCTGGCTACCTGCCTGCACTGAGCTGACATTAGTGGCTAACCCAATGCTGGGATTTCTGGGAGCACCGTCCAGTTCAAAAGAAAATATTGCTATTATTTATTTCTCCGGGAAGCTATAACTTTACACTCTCCAGGGGCCCAAAGGAGGGGAGGTAGACATATGCCCAGTAGAATTGAAGAGACTAGCAAAGGTGCTTGCTTGTCAATCATACCTGGGACTAGGTCTTTGGCCAGAATGGGCATGGCCACTGCAAGGGTATGAAATTTAGGGGATATTTAATCCCCTAACCAGCGGTTCTCAACCTGTGGGTCGCGACCATCGGAAAACACATATAGCATATCAGATATTTACATTACGATTCATAACAGCAGCAAAATTACAGTTATGAAGTAGCAATGAAAATAATTTTATGGTTGGGGTTCACCACAACATGAGGAACTGTATTAAAAGGTCATGGCATTAGGAAGGTTGAGAACCACTGCAACGAAGGAGTCCATTCTTGGTTACTCTGGGCAATTTGGGGACTCTTGCTGCACGGGACATGCTCTCTTGGTCCCCCTGCATTCACCCATATGGTCCATGACCTTGTGGAAAGAAGGAGTCCAGTCTTGGTCACTCTGGGCTATTTGGGGACTCTTGCTGCACGGGACATACTCTCTTGGCCCCCTGCATTCACCCATATGGTCCATGACCTTGTGGACCCCACACACAATGGACTAGTGGACTGCAACTCACTTAATGCTGAACTGGATCCAACTGCAACATGGAAGGGAAATTCTGGACACTGGCTTTGCTGCTGAAACCCAGCTATACTCCTGTGACTGGAAAGGGACTTTAGAAATACAAGGATGTAATTTCACGCAAATAAAAATCACTCATCTTCCTGTGCAAGTCTCAGAAAATTATTTTTCTTGAGATATCATAAGGACAGCATCCCCTGCACTTAGATACCCCAATTTCCCCGATAACAGTAGGGGCATGGGAGTAGGACATGAAATACCACAAACCTCATTTTTCTACCTGCTATTCAGCCATTTTTCTTAATAAATGCTCTCTGGTTTGCTGCAAGCCTTTAGTTAATTCCAGAGTTCTAAAATCATTGATATTGATGCCTGCCACTTTTTCATAGCCTTTATAGACAAGTGGATGTTGAGAGGTCAATACTCTGCCCTTTGATGCTGCCCTGGCTGAGGTACTTAGTACATAAAGAGCCCCCCTCTCAGCTGAGCTGCAGTGGGAAGAACAGCTTCCCACTTCAGCTAGTGTCTTAATACTTTACTCTTCTCTGATGATTTTCTCAACTCAGCCCACACCTCTGTAAATAATCTCTTTTAAAATTTATTTTTCTTTAAACACTTTTGAATGTGTCGTTTATTAACTGAACTATGACCAGTATAGAAATAAAATTCAATAGGACCCAAACATTTCAAGCACCAAATACGTGCAAGACCAAGTGCTAAATTCTTGTCATTTTAAAGAGGGCAACAGTAGATTTTTCTATGACAATAATTTTTGTTATTTTGTCTCCTGATAAAATTGTTCCTGTAAATCCTCTTAGCTTCAGATATAATCTTTACAACAAGAATTTCTTTCTCTTTCAGAAATTGCTACAGATTTTAAAAATAAACCCACCAAAACAAAAAGAGGATAACATGTATTTCTCTAATTATTATTGAGATTAGTATTTTTCATTAGTATTTTGAAAGAAATACCTATAAACATGTGGCTAGAGCCAATTAAAAAATGTCTTCCTAATTTCCTCAAGTATTTTTACTTTTGAGATAGAATATTTAGATAATAAATATTATTTACTTTTCCTTAATTGAAGACTATTTATATAACAGAGATTTTGTTTGGGGATTTAACTTAGAAGAAATGAATTATTTTTTAAGATATAGAGATTTCCATGTAAATAAACTTGAAAGGCTTTTTACTAGTAAATGCTGCATTGTATATAAGTGCTATTATATAATGGATGTCAGATTCTACTGGGGAATAAGAGATACACAGTCTTTAAAATACCATTTAAATGAAATACATTATTTTCATGGTAAAATAATTAAAAAATAATAGTGTAAATGTGTGTGAAAATAATGTATAATTTTTCATTGGGTGGCCTTAATTAAGTCATTTATTTCACTGTGCCTCAGTCTTTCCTCCAAAAAAGATAGTAAGTCATATACTTTATATTTGCCATCCTAAATTATGGTATCATTTTTTAATCTATTTTAAAGTGATTACATACTTTGGAGCTTAAATAAAATACTCATGAGTAAAAAAACATATACACAATGACTGTCTTTCAGAAGTGTAACAGTGAAATAACATTCTCAAAATTTGTAAGAGTTCACAAAACATGGACATATAGTCTATTTCTTAAAAAGTTTTTAATGGACATATTTCAGAAAACCAAAAGTTAATCAAAGTTAGGACAGCAAGTATAATAAAAGCTTGTATCTAAATGAAATGTTTAGTTAAATCTAAATGATTTTTCCAAATTTAAGTGTAAAAATAATAGCAAAATTTGTATGTTATTATCTCAGAAAATGATTCCAGACTAAACAAAGATGGAAAATATTGAAGAATATTTGGGTTCAAGTAGGCTATGTTAAATTAACATGGTATTATAAGGAAAGCAAAGCGATTTCTTTAATTGAATTAAAACAGAAGAAGGCACACGTATTTGAAAAAAAAAAAAAGCAAAATTACTGTAATTGATTTTGTGTACCTGGAACTCACAAACCAAACTATCACACACTGAAATTTATGTTTCACACGTGCTCAAGGAATGTTCATCAAATGAGCCAGATGCAGAGATATAAAATAGATGTCAAATGATTAAATGTCATACAGACTGTTATCCTTGTTCACAATAGACTTCAGCTATAAATCAATGACAAATTAAAACTAAAATAGTCACCAATATTTGGATATTTGACAATATACTTCTAAATAATTCATGTGTCAAAGATGAAATTATAATGAAGATAATAAAAAATTAGAACAAAGTAGAAAGAAAATACATCATATCAAAATTGTGGAATGCAGATAAATAGATATTTAGAGAGAACTTTATATATTTAGTTTTAGTTTCAGACACAGGCAACAACAGTATGGCCTACTCACAACTATAAACCTTCTTTTGCTCTATCCTGTATAAGGTGACAGAAGATGCTTTGACTTTGGGTGGTGGACACACAATCTATATATATAAAAGCCTAATATGCTAAGTGTCCAACCATTCATTCGACTGTTCGACCAGTCGCTATGACGTGCACTGACCAGCAGGGGCCATACACTCCAACCAGTAGGTTGGCTTACTGCTGGGGTCCGGCTGGTTGGGACTGGGTGAGATGGGCCGGATATGCCCTGGAGCCCTCCCACGGCCCCTCCCCAGCCCTGATTGTGCACCGGTGGGGTCCCTCAGCCTGGCCTGCACCCTCTTGCAATCTGGGACCCCTTGGGGGATGTTGGAGAGTCAGTTCAGCCCGATCCCTGCAGGCCAGGCCAAGGGACCGCACCAGTGCATGAATTCATGCACTGGGCCTCTAGTACAATATAAAGATCATTTATCATAGAAATGTATACTTGAAATATAATCTTATTAACCAATGCCATCTAATAAATTGAACAAGATATGTATTTAAATGTATAGATTATAATAAAATTAATTCAAAATAACATATTTTAATTTTTATCTCAGGAAGCTGCAAAAAGTGGGGCAATGAATTGAGAAAATAGCCAAACAATAAAGAAAAAGATAAAAGCACCGTTTTTCTTTTTGTTAATCCCAAATTAGATCACTGAAGGAGAAAGAGGGAATAAGCAGATTAGACATCCCCTTATGACCTCATCTAACCTTTATTATCTCTTTATAGGTCCTATCTTTAAATAGTCACTTTTAAAATTTGGGTTTCAACATATAAATTTGGGGGTTACATAATTAAATTAATACCAAAGACTAATATGAAAATGAATATAGCAGTTTTATCTATAATAGTCTAAAAATAGAATAATCTAAATGTTCATTGTAAGAATTGTAAATAATACAAATGTTTTCTGGCATATTCAGTATGCTATACAGCAATACAGCAATAAAAATAATAAATTTGTGACACATGCAATAACATGGACTACTCTCAAATATATGGGATGAGCAAAAGTATCCACAGACCAAGTATTATATACTGTATATATCCATGTTGTGAAATTTAATAACAGGTAATGAATAAGCAAACAAAAATCCAAGGATTTTAGAAGTCAGAAGAGTAGTGACTATGGAATAGTGGTGAAAATGAAAAAAAGGAAGTAAAAGACATAAGAATTGAAAAAAGGAAAGGTGTCATTTTCAGAAGACTACTGTTATGGGATGAATTATGCCCTCCCAAAATTCATATGTTGAGGTCCTTATGCTCAGTACTTTAAAATGTGACTGTATTTAGAGGCAGCATCTTTTAAAGAAGTAATGAAGGTAAAATGAGGTCATATGAGTGGGCCCTAATCCAATATGACTGGTGTCCTTATAAGAAGAGGAGATCAGAACACACACATACACATTCACACACAGAGAAGGACCACCATGTGAGGACAGAGAGAGAAGATGGCTGTCTACGTGCTAAGAAGACAGGCCTTAGAAGAAACCTACCCTGTGGAAACCTTGATCTCAGACTTCTGGTGCCCGGAACTGTGAGAAAATCATTGTCTGTTGTTTAAGCCTCCTAATCTGTGGTCCTTGTTATGGCAATTCTCAGAAACTAGTACAACTAATTAAACTAATACTTTTATTTATTTGTTATTTAAAATTATATGAACTTCTAGTGTTTAAGAGAGTAGTAATGGTATAGAGATGGAATAAATTCACTAATAGAAGAAAAAATAAACTCATGATGTGTACCACACATATTGAAAATGACATTTAAAAAATATGACATTGCATATCAATGATGGAAAACATAATTTTGAATAAAATTGTCTATATTAATAGAATAACCATATGGAAAAACTACTGAACCTCTACCTTAAAGCATGGACAAACTTGTTTTATTAAATATCTACTTGTAAGTGTCAAAAATATAAAATATTTAAAAAGCAATATGGAAATATACCTATTAGTTTGGGCATGAAAACATTTTCAAGACAAATATAAATCACAAAGGAAAAGAATGATAAACTTGAGAATATTAAAGTTAAGAAATCCTGCTAATTAAACTACACCATAAATCAAGTGGAAATAAAAGCCACACACTAATAAAGTTCCATCCCATATAACTGACAAAAATTTAGTGATCCTAATAAATGAATAATGTCAGTTAGTCTATAATAAAAAAAAAATCACACAATCTAAGGAGAGAATAGGCAAAGACTTGAATTTTACAGTACATGAAACAAGAATGGTCAATAAACATATGAAAAGAATGATCACCTCCTTAGTAATTAGAGAAATGCAAATTAAACCACAGGGGACCATTTCCCAGGCAGCAGATTGGCAAAGACTAAATCTCTGAACTATCAGCTATATGAAAGGATGCTGAATTTGGACAACAAATTGTCATTATGTAGTAAAGTTGAAGAGGAACAAGTCCTGTGAGCTAACAATTCTACATAGTGACACTGTTGTACACCTCACCTCCCCACCCCCAGGCAAGTAGGAGAATGCTCATAATTATAGAATTTGTCAGAAACATTGACAACAATGGGAACAGGTAACCATACCAACTGGTAACAATAGAGTGAATATAATCAACTTTACGTGTTCCCAAAATTGTAATATAGCCTTGAAAATGAATGATGTGGGGTTCCATATATTGCATTTTCTAGGTACATTTTGAGTGAACAAATGAAGTCACTGGGGAAAAATACTTTTATTATGATTTGAATTATTGTAAGTTCCAACAAGCAAAGGAAAACAAACTGTGATTGTGTGTACGTAGTTAATGTTTCTATAGGACTCCCCACACAGATGTGTAACTGCTGAGCAAACTTTTGTAAATACAACTGAATTGCTCTTCCAAAAGGCTTTGGCAATGTTCATTCCCAAACTAATGTTTTTATATAGCCTTTCCCCACATTTTTGCCAATATTATATATTAAAAATGGAATGTATGAAACTGGAGAGTTTTTAGTTTTACGGCGTTCCTGGTTATGAGTGAGTTCTCACATCGCTTTATGTGTCCATTAGCCAACAGTGAACTTAGTGAATTGCTTTTTCATTTGTTTTCTCCAGTTTTCCTTGATTGAGTTTCTTTTTCCATGCTTATTTGTGGCAACAATTTGTAACTATTTTGTTTGTCTAAAAAGTATTTTCGCAATCAGACAAATGTCTTAAATTTTGAATTCAATTTTGCAATTCAAGTGCTCCTAATACTTATATGGTTCTATCTTTTCCTACTACTCTTTTTCATGTCCTGATATTTTCCAAATATTATAGGTTGGGCATGAAAAGAGTGAGGATCTTATGAAATTGTTTTGAGACCACATTTATGCTCAGGGGAGAGAGAGCAATGCAGAGAGCCTGTCTAGAGTTGTTTTTGTCCACACTGCCTGTTAGCCAGGGCTGCCCTTTGTAATCATAGCTGGTTTATGTCAAAGAATCATCTTTCCTAATATTATATAAAGTTATGTATCAATATGTTAGTATGATACTTCAACTATATTATAAAATATTTGTGTTGCTATGTAAACTAAGAAATTCTCTACAATATTATTTCTATAAGAAATTGAATTCTCCCTGGCCAATATGGCTCAATGGTTGAGCATCAACCTATAAACCAGGAGGTCATGGCTCGATTCCTGGTCAGAGCACATACCCAGGCTGTGGGCTTGATCCCCAGTAAGGGGCATGCAGGAGTTATCCAATCAAGGATTCTCTCTCATCATTGATGTTTCTATCTCTCTCACCCTCTCTGGTCCTCTCTGAAATCAATAAAAATATATATTTTTTTAAAAAGAAAAGAAATTAAATTCAAAGTTCCAAATAAACTCATAATAAATACACATTTGTCAAATTTACTTTAAGTGCTAGTTAATCCTTGGAAATATCAGTGCATATTAAAAGCAATTTTTTAAATTCAAAAAATAGCTTTGCTGGCCACACAATTTTATTCAGGGTTCTTGTCTTCACAGGGACAATATGGCTGCTAAAACTTTTTGTCCCCACCTAGGGGTAGAGCATATACTTTCTGCAAGAAGACTTGCCAGAGGAAGAGCCTTGGAAATCAAAGTAACCACGACAGGGGGATTTCATGACAGTCTACTTCATCCTATTTGAAAGGAAGTCTCCAAAGCGGAAGACCAAACAAATTCATTCTTTTTCATTTATTTTACAATTACCATTCCTTATACCTTAAAATTTAACATTTAAAGGACCTAGTTTTTATTATTAAATATGTTCCACTGAGCTGTTTAAAACTTTTCTTACTATCTACTCTGCTCTGGAATTCCTCTGATAGTAAATGAAACATTTTCTGGCAAACAGCCATGTAAATCCACTGTTTTCTTCCCAGTAATATTGCTGGAAACTTTGGGGAAAAGGAGAAGACAAGATGATAAACCAATGAGTTATACTAATAATTAATTTTTCTAGTATATTTCACAAATGAAAAAAGAGTCAGTTTTCAATGTTTGTTTTTTTTCTGCATAAAATATGACAAGCTATTTTCAAGCTGATGTGCTGTGTCTGCTTCCAATTTTGAGAGTTGATATTTGCTCATCATTCTCACATGCTAACTTCCTTGTTCTGTTCCACCGACCTTGGATTATGCTCGTGTCTTATGTAAACAGAGCAGACTTGCCCAGTTTTTTGTTTTTGTTTTATTGGAACTTTATTTGCAGTGTAAGTGGTTTTCATTTTAATGTTCACAGTGGCACCCAGTTTTGTGGTTCTGGAAACTTTCCCTTGGATGCCATCTCTACTTATGTCTTTATTTCTCTCTTCATCAAAGAAGGAATACACGCTGCTACATGATGTCACAGTGAGAGGCATCATGAAGACCCCACTTTGGTTGCAATGGGATGTCTTTCGAAGTGTCCGACACTATTCCAGGAGTCTGGGGATAGGGCAGTGACCAGCCCTGAAGCAATATTGCAACATGAAAACTGGGCAGGTATGGAAAGCCTTCCAGGAATCACCTCAGATTAATGAAGGAATTTAGACAGGGAATGGCTAATGACCCCTTGCTGGGATAGACTCTTGGAGGTGAAGCTCAAACAGCTATATTCAAAGGGGAACTTTATTAAACAGAAGAGTTGCAATTATGCTAACATTATAATGATTCTACCTGCAAATTTATTTTCAGATGTAAATGCAATATAGTCTTCTGTTGGAATCATCTTCATATATTGTGGGGCCCGGCAGGTTCTGGAGACAAACACAGTTTACTGAGACAAAGCTTCGTGAACATGAAAGAACACTCAGGTTGCAGCCAGTTCAAAAAGGAGACTTATCACAGCAAACTCGTTGTATTGGCAAGGACTTGGCATAGTAACAGTGTGAATTTGGAAGAAAAGTGAAATCATAAGGCACAATATTTCGTTATCCTATAGCCTCTACATGCAACACACCTGCAGACAAATCTATTAAATGGCATATCCCACGTGCCTTCCTGTCTTGATCAAACACATTTTGGTATTATTTAAATAGTATTATTTTATCATATCATCAGGAGAAGCTGGCAAAACTGTATATAAATAATGGCATAGTTTTTTTCGCATGTTACTCACATGTTTATTTTCAGTTTTCCTGATCAATTCTAATCTTTGTAATGGTCATACTTCGTTTTATTTCTTAAAATGAATATCAGCAGTATCTGAATACAGCATTGTCTGTAACATGCTTCATGGACTATATATTCCACATTGTTTATATTGTTACATATATACATATATATATATATGTATTTCTAAATATATTATAACATGCTTCATGGATTATATATTCCACATTGTTTATATTGTTACATATATGTGTATATATGTATACATATACATATATATGTATATGTATATATATGTATATATATACATATTATGTATTTCTAAATATATCTATAGAATTGTACAGATATATATAGAACCATTTGCAAAATCTGAAATTCTCAATGTGCATTTTTTAATATAACACTGTTTTTTTCATTATGCCCGGGGTAATAAATGGGCCTGTCTTAAAGACAGGGAAACATTTCTGAGTCAATCTCCTTTTAATGGGAACTTTCAGTAACCTCAGCATGTCACTTCCAGGTGTGGGACTCTCAGGCTAACAGAGATAATTTCCAGGACACTGCACACCTCTGGTCTTAACAGAGGAATCATCGGCTTACTAATGGCCCTTATATTTGTCCGCACCTGTTTTTGCCAGTTATACTTATCATATCAATTTCCTTACAGGTAGTAAAGCATAAGTTTAAAAAATTGGTTCTATAAAATGCTGTTCAGTTCAATGTGAAAAACTGAAAGTATTCAGAATGTGTCATAAAAATCCTCAAGTTCTCAGCCGTCCTGGAATGAGCTGACATGGAAGTTGGTACTGATATACTTTACGCAAAAAAAACAACAACTAGTCTAGAACCTTCTTTACTAATAACTCTAATAACTGCAAAACCTTCAAAATGTCAACTCGATCTATTACATCTTTTTGAAAGTAATTCTACTTGATGTGCATTAGCACTTATTTACTTATATATATATTTTTTATTTTCAACAATGTTACTGATCATTTACTGTGTTCTAGTAACTCTTCCAAGTATTGGAAAATTCAAATGTAAGTAACAATTTTCTTATCAAAAAGAACTCCAAGTGTGGTTAGAGATATAAACTTCAGCCACTGTTAGTTTTCAGTAGAAAATGATGACGTGCTTTGGAAAAACAAAGAGTAGGCTACAACCTTCCTTTGTTCTTATTCTTGTTTTTTTTTCTTTATTGATTAAGTTATTACATATGTGTCCTTATCCCCCCCATTACCCTGCCATCCTCCCACACATGCCTCATCCCCCTGGTGTCTGTGTCCATTGGTTAGGCTGATATGCATGCATACAAGTCCTTTGGTTGATCTCTCCTCCTTACCCCCACACTCCCCTGCCTTCCTTCTGAGGTTTGACAGTCTGATCGATGCTTCTTATTAAGTACAAATAAAGACATACGAACTTTATGGGTTCCAAAATGCTAAAATTCCCCTTCTGTGTATATGAGTAGGAAAAATATGATAATATTTAATTCATCCTAAAGAGAAAAATAAAAATTAATCTGTTACAGGTGCTGCTAAAAGTATTCTCACAGCAGAATTCTGTAACAGAATTTAGCAAGGAATACAAGTTTTAGGACTTAGGAAATCAATAACTTCGAGGTTCTTGAATTTATGAAAGTGCTGGCAACTAAATAGCAAGATGACACTTGTATCTGCCTGGGTTTTGTATTTTCCTTGGGTCTACTCTTCTCACAGAATGGATATGATTTATTTAGACTATCAAAGAGCTTTTATAAGGTTCTCACAAGAGCCTATTATTGAAACTTGGTAACCATGGTGTGAAAGAAAAAAGTCGTATCAATGAATTAAATGAATTAAAAACTGCTTGAAAGGCAAAGAAGCCAAAAACAGAACTAACTGGCCGGTTCTCGTGTGGAGAAAGGTTAATGATTGAGGGCTCTTAGGCTCTGCAGTAGAATCAGAGTTATATTTAACTAATGACTAAGAAAGGGGAGCCCCATTCTCATTCCCCCATTCTCTGCGTATCAGTCCCACACACAGAGCTCCCATTGACTGCAAAACCTTTGGCACATGGGGGAGATACAGGCAGTGTGGGGAAGTGCTTAAACTCCAGGAGAGAGCAAATATAAGTAATGAATGTTGACTCATGTAGAAAGCCCCAGATATAAAGAGACAGATCTAAATATTATATTAGTGAAATTCAATTTCTAAAACTTTGATATATACTACATAGAAATACAAGTGCCTTTTCAAAACACAAGATGTGGTATTTCAACAACAGTACACAATTTATTGGCATAATGAGAGCCAATGTTCCATACATGAAGAATAGCTCAAGTGGGCATCTAATTCTGCAAAAACCATAAAGTCTATTTTATATATTTAGAAATGTAGAAATAAACAAGTAAAACTGATTTTAAAAATTAAGAATTACTACAGTCTTCTGAGGCAAACTTGACAAATTGGTACAGGTTTTAACAGAAGCATAACCTGATGTGAATGGAATAATTGGGAAATCATATACTCTAATTAACATTAATGCTTGTGACCATAGCTCAATATGGCATTTTCAAAACATCATTACAAACTTCACAGAAGAGGGTCAGAAAAGCCAAAAAAAACTCCTAACTTAACCTCTATTTGTCTCAGTTTCCTTGTCTATAAGAAGGGGAATAATAAAGCTGACCTCACAGGATGATTGTAAAGGTTAAGAGAGATCAGGTATGTAGAGTGTTTAAGAAAGTAAAGGTAAAAACTAATGTTAATTATTGTTGTTGTTGGTATTCATGATGTTCTAACCCCAAAGAACATGCCACAGACAATCAATACATCTTGTTTATAGCACTGTTAAGACTCAGTACTTAAGAAGACAATTAAAATGCTTTTAAATGCATTCAAATAAAGAAAACACTTAGTTTTAAAATACCTTCCCATTAACCAATTTTGTGAGATGGAAAAAAATAGTCAAGTTAATCTAAATAAGCCTAAAAAGAACACCACAAAACACCAGATAAATGCTAATGACATAATTCTTGAATGTACAAATAGATCAAAGCTTACCGTGCAGATAATATTTTAATAAGCTCTTTTCTATTCTGTACCCGAAGGTGATTAGTTTTATACTTGCAGTCATCAATCAGTTCAGGCAAATTCAAGATCTAAAAGAGAAAGATAATTTTAATGTATAACTCACAAGTTTTTCTCGTACCTGCCTGTGGGTACTAGTGTTCAAGGCCTACCACTCCCTCCCCAAGACCATTCCTTGCTGGTCTTTATCCTTTTCTCAACAAGAGCAACAAAGGAAACTAGAGGGAAGAATCATGCCATTAGGGTGCGTGATGCTGTGACTGTCCACACTTACAGAAATCCTCTAATCAACATATATCTTGTAGATACATTTACTTATTTGTTCCACATGTAAATAAATATTATCTGTCCTGCTAGTCCTATCCATGATGTTGTACAAGATGCTAAAATAAAGGCAAAACACACACACATTTACCCTAAATGCTCACCATTAAAATAACGTCAAATTTAAAGATATTCTTCTAATACAAGTACCACTATTTTTCTTTAATATCTCTCCCTGAAGGAATAACAAATAAAAATGCTTTATATACTTCCTCTTTGGCTCCTCCTCCATAAACGAAAAATCTATCTGCCAAGTTCCACTCACTATCCTGCAATCTTAACAAGATCATAATAGAAGTATCTAGTGGGTTTGAAATGGATGTTTTAAAAACAATATGTGGAGGCAGAGTTTGGCAGTTGGGTTGGAAAGTCAGGAGCATTTATAGACTAGGGTCAGGGCATGTAGCCTACAGAAAGCTTCACTACATCTATTAATGTATTTGCTTTAAATAAAAACATTTAATGGTTTCATTTGTTTCCCACAGTATAAATAAAATAATCCATTAATCATCTTACAAAAGAGAGAGAAGTAACTCAAACTACAATAAGAAAGTTTAATTACAAATTAGACATAGTAATAATAAATAGAACACTCATAACAATATACTGTAATAAGAACTATGTGAATGTGGTCTCTCTCTCTCTCTCTCTCTAAAAGCCAATCTGATAATTGAGAGGCTACTAAGTAATTAATAGGCAGCAAACCTCTATAGCTTAGACACACTGCAATCTGATAATTGAGAGGCTACTAAGTGATTAATAGGCAGCAAACCTCTATAGCTTAGACACACTGGGCAAAGGTTTGATCATGCTCCAGGATCAAACCTTTGGAGGATGGAGTAGGAAAGGCCCAAGTTTTCATCACTTGGAATAGTCCACAATTTAAAACTAGTAAGTTATTTATTTCTGGAATTTTCCAAGTGATGTTTTCAGACTACAAATACTGAATCCTATGACAAAAAAGGCAGTCATCTATAATAATAAAAGTGTAATATGCTAATTAGACGGGACGTCCTCCCAGACAAAGCCGGGGCTGTGAGGGCTGTGCCCCTTGCACGAATTTCGTGCATCAGGCCTCTAGTATTATTCATAACATGTCAAAACTCTGACATTTGGTATCTCAGTCTATTCAGGCTGCTATAACAAACACCACAGACTGGGTAGCTTTTAAAAACAACAACACAGAGACGTTTATTCTAACAGTCTGGAGACTGGAAATCTGAGATCAGGGTACCAGTGTGGTGGGGCGAGGGCCCTTTTCCTGGTCCTGTCCTCCCATGGTGATAGGGAGTGAAGGAATCTGTCTGGAGCTTCTTTTCTCAGGGCACTGATCCCATTGGTGAGGGCTCCACCCTTATGACCTATTGCCTCCCAAAGGCCCCACCTCCTGAAACCATCACATTGGAGGTCAGGATTTTAACATATAAATTCTGGGGGACACAAATCATAGGATTTGTGTAACTGAAGTTTGATCCTAAATCTTATAATTTAACATTTACCAAAATGCACCATTCTTGCAAAGACTGAGAAAAAAACAAAGCAATGGGACTTTGTAGATAGGCTAGCATGCTCCCACTTTTGCAACTCAATCAGACATAAAAAAAAGAGCTGAAATACATAGCCTTAATTATAGTTCCTGTTATTAAAACATTTACCTTCAGTATGCCTGTGATATTGCAATAGCCATTCAAACATTTTTACTTATCATTTCAATTCTGAAGCAACATTACATTGGCTTCTCCCAAAGTAGTTATCCATAATAATGTTAGGGGTTTTGCTTAGTGTTATTATCAAAGCAATATGGAGCCTAAATCATTTGTTTTGCTAATTCGAGTCAGGCATTTGCATGCATAATCCTGAGAGCCTCGCTTAATATGACCATTCATTTCAACACAATAGGAGTGAGAGAAATAAAATGCCAGATGGATAAATAGGCAGTTTCAACTTAAATTTACAATAACTTGACAATGGTGTGAAGCAAGAGAGAAGAAAAATACCTTTTAACTTATCATATTACAAAAAGTTATTCAGTTTTTATGTATATTACACCATTGTTCACAACCAGTGAAATTTAATTTATCTTCTGTAACAGAATACATTTTTCATAATGACAAAACTTCTACCAAAATGAAGTACCTCAAGGAAAAATGAGAAGAAGAATGCTAAAATTAATATCTAAACTCAATTGAATGTCTAATCTGTGCCAGGACACAAGGCAATGTGATTTACATGCATTATCTTATTTAATTTTAATGACAGCTTTGAGGTTAATTAAGTATTAATGCTATTCTCATTTACAAGATGAGGAGAACCCTAAGACTCAGAGAGGCTGATTAACATGTCCCAAACAAACAGTGATATGTGGTGAAATCAGGATTCCAACCACATCTGCCTGACTCCAGAGTCCCAGCTCTCTAATCACCACCTCTTATAATCTATGAAAATATTTTATTAAAAATATATTTCTTAAGTGTAAAATACCATGGAAGCTTTACAACAGTCAGAGAATATTAACACTGTATTATAAAACTATTGAAGACATTGGAGACACAGGACTTTCATTGACTGAGTGGTGTCTGACTTTGTGGGCAGACACTAGTGATGTGATGACCTTGATATATGGTTCTATCTATTAATGAGTATCTATTAATCACATTAATCAGCCATTCAGCATATTCAGTGTTTGCTATGAAGTGAGCATTCATCCTTAACAAATTGATTAAAATTGCTTTTGAATAAAACTTGATTCAGAAATATCCCTTGATAGTTCTGAACACTGATAATTTGGTTTTATTATCAAGCAAAATATGCCCTTGATAAACAATTATGGTTGATATTTAATTATTGTCTCAAAAATGGTTTCATGTGAACTCTTCTAAAACTAAAATCATCATCTCCAATTGAAAATAAACAAAATGTAATTGGTTTCCATGAAATAATTCTGTACAGCATGCTAATTTGTTTAGTTATGTGTGGGGTACACTTTGGTCTTAATGGATTCTGGCAGGTTCACCAGGAAACCAAGTTGATGTATATTAGATGTTTCCTGGGAATATTACTGAGGATTTTGACATCTGCTATGATAATTTTCCAGACTCAAGACTATTTTGACTTGGTCTATGATTAAAAAAATCAGACATTTGAGCAAGCAGCTGTTTTTATAATGAAACACACCATATATCATCATGGAAATGCAAATTAAAATAACAAGATACTTCTAACACACTATTAGAATCATCAAAATTTGAAATAATGCCATCACCAAATGCTGGTGAAATGTGAAATGACAGGAACTTTCATTCACTGCTGGTGGGAATGCAAAATGCTACAGACTCTTTGGAGGATGGTGTCGTAGTTTTTCACAAAACTAAACATGTTCTTCCAATATGATACAGCAATTCTGCTCCTTGGAATTTACCCAAAGGAGTTGAAAACTTATGTGCACACCAACCCGCACACGAATATCTATGGCACCTTTATTCCTAACTGCCAAAACTTGTAATTAACCAAGATGTCATTCAGTAGGTGAATGGAATAGTAAAATGTGGCAACTCTAGACAATTGGATAGTATTCAATGATTTTTCTTATATCTGTCAGAGTATTGAAGTCACAGGACCAAACATTACCCCTAAAAACTGGAGTGACAGGAAAATTCAAAGAATGAAGTTCAGCTTACCTAAAACAGAAGCCACAGGGGCCGGTAACTGGCAGGTGCTCTTAAATGATAACTTTGATAAATTGCAGGGGGCTGAGTGTGGACCAATTTGAGAGTTTAAAACTCCTGGGGCTCAGTGTAAGACTCCCATACCCCACTTTTAGAAAGATTTGAGAGATATTCTTACCTCTCATGGAGATAGGAATAACTCTTTTCATGACCAACCTCTATTGTAAAAGGATTTTAACATCTGCTTACTCGCCAGTACATTGACCAAGTTAATTCAATAAGAATGTAATCATTTAGATGGTGGAGCTTTAAGGTGATATAATCCTTTATTTTAAAAGATACTTAATTATTAATAACTAAGAATTCTTAGCACAAGTTATGTGCTATGATAAGCATGACCTATTTTATCCTTACAAATACTCTTTAAAGGAATTCTGAATTCTCTCACTGTCCCATCATTACAGATTAGAGTAAATTTAGAAATGCCCCATAATTTATCCAATGTCACACCAAGAGGAAGTTGTTGAGCTGGGATTTAAAACCCAGGTCAGTCTGATCCCCAAATGAAAATATCTACGCACTTTGTTAGTCTGCCAGTGATTTATAGCGAGTCATTTTTCCAGCACTGGAACCATTTTCTGAACCACTAACCAGTCTGTGACTTGCCCTAGAATCAAGGCTAGTAATGCCTACCAAGAATAAATGTTGTACAAATTATATCCATCTCTATAACTATAAAAAAATTTAGTCATGTATGTCCTATAAAGCCTCCTTTTAAAAGGATAACTGTAAAATGTTAAGGAGAAACACGTTTCTGATCAGACATTTTCTCCTTCCTAAAGCAATGATCCAAAATGTTTAAGAATCAGTGGATGAAATCTTTAAGAAATACATCATTAAAAACAAATTGGTAGTATTAAGCATTAACCTTTATATTATACTTACTATGTATCAGGAAATTATGTTTGCATATTTCAGCTTATTTTATACATGCTCTACAAATTTAATGTGAATTTTTGGCCATATAGGACTTTGAAGGACTCTGTCAAGCATCCAAGGACGTATTAACTACTACATTCCTAAAATAATCTTCTTTTATCAAATCCTCCTCCCACTCAACCTGTCTCCGAGACCTGGACCAGCTAGGGGTAGAATTGGAGAGCTGGAGAGGTAGCAGAGCTTTTCTCATTAGGATACTCATAGTCTAGGTGGGGTGGGGGGAATCTTATAAAATAATTGAAATGCAATTCACATGACAAACATGTCTGTTACTTTTCAGGCATCTTCAGTTGTGGAGTGAATAGGACTGAATGTGAGGGACCAATTCATGAAACTTACCTCTTAAAGGAAAAGGTCATAAAACATAGAGCAAGTAAATGAAAGACAAACATAGTTACAGGCAGTGATGTGTGTTCTAAGTCAATAAAAACAGAGTCATATAGTGACTAGGAAAGGGTTGCATTTCTGTTACTGACAATGGAAATAGTCCACACCAGGTAAACTCCGGGATCCATCACCAAGTCAACGTTGCATTGTTGAGAGCACGTGAAAATCAGACTACTGAGCATCATCACCTCTTCCTATAAAATACCCACTGTTGATCTTTGCCACTGTGATTCCTCGGATTCATTGTGTGTAACTGACATACCTTAACTCTCAAATTATCAAGTTATTTATAGAATCTTCTGGCTAATGATTAATAAGCCTACTTTATAATAGGCATTCTAGATTTTATTGATAATACATAGATATTAAGGAAGTTAGAAAGAGATTACAATTTGGTAAAATAACATTCACTAGGTACATCCCAGATTTCTTAGGTTTCACATAGTTATGTTTTTTGACAAGAAAAACTCTACAGGTTTTCACTTTCCCCACTTCTCAAATGAGGAAAGTGAGGTCCAAGATTCTAAGGACACCACTAAGAATTTTTACTTAGGTCCCTTTGAGGAGGACATCATATGCTATTCAATGCAAATACTCATGAAAGAGGCACAACATAGGAACAACTCTATGAGGGATAAATCAGTATAGGCTACAAGAAAACACACACAATGCTAGGAATTAAAAAATGAGAAAGATCTGGTCCCAAAGAAAAACTCATAATTTCTAACCATTTTTCTAATTGATTTTCCTCCTTTGAAGTAGTTGAACTTACTTCTTAACACACAAAGCACTCTTACATATTGGGCAACTTTCAGTTTCACTTCTCTGAACTTACTTCTTAACACACAAAGCACTCTTACATATTTTGATCTTGTGGTAAAATCAATTTTACTATAACATTTCTCCTTTTTGTCAGAATGTTCCCAATTCCTTCAAGAAGACATTTTTAGTGTTCAAAAATGACTGATATCAGTTCTCATTCTTCATGCTTCCAAGTATCAGAGGTCTATGTCTAGAAATATGGATAAAATATACATGATACATTTCTTAGGTAATTGTCAGTATATTACCAAATCACATGGCTTCCTGCAAGGCTATCTAAATTTCATTAAATCAGGACATTCTCTGCATAATTAATAATACCAGATTGAATGGTTTGTAGTCAAGTAATTTCCTATTCGCATTCTAAAGAAAGGACATTTATCATTGTTCCATAAGAATAGAATTGCTGTCTAGGCAGGCACATAAGTGACTCTCCTATTAGCTGTGGCATGTAATACATTTGCTTGACTATAGAAAATGAGAAACAACAGTTTTAATTTATGTCATGCTTAACAAGCCCAAATCTACCCCCACAAGAATACTAAGTTATTTACTGTTTTGGAGTTTTAGTAACTCTTTCATGACAATAACTTAGGGACAGGAAAGATGTCTTTATAGGTATATTGACACCAAAATAGTTATTATGACTCTTGACACTTTGGGAAACATTGCAACAAATGGAGTGTGTTTATTCTTCAATTCTCTGGCTTCTTTTAGAAGAGATTCATGATTGTTTCCTTGACTCAATTGGGAAAGTCAATTTAAGTTTGCAGCTTAAACTCCCAATTGAAGAAAAATTGGTTTGTTCATAGTAAATATATTGACTCTCTCATGGTACTAAAATTAAAATTATTTACCTCGACATCCACTATCAGAGAAAAGTATCAATAAAGTCCATCTCAGAAGGAGAAGCAATGAGCTCTGCCACAACAGAATTGGTGGAATGACCTTTTGAATTTATAAAGCTGTAGATTATTCAAGAACAGAAACTGCACGCAGAAGTAAATACTATTAATTTTTTTGTTAATCCTCATCTGAGGATATTTTTTTCCATTGATTTTTATAACAAGGGAAGGAGGGAGGGAGAGAGAAACATTAATGTGAGAGAGACAGGTTGATTGGTTGCCTCCCACACATGTCCTGACTGGGCCAGAAATCAAACCTGCAACCCAGGTATGTGCCCTTGACCGGGAATTGAACCTGAGACCCTTTGGTGCATGGCCTACACTCTAAACACTGATCAACACTGGCCTGGGCAACCCTATTAACATTTTAACGCATGTTCTCAGAGCCCACTACAATGCATTTTTATAGTGCTTTCATTATATTAATTGTTTAAAATGACCAGTTTGATTTGTGGTCACTGCGGAGTCACTAATAAAGACATTGATATTCTTTATTGCCCAGTGAGGTTTACATAGGAAAAGTGTCTACATGATGCAGATATGAGCTCTCTACACAGATCTGGGTATGATTAGTATAAAATTCTAACTCTGCATCTTCCATTTGTCCAAAATGTCCTCCAGTGACTGTGGATTCCTGCACACTGTTAACATAATTTAAATAATAGCCATTTAACCCATTTTAAATTTTTACACTTTTGATATTAAATTATACTTATTACATTATAGTCAGGAAACACAAATTATGCAATATATTTATTGAAAATTTAGAAGACTCATAGAGGTGACTACAGCACCAACTTAAAAATGTTCCATGGGAACTCAACATTGTGTATTTTGTATTCTTTTGCTATTATTGATTGATTAAATGTAGTCTGCAGTTTTTTAATAATTCAAACCCTTCTTTTTGCTTGGCTTGCAATTTCTATATTTTATCTGATAAATATTGAACCATGGTATGTAAAAAATTTTCATACTATAATATGATTTTTAAAATAGTATCATCTAATTCTATGTAATTTGGCCTATGAACTCTCATTTGTAACACTTCTAGTTACTTTAAATTTTGTCAATGTAATAATATTTTTGAATAATTATCTCTTAAATTATATGTAGGTTGAAATTGATAATGTTATTTATACTTCCTTTTGCTCTGAGTTTGCCTGTCAATTAAAAAAATCTTGGTATAATGCTGGTTAACAAAGAACAGCTTGACAAACCAATTTCCAAATATCATTCATTTAAAAAAGAGCAGTGGCACTATTTATTCTAGAGTCTACATTCTAATTCTCATGCCTTATTGTTTTACTGACACTAGAGGCCCAGTGCACGAATTCGTGCACCAGGGGATGAGGTCCCTCGGCCTGGCTTGTGAGACTGGGCAGAAACTGGCTCTCTGATATCCCCCGAGGGGTCCAAGACTGCAAGAGGGCACAGACTAGGCCGAGGGACCCCATCGGTGAACAATCAGGGCCAGGGAGGGAGGCAGGAGGTTGGCCAGCAGGGGAGGAACCATGGGAGGGCTCCTGGGCATGTCCAGCTCTTCTTTTTAAGTCCCGATTGGCCGGACCCCAGCAGCAAGCTAACCTACTGACTGGTCAGAGTGTCTGCCCCCTGGTGGTCAGTGCATGTCATAGTGAGCAATTGAGCAGCCTTAGCATATCATTAGCATATTATGCTTTGATTGGTTGAATGGACAACCAGACACATACCATATTAGGCTTTTATTATGTAGGACTAGAAGTTCAGTGCATGAAATTCGTGCAGGGGGGAGGGGTGTCCCTCAGCCCAGCCTGCACCCTCTCCAATCTGGGATCCCTTGGGGGATGTCCGACTGCCAGTTTAGGCCTGATCTAAACTGGCAGTCAGACATCTGTCTGATAACCCGTGACTTCTGGCTTTTAACCACTTGCCTGCCTGCCTAATTGCCCCTAACCACTCTGCCTGCCAGCCTGATAACCCCCTAACCACTCCCCTGCCAGCCTGATTGACACCTAACTGCTCCCCTGCCGGCATGATCATCCCCAACTGCCCTCCCCTGCCGGCCCAATTGCCCCCAACTACTTTCCCCTGTGGGGCTGAGGGGACTGGGGGACTCTGGCTGGATGAGGCGAGGCTGAGGGGACTGGGCGCCGCCATCTTGTGGCTGTGGGCACTGCCATCTTGTGAGGGCATGGCAGTCAATTAGCATATTCCCTCTTTATTGGCTGTGGGTACCACCATCTTTGTGAGTGTATGATGGTCAATTAGCATATCCCCTTGTTATTATATAGGATTATTTCCTTCTGCACACTGCTGCCATATGTACCTATTTTCATTAAATATTAAATAACAGTTATGGATTAAATTACTGAATTTTATTATGTAGAAGGGCCATTGCCATATCTTTATGTATGTTTCAACAATTACCTTTATAAGGAGATCAGATATCCTGAATTTTCTTAGAGAATCAAATTACTGAGTAGGAGTCAAAGTCAAGCATAGCTGTTTTTAGCACAAAATATCATGACCTGTACAAAAGAAAATACTATTTTTTCCTGTCATCTTATCCTCTTATCACTCTGTACAGGAGATATATGGTTATGCTCATATTACATTTACACTGAACATCAACTCCTCTTTCTCTGACTTACAATCTGTTGACTACAGCATATTTTGAAAGGATATAGGGCTGCACAACCATCTGGCTATTTGAATTTTTCAGCAAAGATATTTTGGGTAATGAATTATTTTACTGTTGAGATTGTCCCGGTTCATGAATAAATATCATCAAAGGTTTTGTCTGCAGAGAAGACTGACCTCTATCTATGGCATGAACTCAGTGAGAGTGTTTGCTCTTCCTAAATCCCTGACTCAAAACACAATATGGATGCAAATGAGCTCTGAGTTTCCAATAACATTCCTTCCAAGACACCCTCTATTACATTTGTAAATTCTAGCCAAAGAGAGACAATTCAAAGCACTCCATATAGTGAACTGAATTCCATTGTTTCCTGTTGCTCACACCGGCCGAGGATAAATAGAATCTTTTATAAAGTGCAGGTGAGAGAGAAAGAGAAAGAAAAAAAAATCTGTAATGTAATTGAGGAAAGGGACATGTAGAGATAGCCAAAACAGGAAGTAAGATAGTTATCACCATCCACAGGACTGTATTTTTATGAAATAAACATTGCCCTTGTTTTCGGGGGGCATTGAGGACCAGCCAAAGCATGGGATCTAGGACACTTGGAAAAATGAAAACCATACATAAAGCCTGGGATCAACATTGATGTGGACAAGCATTGTACAGAAAAGCATGCAGATTTGTGCAAACTGTGGGAACAAGCAGGGGAAATTTCACAGCGGCGGCATGTGTAGACAAAAAGGACAAAGCAAATACAACTCCAACTAGAAAAGGCTTCATAACATGGGGTGTTGCTGTTTAAATGGGAAGCATGGCAGTGTTAAGATAAATAGCACCCTATCTAGAGAAAGTGAAGAGTTTGGAGTGAAATAATCACATAACATGATGTTAAGCAGAGTTGTCAAAAGTGCACAATGACGGCACACTAGCAACAGGAACAAGGAGAGGAAGGGTCATTTTGAGGCAGAAAGGTAACAGATCAATGGGTAAATGTATATAAAGAAGGCAATGCATTCAAGGGTCCAACAGTTCTTCCCTATGTTGCCTTTTTAAAAAAATCTCTAACATGCAATGATTTACGCAATCAATACGATTTTCCTATTCATTGCTGCTGTAGTGTGTGTGTGTGTGTGTGTGTGTGTGATATACGCTTCAAAACACAACCTTGCCACAGCCCAATGTTGTTGACAGTTAATTGCACCAAGCAAAATGTTATTCTTTCCTAACATATGTTTTTAAAATAAATGTACTTAAACATGAGTTTCTTTACCATTTTAAGAACACAGAATTTTATCATTTTTTTTCTAACCTCTTTGCAGTTTAGTTTGATTACCTTGAAACCTTTTACTTTCTACTTTATATGGAGAGTACAATTAAATATCTTGAAATTAGTAAAAAAATAAAGGGCACATAAGGACATTTTTTCCTATTTCATGCAAAGATAAAATATATCTATTCAAGCTCATTATACTTGTCTCTTGTAATCAGAATATACCAACGAATGTGAGCACATGGACAGTCAGCACATCCCAACACCATACTTCAAAACTGTAGCTTGTCTTCTTAAATTAACTAGACGAATGATAGGCACAGCTCACCCAACAGAACAGCAGTCCCCAAATCATTTGTATTTGCCCCTGAAAAAATTTAGCAGTTATTTGAGTATGCTTATAGCTAATGACTTGTGGAGATCAAGTTGTAAAGCAAAATCCATATCATCAATGTTAACTCAAGAGGATCTGGAAAATCATTGATTTTTATCACATTACCTTGCACCTTTAAATTAATCCTTATTAATTTCAATTCGACAAACATTCACACAATGTCTGCCATAGTCCAGACTCCTCTGTACCCCAGACTGGAGACCATTTAAAACGGTTTTATGACTAATGAGATTGTAGTAAGTGATAGGATGCTCCACTTGTTCTCCTGTCCCTAATCTTTGCTCTACTCCCTCCATCCTGATATCCTGCAGTCAAGTACAAGGCACAAAATCTTGGCTTAGCAGAATATGGTCTGTGTTGTACATCTGCATTGCTCTATATATGAGAGAGCTGTAATATTCCCCATTTGTCTTAAAGAAGTTATAAAGATGTTGTGGGCTCCCAATTAGATAATCTCTAGCAAATTTCACTTCTGCTCATCAGCAGTGCAACCTGTTGGATTATTAACTTAAGGAGTCAGAGAAAAAGCCTCTCATATGTGCTCTCTCCAGAGTCTTATTCTTAAATCGAACACATATTTATTGAGTTTATACCATATACTGAGACACAGAGTGATGAACCAAGCAGATAAGACTCCTCCCCTTTTGGAGTGGACATTCCAGTGAGGAGAGAAAAAGGTAGAAAACTGACCTGTGTAATGAAACAAAACAATGACAGGTATGGAAAGTCCTATTTAGGAAGACATAATGTGATATAAAGGAAGTTGGATTATAAGAGCACCCTGTGCAGTATGGGAAATGAAATCTAAAGGGTCAGAGGATGATGGGTGGTCAGGCATTTGAGCAGGGTTTCTGGTGAAGGGTGTGTATGTCGCATCCAGCACTGTGGCAGTTACCTCCTCATAGGCTGGGCTGACCAGCATGGGCAGAAATCAGCCAACAGCAGGTGTCAGAGACCTTCTGTCTTTCTTTCTTTTCTTTTTCCCCTGCAGAATCAGTTATTAATATTTACAAGCAAAGGGAAAACTACAAAGAGGTGACTCTGAGAGATGCACTTTGAAGAAAAATAATAGTAAGCCATTATTTTTAACATGAAGAGATAAATGTATAATACTATTAAGAATGCATTTTTTCACTGATCCAACTAAATGGATATTGAGTAAATATAGTATGCTTATTTTTAAAACTACCAAATTATGACTTTGACCTCATTTACATATTACCTCATAGTAAAATGAGAGCATAGAGCATAATTTGTTATGAAGAATAAATTATATCCTGCATGCCACACACAAAGATAAAAGTCGTTGGCCCATACTAAAACCTCGGTCAATGGTGGCCTTATAAGTAATATTATTATTTTAGATTGCTCAATACACTTGCTAGTATGTCATGCCAAACTCCTCACTCCAAATACAAAACCCTGTTTTCTTCCTTTGAATATCTACCTGGTCTTCTTGTAGGTGCAAACCCCCCTCTATGGTCTGCCTGGAAAAATCCTGTCTACCCATCAATCCTCGACTCAAATGTCACACCCTTTCTCTTCTCCCTTTCTCCCTTCACCCCTTTCATCTGTCCTCTCCTCTCCTAACACCTCACATATGAGCCCTGTTATCATCCCAGGGGTCAATGCTATAACTTCTTTTTTTATTTACATCGAATTACTACTCAGTAGATTAAGGTCAGAAAGAAGTGATCATGCTTTATTAATCCTTACAGTTCAAAGTGAGCTAAAGTTCTTGGTACATGTTAACTGGTTAATAAATGGTTGTAAGTCATAAACAATCAATTATAACTTGATGTAATAACTATTACCTCACTAGGGCACAGGAAAAAGACTTGCCAGGGAATAGGGAGTGTTATCAAAAGATGTCTTTAAGGAATCACTTAAAATTGGCTGTGAAGAATAGTGCAGTTTGCATTAATTATGCAATTAAAAAATAGATTTCTGAGCACAATTGTGTTCGTTTTCTATTGCTACATCACAAATTACTACAAGCTTATTGGGTTAAAACAACATGCACTTATATTGCGTGACTTCCAGGGGTCCAGGATGCAGGCACCTCTCTGAGTGTCCCTCTGGGCTGAAGTTGAGGTGTTGGCTCTACTGTGATCTCATCTGGGTATCACTTTCCTCCTCTGGCTTCCTGGTCTGTTGGCAGAATTCAGCCCCTTGCGGGACCTGGAGTCTGTCTTCCATTCTTTAATACGCTGCCCTCTCTCTAACTGGAAGTTTGCTTCCTCACAGTGGGCAGGAGATCATCTCTGGCTTAAGATCTCCCGTTCAGGAAGGGCACAGTCTTTGTTTTAAGGAATAAACTTAAAAACAGGCCATGTAAGAATTATTGCTCTTTTATGTCAAAGTCAATTGATTAGTACCCTGGTCATGGGAGTGAAACCCCTCATAATCACACATCCCATAAAAACTCAATGGTTGGGGATTACAGACTATGTATCCCCTGGGTGTGTGAATCTTGAAGATAATTTCAGAACTTTATCTACCCCATGCCCTCAGACTTTCCATAATTCACATCTTTCTCAAACATTCATCTCTTCTCAAGGCCCCTACGAGTCTCACTCCATTACAGCATCAGCTCAAAGTCCAAATCTCACCATCAAAATCAAAATCTAATCATCTCATCAACTTCAGGTCCAAAATTTTATGGAAATCTTATCAGCTCAAAGTCCAACATCTAAATAAGATTCAGGTGTGTATGAGACTCCTGTGTACATCCATTCAGAGCATCTTTCCTCTCCAACTATGAACCCCTGAGACTCAAAATCAAATCACTGCTCCCAATACATTCAGAACACAGTAGTGAGACCATAGGCTAGCATTACTACTCAGTAATGGACCCAGGGAGGTAAATGGAGCCACTGTCTTCTCACCCCTCTCTTGGAAAAACATAATTGCCTCTGGAAGAGAAAAAAATTTCCTCTTATGCTACCATGTACTTTCTTTTTTTTTTTTTAATCCATAGGTACTTTTATTTATTTTAATTTTGTTTTATTGCTTAAAGTATTATGAAGAGTATTACATATGTCTCCTTTCCCCCCACTCTTGACCTTCCCCCAGCCTCCCCTACCCCCCAGTGTCTTGTGTCCATTGGTTATGCTTATATGCATGCATACAAGTCCTTCGGTTGATCTCTTAGCCTCCCCTCCTGCCCCCCAACCCTCCCCGGCCTTCCCGCTGTAGTTTGACAATCTGTTCGATGCTGCTCTGCCTCTGTATCTATTTTTGTTCATCAGTTTATAATGGTCTTTATTATCCATAAATGAGTGAGATCATGTGGTATTTTTCTTTCATTGACTGGCTTATTTCACTTAGCATAATGCTCTCCAGTTCCATCCATGCTGTTGCAAATGGTAAGAGTTCCTTCTTTTTTACAGCAGCATAGTAGGACAGCAGCCACGCTCAGCCCGCTACCATGTACTTTCAATATATTTTATTTGTGGCAAAAATGTTAGACACTAAGTCTCTCAAAGCTCAAATTCCATAATTGTTTTTAAGCAAAACCTTGTTTGTTCCATGAGTTTGATAACTTATATCAAAACCTAAAATGAGTGAATTGACTTTTTTATTTTAACTACCATCCCTTCTCTAATGTGTGAGGTCCAAAAATCCATAGCTGTTTCAATGGTGTGAATTATCCAGGATAAAAAAGAATTCAGAAGAATCAAAACACTTCAACTTAGATCAAACCATGTTTGATCAAACATTTCATGTTCCTTTGTCTCCACTTACTAGTATTTTTTTCATTAGATTGATTTTCCCAATTATCATTTCACTTTTCCCCTTCCATTGGGATCCCTTTAATTTTTACTTTACCTCAGAGTTTTATAACATCTGTTACATTGCCTGATATGGTCAAATATAAAACTCAGTGTAATATAGTAATCAGATATTAAAATGTTACTTAATACCTACTGAATTTATATTGCTTTCCAAGTTTTATTGCTTTCCACATCTCTGGTGCTGTACAGAAACACTTTAAGTACTCCTTGCTTGCATATTTGATATGAGTTAACCAATTTACTTTATAAATTTGTTAATATTTTTTGCTACATACACATACAGGCATACCTGATTCTGTCATTCATCAAGTTAACTTATGTTTTGTATCCTACTTCACCCAGCACTGTTGTATCCTTGATTTACCACAAAATACATCCCTAAATTATTTGAAGACTGAGTATTTAGAAATTTCTCACATATGATATTTAACAATATGTTAAGCAATATAATTTATCATTGGAAGGCTTATAAACCTTTTCTGAAATCATTTGATGCATAAAATTACACTTGACATTAATCACAAAAATATCATTGCTACTTTGCAATTTGTTAAGAAAATGCATTAAGTTTCCCAATTTTAGGGAATACAGTTGTATCTAAACACAGAACTATCCATCTCAGAGAAATCTAGTCATGATTTTTAACAGCAAAAACAAAGTTATGAAAATTAAATTTAAATTGGAATAAAAAAAAAGATTGCCCTTCATTTATTTTAGAGGTCTTACTGATTTTCACTATATTTGCCACTTTATTTCACTTAAATCTATAATGATTTCTTTCATATTGTATAACACAACCCTTAATCTCAATGCAACATTTTATAAAATTTGAGGTATTCAAAAACATTGACACAGAAGTCTATTTTATTTTCAGCAATGCTCTACTATATAACAGTTGAAAACATAATAAAGAACATAGTTTCTATGTTGCTACATTATTTTTTAAAACATGTTTGTTATTCTTTAGGCCATCCCATTTCTCCAGTCATTGCCTCGTTACTTGCTGCTAGCTTCTTAAACTAAACAGATTGAACATAAATGTACATATAGATATATAGATGTAGATAACCATAACCTTCTGAAAATTATTTGAGTTGTTTTTAAGAAACTAACTTAAGAAGACTATTTCAAATGAATAATAGTTTTCATATTCCTTAGATCCTCCTTACTCTCAAACTAGTAAGCCAAACAATAGAATTCATTCATATATTTTTCACTATTTATTAAGATTATAATTGGTGCCTATCTGAAATTATATTCATTTCTGAAATTTATCTATTTTTAACCACATGGCTGGAGCATGTAGACTGAAGCTATAGGTATTGCCTGTGTGTATATATATTATGTATTTATTTATATCTGCATATGTGTACAAATATTACATGTAATTAGGTCATTGCATTAGGAAACTTTTTTTTATCTACTGCTACCGCTTTTTTGATCAGGCATTTTGCTAAACAGAGGGATTGCAATAGTGAACAAAAAACTATCTTGAGCTAAAATAATATTTTTATAAACCATGTTGGAAGCCAGGACTACTGAGGTTTATTATGAACACAGTACTTGAGGGAAAGGAAAATGGGAAATGTTCTCTGTGAGGCCTTGACTTCCATAGAAGCTATTCCGGTAGATGGCAGGCATGGGTGGGGGCAATATTAAGGAATGATGAGTTCACAGAGGATCAAAGAAACTGCTTCGAGACCATAAGAGGTACCTGTGGGATTTAAGTTCAGTAGCATCTACTTTCTAATTTGTATTAGACAATTATGGAAACACAGTCACAGGCAAGTCTTTATAAAGAATGTTTTTTTCTGAAGATTTAAGAGATGACACAGCATCAGAAACAGTTTCTCTTAAAGCTGCCACTGTGGGAAATGATGACAAATTCTCTAAAATGTTTTGTTCCTGCAGAGATGGGGGGCCAACATCAGTTTCCTTCAGCATCAGCAATTACCCTGCTCTCCTAAACATGAGATTAAATTTAAGTGTATGTTTATACTGATATTGCAAAACTGCCCTTTAAATTGAGAAATTCAAATGGCTTGTGTAAGGTTCTTTCAGATTCTCTGGTGTATTCTTCAGAAAAGTGTGTATATTACCCCCATTTTATTTTCATTTGCTTTATTATCCTGGCTTCATTTATAACAAGAATAAAAATTAAATGAATAATCTAAGAAAGTATTGCATACCGATTAGAGAAAAATCAAGTCCTTTATTTCAGATACATGAGGAATAATAAGAATAATGATGAAATATACAAATCTTCACCAGTTAGTAAGCAAATATCATTGAAAAAATTAAACTAGAAATGTGAACACAAAGTCTAGGAAACTAAGTGTTCCTAAGCCTGGAGAACCAGATTAAGCCTATTACTAAATAATTAGTGTAGTGGATTAAAGTTTGTGCTCAAAATATTAAAAGACAGTTTAATATGCAATATTAAAGAATAAGCAAACATTTCCTTGATCCTGAGCCTAAATTATGTTTTTATTATCTTAACCGCTGTCCAATGAGCAAGTCATTATTGATTTGTTCCTTCCTTATTCAACTCAAAATTAACTAGGGCAGACTCATTTTTTTCCCAACTCACTATAAACTTCTACTCTAAGGATACATGGAAAAACTCAGATAAAATGTAAAATACTTGAAGGTACTGGAGGGCTGACAATAGCAGGGGAACAACTGGGCATAGATCAGGAAGGGATAGGACACCAGAGAGCAGTGTTTCGCTTTGAGGCTACCTTTATCCTGGAGTTATTTCCAATACGGAGAGGGGATTGAGAGTCTTTCAAGACTGGGAAGTGAAATGGTAGAGCCCAGGCCCTGTGACCTACTTCCTTGCTCCCTTACAGATAGACAGGAAGCAGAAGGAGACAGATCCCACCTTCCCTGCCTCCCTTTATGGCAAAGTTCTTTTCATCATCAAACCTGATTCCACCCCTTTCAGCTCCATCTTCAAATT
The DNA here is from genome assembly GCF_000412655.1 of Myotis brandtii. Taxonomy (NCBI): domain Eukaryota; kingdom Metazoa; phylum Chordata; class Mammalia; order Chiroptera; family Vespertilionidae; genus Myotis; species Myotis brandtii. The sequence goes on from NW_005355584.1 coordinate 5,288,471, forward strand.
GCCTCTTGAGTGGGATTGCTGATGCCCACAGCGACCTGCAGGTGCTTGAACCAGGAAACATCCTTTCACGAGGGGTCATCTCCCAGGAGCACATCTTCGGGTTGATGACTTATCTGGTAGATCATTGTCCCAGGCAATCTCTCTGCAGGTTGCTGAAGGCTTATGTCTTCCTTGCATCCCATTAGCTCTCATTTCTTGCTTCCATTGAACCATGGCTTCCTCCTATTTTCATCTCCTATGGGTACCATTTTCTTTCTGTGCTGCTTTAAATCATGCTCTTTGCTGCCTCCCTTCCTGCATTCCACAATACCAACACTAACACCAGGCCATTGTGAGGAATAGGTGTTTACTGATGGTTAAATGAATAGGAACTTTTGCAGTACAAGCCAGGAAAGGGAAGAAGTTAAAATTGAAAGTTACATTGCTGGTGGGTATGAAAATAGTATCATGCTGGAAGCTACTAAAGAAGACAGTTTGGCAGTTTCTTATGAAACTAAACATACTCTTACCATATGATCCAAAAATCACATTCCTTGGTTTTTACCCAAAGGAATTGTAAATTTATGTCCATACAAAAACTACACATGGATGTTTATAGCAGCTTTATTCAAAATTGCCCAAACATGGAAGCCACCAGGATGTCCTTCAGTAGATGAGTGGATAAATAAACTCTGGTTCATCCAGGCAGTGGAATATTATTCAGGGCTAAAAAGGAATCAGCTGTCCAGACATAAAGAGGGATTCAGGAACTTAGATGCATATTACTAAGTGAAAGAAGACAGCCTAAAAAGGCTATGTATGATTCCAACTATAGGGCATTCTGAAAAGATAGATTAGTAGTTTCTAAGGACTAGGGGGAGGGTTAGGGTGAATAGGTGGAGGGCAGAAGGCTTTAGGGCATTGAAAATACTCTGTGATTCTATAATGGTGGATAGATTTTCCCAAACCCATAGGATATACAACTCCAAAAATGAACCTTAATGTAAACTGTGTATTCTCAGCGAGGCTGATGTGTCAATGTAGGTTCATCCATTGTAACATGTATACCACTCTGGTGGGAGATGCTGATAATGGGGGAGTGTGTGCATGTGTGGAAACAGTGAGTATATCAGACCCCTCTGTACTTCCCACTCAATTTAACTGTGAACCTAAAACTACTCTAAAAAATAAAAGTTTATGTAAAAAAAGTAAACGCTATGTATCAGATTTACTAAAGTTGCTTGGTCAGCACTGATGTGAAATTCTCTTTGCTCAGACTGCCCTCAGGTCACCCAGCTGCCCCACTGACAAGGCCTCTTTCTTTGATTTCAGTCTCTCATCTCTTATTTGTAGAATGATGCCTTGAAATCCAGGTAAGCACCTGCAGCCTTATGTTATATAACAGCACCATTAAACAACAAACAAAAAACTAAATCATGCCCCCAAAAGGCCTCATCTTCTCAAATTCTCAAATAAAAAGATTTAGTTAGGCATTGTCTTTAGGTAGAGTTCCCAGCTCTTCTCTTAGAAGCAATATTTTCTCTTTGTCTTCAAAATAGTGTGTGTGTTTTTCCTTTCAATTACCTCATCATCTATGTAGACCACAACAAACTTCATTAACAAATTTTCCATACATTTTATACATTTTTCATATATATTTTATACTAGATACACTAAAAGCTGGAATTCAAAACCCTGTTTTGTTAGAGTCTAAATTTCGCACTTTCAGCCACAGAAAAGGTCAGTCCCTCCACACCAACACCCATGGGATCTGCAAATATTTTCTTATAGATCTGAAGATTTATCCTTTTCCCTTTGTAATAAACATGTGCACTTGAATTTTAGGTTATAACTGCATAAAACACAAGGGAATTCAAATGAATATCACTTAAAATAGGTTAAAATTATTCTGTAGGCATCCATGGTAGCATATCATGTAAACACTGTTATTCAGTTTTTGAGACAAGCATAATAGAAATGTTCACAGTCCTGGGATACACACAAAAGTATGTTTCCAGTGGTTTCAGTGTGTGTAACTATTTCTGAAGTATCTTTCCATATGTGCTAAAAAAAAAAATAGAAAAAGTAAGGACAAGAAACACTGCTGAAGCAACTCAATCTCTTTCAATTTTACGTGAAGTAGAACAGGTTTCACTAAACACAGTTGTGCATAATAGTTACTTAAAGTCACTCAAATACCCGTGGAGAATGCCCAGTACTAATTTTAATACAAAGCATTTTGGTTAATATTGTTCTGCTGCAATCCTCCCACTCATATGTTCTGTAACCTTTTAGCAAAGTGCCCTTGTGGCTTAGGCTCTCCAATGCTGAAGGACTGTCCCTCCCCCCCATGAGCTATCATTAGCATTGTTTGATGTGGAAAATTCCCACCCATACCCTGGACCACACGTTCTCCATGACTCACAGAGAAATGATCCCTGCAGAGTAAATTATCCCTTGGTTCCTTCATTTTCTCCCAAGTACTTGTCAGTGTGAAAGCAGACACACACACAAACACACACTCACAAATGTATTTTTAAGATTATAATATTTTTCATTTTAGAGGGACCAAGGCCAGATTCCAGTCTTAATTGTGAGTTATTCAGAACCAATAATGTATTTGATCAAACCAATAAGACATAAAGGTATAAAAGCCACAGGATAATTTCTTTGATGTCAATATTCTGAGAATGAAAATTGTATAATTCTATAAATACAAATATACACTTATATTCATGTATACATAAAAATGTACATATAAGCACATATACATATATGCACTTTGCTTATATAAATGCACAATGATGTGACTGTAATATTATAACTTTTTTTTCAAATGCCTTTAATGTAAATTCTTGAACCTGATAAAGTGCCACAGTACTTTAGAACCACTGAATTATTTAACTCTGACAGCAGCTATATTTGTCAGATTTGCTTGGGGAAATCTTTGTAGGCAACTGTCAGAAGTTTTTGGTTTTGTTGTTGTTGTTATTTTTTTCTCTAAAATACACAGATTTACTTGTGCATGTAAGATCTAAAAGAAAGCAGGTGTATAAAAACTCTTCACCCCGCATTACAGTAAGACTACACGCACACAGAGTTGCACTTCGTTCTTCTCAATCTTTCACCGCTCACACCCAGGCCATCACCTCATTCTGCCAGCTGCCCTTCAGAACTCATCCAAACTCCAGCCCCTGCATGTGCCCCTCACTGTCACACCCTAGTGAAGCCACCATCATCTCCACCAGGTGAGTGCTTTCTCCTCATCACAGCTCTCCTCGGCCTACTTTTGACCACTCTATTGTTCACAAAGAAGTCACAAGCATTATTTTAAAGCTGTAAATCTGATCACATGATCCTCTCTCCTAAAGACCCCCCCATAGCTTCTCATCACACCAGGTGGACACTTCTGACTTTATCTCTTGGCTTATGTGTGGCATCTGGTCACCCTGCTCACCATGGTGAGTATCTGCAGATATGGGTATCCATGGGAAAATGGGGGTCCTAGAATAAATTCTTCATGGATACTGAGTGGTAACTTAAATTGGGGGGAGTCAAAAATAGTATTCAGATTTTTGGCTGCATGGGGATCAGTGCCCCCAACCCCCGTGTTGTTTAAGGATCAATTGTATACAGTATACTAGATGTTAAAAAGTGCCAAGCAGGAAAATAGAGCAGGAGAAACATTAGAGAGGGTTAGAAAGGGAAAAAGACTACGTCCTTGGGGGATCCTGAGAAGTGGACCTGCCAAGCTATAAACTCAGATAATAATTGGGAGTCGTTCTAAGCAACTAAGTTTTGGTTTACTTCTTATGCAGCAATAACAAACTAATACACATATTCACATGCACATTCCTATTGAAAACATATATTCCAACTCTATTTTCCCACTTGAAATACATGTGGTTTCCATTTCTAAGCCACCTATTTATCCAAATACTGTGTTTTAGGCGAGTACAAGAAACAATAGAGTTTCTTAAATCCATGGTTTCATCTACAGGAGAGGGCAAAAGTAGAATTATGGTTGTGAGTACATGAAACACAGAGTTTATTCTTGTATGTTCATTAATTATTATGTTATTTTCCATATGAATAGCTATAAACCTACTTTGGCCCACCCTGTATGTAAGTGCACTCTTTTTTAAAAATATATATATTTTATTGATTCTTTACAGAGAGGAAGGGAGAGGGATAGAGAGTTAGAAACATCGATGAGAGAGAAACATTGATCAGCTTCCTCCTGCACACTCCCCACTGGGTATGTGCCCGCAACCAAGGTACATGCCCTTGACTGGAATCGAACCTGGGACCCCTGAGTCCGCAGGCCGACGCTCTATCCACTGAGCCAAACTGGTTAGGGCAAGTGTACTCTTTTTAAGTATATAATCCAGACTTTTTCTTCTAAATTAAAAATATATGAATCGAATTTGGGCCTCTTTTCAGTAGCATTGCTTATTTCTCCCCAATGTTGATACGCTTGAATTTTACAGCATTGTCTGTCCTCCTTGCATAATTCCAAATACCTTAGTGCTCTCTAGGCATCAAGCAGAAAACATACTCACTTCATGTTGTAGTGGCTGATAGCTCTCAGTTCATTAAAAATCAAATATAGCCAGGCTGGTGTGGCTCAGTGCTTGAGCATCGACCTATGAACCTGGAGGTCACAATTTGATCCCGGTCAGGACACATGCCCAGGTTTCAGCTCATTATCCAGTGGGGTGTGTGCAGGAGGCAGCTGATCAATGATTCTCTCTCATCATTGATGTTTCCATCTCTATCTCCCTCTCTCTTCCCCTCTGAAATCAATATGTATTTTAAAAAATCAAATCTGGTAACATGTTTTCATTCATTCTGCAATGGTCTGAATATCCCTTTATTTGGTGCCTATAATACTACTTCCTCATTATCTTTACTGTCATTATTTCCTTTACCTTATCAAATTTTACATTTTAAGTATTGTCATTGCTTTGGTGGCTACCATTATAAAGGGCACTTCCCTTTTGTTCGGTGATGACTTAACACATGCCAGTTGTCCACCTCCCAGGAAGTTTACTTTACAATCCTTTATCTTAAACCCAAAATATGTACTTCTAATGTTGCAAGGAACACGAAATTTCATGAAAGCCTAAAACCAAAGGGCAGATTCCCTTTCTTGGTTATTCTGTATTTTCCCCTTTTGGGGCAGTGCCTATTTTTAATCTATTTTGTTTTGCATCGAATAGATCCATCTAGAGTGGAATTTTTATAAATCTCTCTAATAACTGCGTAACAAGGCTCAGCATCTGATGATACTCATCACTGGCAGTAATGTCAGAATCACTTCATCATCATTAGCATTTCGGTCTTTAACCATTTTGTTTTCATTTGCAGTTAATGTTTCTAGATTGATGTTTCCACCTGGACTTTTCTATGTTATTCTCATAAAAGTTTTTTTTTAAAAAGAAATTATATGATGATATTAATAACATAGATATCAAAAATAATTCACAGAACACATTAATCTCATTTTGTGGTTTGCAGAACACCGAGTAACAAACACCAGCAAATGCTCTTTTAAGCAGATTCACCTTGTTGCATTCATGTATCTTTCCATACCTCCTTCCTCTAGGTGCCCTTCTGGAAGCCAGAGCATCAGACCTGCCTACAGAGGTTGAAGGTGGTCTCCACATTATGAATTTTCATTTAGGATTGAGACAGCCTCTAAGACCCAAAGGACTATTACTAAACAAGCTGAGCTTTGGGTACTGTGAGACCCAGCGGAGAGAGAATTCAGAGCAGAGTGCTTGACTGACTGCTCTAAAGAACATGTAGCATAAAAATTGAGAAGGTGAGCCCTGGTCAGTCAGAAACATTAGAAGTCTCCATGTGCTATGAGCTGCTTGGAGAATGTGAGCAAGTTAAAGAATATCTTTGATGCCCAGTTTCTCCATCTACAAGTAAATCTGGGATGTGTATATGTCACTGTTATAGATTCAAAACAATTCTCTAGAAATTTGATTACCAGGCAACTTCCAAAAATTGACATTTGCTTATGATGCACACATAAAACTGAGCAAACAAAAGTAAAAACAATAGGATAAAAAATGTATAAAACTAATTAAAGGAAGGGTAAGTGGTATTAGGGGCCGAAGAGAAAGAACAATTCAGTGTAATTTTGTTTTCCAATAAGATAAAATAAAATCAAAACATATCTGTATGTGACTTTCACTTGAAAAAACAGATAGACATGAAAGCCAGACACACTCACACAACATGTTAAGTGGGTTCATACGGCATTAAATGTTAAAAAATATATATTGTGTAAAATCTCAAAGGAGACATTAACTAGCATAATGGGCAATGTCTCCATCTGCAATTTTGCTGAAGATAGTGAAGTTTTCTCTATGTGGCTGTTTCTTATAATGACCTTTGGTGAACAAGGGCACAGCCTTCCACTGCAATTCAATTAAGGAGCTTTTATGAAGGCATACGCCAGGGTAGCCCAGACATGAGGCTTTAACTGTCAGTAGGAGTGAAGTTTGAGGGACATGCAACTAAGGAGTGATATATTCCAAAGTCGGCCTGTGTCTCTGTCTGTACTCAGCTGCACTGTTTCACCTCCTTTTCAGTTTCTGTCTTAGGTACTTAGGCAGGAAGAGTAGCTTGCACTGTTTGTGAAAACTTCTAAGTAAATGATTCATGAATATCACCTGCCCAATCTATTACTGTAAAAACACATTTTCTTGCAAACATTTCAACAGCCAACTCTGTAAGATTATTAAATTCCCCATTCAAGACCAATATTAAAACTTGATGACTATAGTCCTTGCAAATTTTGGAAATCAACAGCTTCTATCGATACACCTATCAACACCAAACTGTGGGCAGATATATGAAACTGACATATGAGCACACAGGTAGGGGGTGCTGGAGTCTGTGGGTGAGGGGAGCCACTCTGGAAAAAAACCTTCCGGACCTAGAGTTAACTACCATAATAGTGACTCCTGCCAAACTATGGTCCCCTCTTGAAATTGAAATACATGGGAGATTTTTTTTTAGCCTGGGCCCAGAAGTTTGGAACAGTAGAGAGAATTAGGAGGAAAAAAAAATGATGTAAATCCTTCTTCCCAGAGGAAATAGAGTTGTCTTTCCTTCAATCCACAGTAGGCTTAATGAGGCCCACTTAAGTGGTAAGCTCGCACTTAAATGCATCACTTTATGTGTATAGAAGTCATCTGACACGTTTCCCCAAAGGCTGCTTGATAGCTTGTTCAAATGGCAACATTTTTCCGACCTCAGCTTTCATTTTCTCCATTTCAGAATCACTTGGGAGACTACCCTGAGACATTTTAATTTGGCTATAAGTGTTCTCATTCTGTCACATCCCCGACATATGGCAGATACACTGCTCAATGACCTAGCTTTCAGTTCAATCTTTTTAGGAAAAGTGGAAATTCTTACGTTCACAGTCCATCTATCTGTCTATAACAGAGAAGTCACATTATATTTTTAAAAGTAAATCTTCAAGCAGAACTCTAAGAGTTTCTTTTTATATCATTGAAGTCTTGTCTCAAAGAGAGATACTTCTTTAAACATTTAATGTATGATATACTGAAAATATCATCAAGATATTATTGAGGTTAAAATCCGATGAAGTTCAAGTTTCAAAATACTAATATCTTTTAAAGACTTTGAATTCATATCTTTCCTAAAAATTATCCATTTGTAAGTAGCACTTAAATTTTATCTCTTTTAATTATTATCGATACCATTAACTTTTGAATTCATAAAAGACTGCCAGATAAAATTGTTGAGCAAATGAGACTAAGTTTATTAGACTTACTATGACATGGGAAAATGCAACCTTGATAGTCTTGGTAGCTTCTCAAATAGAAAATTTGGAGAGGGTGTGGAGGTGGTTTGGAGGCCTGGGCCTAATAGTTTGGGGTGGACCTTGTGTGTGGAGGAGTCCATGAACTGGGCAGAATTTGTTATATGCCAGCGAAGCACAGCACAGTGACTGGAGGGAAATCTTCTTAACCTGTCTTTGCTTACTGATGAAAGTTGTTTTTGTTGGTTCACACTCTTATCTTCAAGGAAAAAGTATTTCTTGAAGCAAACAGCCAATTTTTAAATTTAGTCTTAGCATACTTCATAAATATGTGTTTATATATCCATAAGTAATAATATAAATAATCAGCTAGATGAGAATTTAACTTTGAACTTTAGCCTAAAATATTAACTTTTTTGATATAATAAACAAATAGGAGTGAGCCCCACTGAATTGTCTATTTTAATTAATTGTAACCATTTCCTTAGAAACCACCCAGATTGACTTTGAGAATATACATGAATCTTTTAAACATAAATAAACCAGTTCACATATTGAAAAATGTTCAGGAAATCTTGAATTTAAGCACTAGGTTTCTAGCTGTGGACAAAAAGGGGTCACATGCTAACCTGACAAGCTCAGGGAGTATCTGCCTGGCGTCCTTGCAAACTCAGAAACCTAAAGTTACCACAAAGGATGGTCTGAAATTAAACTTTTTAAGTAAAAAGCAGTCTATGGTGGGAGGTCATGTCCTAGGCCCATATCTTACCTGACAAAGATCAATTTTGATCTTAACTGTGCCTATTGTCTTTTTGCATCTAGGATAACATGCCTTTGGAATGTCAAGGTAACTTGTAACTTCTCTTTTTCTGGACCCCTCAGGCATATCCAATGTGCCAGGGCAGACTACAAATTCCCTCAATTTTATCTTCTTAATTACTGACTGTTAACTATCCTGTACCTACCTGTGTAAAAGAAGTTTGTGTCTATCATTTAACTTTTTACCCAATCCCGAGGTTTTCCCACTTTGCTTTCTCCCACCTCCCTAGTCTATCACCAATGGATTTCATGTAACCCACTTATATCTCCTCCTTTCATGCTAATTTATAAAAATAAGTGAAAAACTGCCATTTTCCTGAGCATTGTCTCAATTCCTTGAGATTATGCTTCCTGGCAATTGTCGACAGTTTGGCTCAAATAAACTCACAAAAATTCTTTACAGGTTTGGATGTTTCTTATATTAACATAGCTTTTTATCATGTACCATAAATCACAATCAACCTCTGTCCTGTTCCCAAAAACAGAAAAAAGAAAGGAAAAGAGGGGGAGAATTAAAAGGAGAGTTGGTTCACTTATGTTAGGTATAGTGAAATCTCTTTCCTGTGCTGTCCAGTTGAACTATGCTATTTATGTCAAGCCTTCCCAAAGCAGCCAGTGTAGTTTCTTATCGTCTTAGTGGGCAAATGCCTGTCGAAGTCCTATGAACATAAGCAAAAAATGAAAGGGCAGGTGTTTAGACTATAGAACGAAGAGTATGAAAACATCAATTGCTGGTAAGAATGATCCCTGTGCAAAATGCATTATTTTCAGAACAAGACCAAAGACAGGTCCCTATTGACTAGAGCAGTGATGGCAAACCTATGACACGCGTGTCAGAGGTGACACACAAACTCATTTTTTAGGTTGATTTTTCTTTGTTAAATGGCATTTAAATATATAAAATAAATATCAAAAACATAAGTCTTTGTTTTACTATGGTTGCAAATATCAAAACATTTCTATATGTGACACAGGACCAGAGTTAAGTTACGGTTTTTCAAAATGCTGACACGCCGAGCTCAAAAGGTTCGCCATCACTGGACTAGAGACATACCACCTCCTTGTGTGGAGAGGACAGATACAACTAAGTAAAGCTCTTCTCAGTGACCCTGAAGACTGAAGTGTTATAAGGAGGTGACTTAAGGCAAATTATCAGCTACAAAAAGGAAACACAATGTCTTCTCTTTTAAAAAAAAATCACATTTTGTGGTTCAAGAGATCCTCAAGCCTTTTGAAAAATGGTAATCAGGCAGTGTCCTTTTGGGAAATACTACCTGTGAGAACATTAAACTCCCCCATGGGCCCGGGGGGGTGGGGGGTAACTGGTGCTCTGAAGCAATCTGAATAATTTTCATTTTGTGCAAATGAGTAACAGAAAATCTTTTAAGAAAGATTGCTATACTAAACTATGCTATGCTTTAAGTAGAAAATTAATATACAAAGTGTGTTGGAGGCCCATTTGAAGAGCACTAGAAATACTTTATTTCTAGAATATTAAAATTTGAACTCTGAGACATTATCTCATCTAATCCTTATCTCCCAAACTCTATTTAATAACCCTGAGGTTCCACAGTATTAATAGACTTGTCAAAGGTCTACCATCTAGTTCTTTCCAGAGCCTGAAGGAGCAACTTGCCCCCTGAAGCAGCCAGTGTCTGCTCTTTCCCAAAACAAATCTGTTTTGCTTTTATTTCTAAAAAAGACTCTTCACATGCTTCTTCTTCTGTCCTATACTTCTCATACTTTTAAGGTAGGATAATCTAACCAAAAAACATTTTATGAGTCTCCATGTGTATTGTTCCCATATTTGTACAAGTGACCGAAGAGCATAGATGTCCAGACAGAGGAACATCATTTCTGATCAAGTCCATGTGAATAGAATCACTCTCCTTCTAGAAACTCCATCAATAATGAAAATAAACAGATCCATAAGCTGCATGAATATGAAATATGTCTATTTTGAAAATCAACATATCACCTCTGAGTGCCAAAGTCATAAATCCAAACTCCTACTTTAAATTACTCTCACTCGACTGCCCCAACCACTATCTGAAAACACTATTAAAAAAAAAAACTAATAGAAAATAGAGACAGATTCCCTTTGAGCATGTAAATTATAGGCCATTTGCTGTCTGTTTATATCACCCAATTGACCAAATATTTTAAAAGAAGGCAAATATTTTTATTACCGCCATCCTGAATGCTCAAAGATAGGTGTAAATATAAATAGACATGTACATGGCTACGGTGAATGGAAGAAGAGAAAAAGTGATAGAGAGAAGATAAATAGTGTATGAATATTGTCAAAGCAGAAATTGCACCAAATTTAAGGAGGCAAGGAAGACTTTGCATGTTATTCAAGGCTATAGGAATAGGGGAGAGAGACCAGAACTCAGTCTGTGCTCGAATTTACTTAAAAAAAAAAAAAGGCTGGGGAATTATTAAGAGGTAGAGTAGATGGAAGATCAGAACTCCTTGTCACTGTATCTAGAAGGAAGCTTTACCAGCTGGAGATGGCTCTTGTCCAAGCCTGGCACCCACCCTCCCACAGAGATTGAGCTGGGCATGCTACCCTTCTTGATGGTTACATTTCAAAGGGATGGCTTAAGGGTCACAGAGGAACATTTCCTGGATCTTAAAACTAGAAAAAGATGTTAAAAATAGATTTACATCTCAAAGGAACAGAGATATAATTTACAATTACAATCTCTCTAAAGTAAATGTTCTCAGAAAAGGGGGATCAGGGGTCTAGAGTCAGGAAGAAGCCTGCCTCAGGTTTAGCCAGGCAGAGGAGAACGTGGAGGGGTGGGTGTTGAAGGAAAGATGGGAACTTAAATGGGGAGATGGACAATATTTCTTCTTGTTACAGAGCAACCTGAGGCTCACACTAAAGTACGTTGCAGGTGGCACTGGACATATTCCAGGGTATTAAGAGAATAACTTGCTGTGGCATTGATGACGGCGATTCCCTTGTTTTCATATTTTATCTTAATTGTTAGTCATGCTCCTTGAATTTGTCTTCAAGGACTATTCTGTAACATTGTGTCCAGAAGTAATGCAGTTAAAGATTTTATTTCTTGGCATTAATGGACAAGTTTGCATACAATTTATGAGGCAGTGTGTTAGAAACATCTTTAAAAAGCATTTGTAGGGAAAAAACATTATAAATTATCTAATAAATATATACAAATCAAATTATTTAGATGGATTAAGACGACATTATTTTGATGTCAGCTATGATCTCACTAGTTCTAACTATTATGAGGTTTAGACAATATTTACACAGTAAATTTCCAAAGAAAATTCTGGAAATCAAGAGTCAGATGATGGCATTGGTTTCCAAACCAAACCCATATAAACATGTTATGACTTGTTTTCATTACCTGGAAATAGAGGACCTTATAAAAACTATTTGTAGACCAATTATAATTTTTATATTAACATGAGCTATATATAAATATATGTGTGTGACCTTATATTAATGTATACAGGTCAAAGTTAATTTCATAAGATACATGCAAAAAAATGAAACTAGACCACCAACTTACACCATACACAAAAATAAACTCAAAATGGATAAAGGACTTAAATGTAAGACGGGAAACCATAAAAATACTAGAGGAATCTAAAGGCAACAAAATCAGACATATAAAATGAACAAATGGGACTACATCAAAATAAAAAGTTTCTGCACAGCAAAAGAAACCATCAACAAAACAACAAGAAAGCCCACTACATGGGAGAACATATTTGCCAACATTATATCTGATAAGGGCCTAATCTCCAAAATTTATAGGTAACTCATACAACTTAACAAAAGGAAGATAAACAATCCAATCAAAAAATGGGCAAAGGATCTAAATAGACATCTTTTAAAAGAGGACATTCAGAAAGCCAAGAGACATATGAAAACATGCTCAAAGTCACTAATCATCCGAGAGATGCAAATCAAAACAACAATGAGGTACCATCTCACACCTGTCAGACTGGCTATCATCAACAAATCAACAAACGACAAGTGCTGGAGAGGATGTGGAGAAAAAGGAACACTTGTGCACTGCTGGTGGGAATGCAGACTGGTGCAGCCACTATGGAAGACAGTATGGAGTTTCCTCAAAAAACAAAACATGGAACTCCCATTTGACCCTGTGATCCCACTTCTAGGAATATATCCCAAGAAACCAGAAACACCAATCAGAAAGGATATGTGCACCCATATGTTCATAGCAGCACAATTCACCATAGCTAAGATTTGGAAACAGCCTAAGTGCCCATCAGTAGATGAATGGATTAGAAAACTGTGGTACATCTACACGATGGAATACTATGCTGCTGTAAAAAAGAAGGAATTCTTACCATTTGCAACAGCATGGATGGAACTGGAGAGCATTATGCTAAGTGAAATAAGCCAGTCAATGAAAGAAAAATACCACATGATCTCACTCATTTATGGATAATTAAGACCATTATAAACTGATTAACAAAAATAGACACAGAGGCAGAACAACATCAAACAGACTGTCAAACTACAGCTGGAAGGCCAAGGAGGGTTGTGGGGGGGGGGGGTTGTAAGAGATCAACCAAAGGACTTGTATGCATGCATATAAGCATAACCAATGGACACAAGACACTGGGGTGTAGGGGAGACCCGGGGAAGGTCAAGGGGAGAAAAAAAGGAGATATATGTAATACTCTTTGTAATACTTTAAGCAATAAAACAAAATTTAAAAAAGTCACAATTACAAACACTTAAATAAAAAAGCATTTATTTTAATTATTTTCAGATTACTGAAAATTTTTTCTCATGTATAGGTTAAATATAACTGAATCGTATAGATATACCATCTGCTCCTTATAGGGCTGATTTACAAAATAATATCTTCAAAATGTTTGTATTGATCCATTTAATCAAGTACCTTTAAGGAACTATTGTGAGCTTGGCTCCTGCAATACACGACAGCCAAATAGTGATACATCTCTTGTCCTTATTGATTTCATAGTTTAGTATATGATATAAATACAAAAAAAAAATCACACATAGAAATGAAAAACTGCAACTCTGATTAGGATGGGAGGATTTTATCTGATCGTGGCAGTCAGGGAAATGTGGCTTTCCCTGATGGGTAAACTTAAGAGCTAACTTTATTGTAACTGATCTAAAGAATGGAAAAGAGCAACATTCTCTTGGGGGACATAAAACTGTCAAAATGCAAATATTCATTGCAGCAACCAAAGCATTAGGGGACAGAAACCTCTTGAAACACTCCAGTTAGCAATTTATAATTATGTCCCACAGCAAAATTTGTATTATTTAAAAGCATCTGTATTTATTTTCTTTTATATTTTTCATCCTCATAGACTATGGTTAATATACATAACTGAATCTTGTTTCTAGTAAATCCTCTTCTCTAAGAAACCAAAGCCTTTTCTATCAATGTTTCAAAAAGCACACATTGACATAATTTGCCCCCAAATTCATTCTAGATTGTGAAGGAAAGCAAACTAAGTTTCCGTTTTAATTCCTCTACTCTTCGAATTTATAGAGTGTACATGACTCAGACACATGCTTCTAAAGACATTCCAGCTAGAATCATGGCATGAACCTTGTCAAGAAGGATCACATGTAAAAGAATCATTAAAGAAATGGAAAGAATGAAGTCAACAGAGCCGGCCCTGGAAAGGACCGTCGATAGTTAGATATAGCTACCTGGTTTGGACAATAGAAAGAGGGTATTTTTTATAGGGAGAGGGATTTTTAAAAAAGGCTTAGAATGAGAAAAAAATACTGGTGGCTCAGAATTAAGAAAATGGGGAAGACTGCAGGCAGCCTGCCATGGAATGGCAGTGTGAGCAAGAAGCAGCTTTTGTAATAAGGCTGAGATTCTGGCCTTCTTACTAACCACAGTATAACCAAGCCTACTGTAGTATCATGTATCTATGGCTGAAATAATCCTAGCTTGGGCTTCAAGGGCCTAGGCAAGTTTGAAATTTATGGGATTAAAAGTAATGTGGAAAATATGAAAAAAAATTCATTGAAAATGTGTCAATGTTTTGAAGGATTACATAGCACTACACAGATTGGGAAAGTTTGCAAAGAAAGCCCTGAGAATGTGAGGTTCAAATGCACGGAGATGTCTTACAAACCTTGTAAGAGCTTGGACATTTTAATAAATACGACTTGGATTTTTGTCCTAAGAACTACGTGTCACAAATTAAAAATAAATAAATAAAATAAATCAAAAAGCAAAAAGACATAAGAGAAAAAAGAAAAGGACAAAACAAAAAGAACAAAAATGGACAAAAAATTAAAAAATAAAATAAAGAATTATATGTCAGAGGAACATTCAGGTGATGTTTGCTGGCCAATCAGAATTTGAGCAAAGGTAATATATCTATCTCATAATGTGTATTCTCTAAACACTTGGGAAGAGATCATGTTAAGGAAGGGATGCAGGGAAGTTTTAAGTTGAAAGGGGGTGGTAATGTTAATGAGAGTGGACAACTCAGAAAACAGCAGAGGAGTCAGTGAGGGATTCAGTGAGGCCTCTGTGCTTCTTCGTGGTCAGAGTCAAGTTGTATGTGGTGAGACTATTATAGAACTGCAGGAAGCAGGTTTGTCCAGGTAACGTGTGAATGAATCATGACAATTAGGCCTTGGGGCAGACTGCCCAGTCCATCAGTTAGCTTCAGGGGATGCAGAAAATGATGCCCGTGCTTCTGAGCAAGGCAGGTAGGGCTCCAGGCAAGCACAGGAACAGGGAAGCTTTAGGGGAAGAGGTAAATGAGCTTATCAATGTGCAATTTTCACTGCAGCGGCTCTATTTGAACATGGGAGGGAGTTGAAATTAAACAGCCATATGCTTTACAGGATACAAACTACAGACTGTGGTGTAGCCAATAATCCTTGAAGAAATTGTTAGAATGACAATTCGTGCATGTAAAGTATTACATCATGCCACCTTCTTAAAAGTAGCATTTAGCTGAGAGTCTAGATCCAGTTCACAAGGCAACTCACCCTCGGGAGATATTTCGTATACAATAGCATTGTGGTGCAGTGATCAATCAAAACACATGGCTATCGACAGCCCGACACCTGTGTTGAATGTTTGCATTCAGAATCAGTGCCATACTATGAACAGGAATATCTCTTACCCCATGTGTTTTTATACATGCTACCCATGTAATTAGTCACAGGTACAGGTCATGGAAATGCTTATAAGGTACAGTATGGCTAATAGAAAGAGAGCCTATCAGAATAAATGTTCAACTCTGCCATTTTAAAATCTTGAATCTTTATAACAATATAGCTTGAAATTTCACATGAAACTCATATACCATGAATTTTTAGAATTGAGTAACTTACATTGCCTTGTGATATGGAAATATGTTAATAAATATGAGATGGAATTTAAATTTTCAGACATAGGGTCATTTTAACAGTTAAAAATCAAGTTCAACTGTCTTTTTATAGAAAAAGAAATTCAGATTGCCAAAATACAGAAACAATGCTAGAATGAAATGAAACAACCAAAACACTCCACCATTCACTCGCCATAATCAGGAAAAAAATAAACACCCAAAAATATAAATGTGGTCATTAATTCATAACTTCCCATGGGGTGATAAATTGCAATCAATAATAATTTTGTGCATTTTTTAATCTCAGCTATAGATATCTGCATGAAACAGAGAGAGGCTTGGTGATTTGATAGAATTAAATATGAGATAGCCTGGTTTTTGCTCCAGGAAATAATAGATACCTTTGAACATTAGTAATATTAATCTAGATCTCTCCATTCAGGGCCAATCACTGTGTTTAAGTGAACCATTCTTGTACACATCTTTTTTCTCATTCATAAACAGGGAGCCTTACCTTCTATATTCAGAGAGAGAGAGAGAGAGAGAGAGAGAGAGAGAGAGAGAGAGATCCACTCTAAGAGGGACTTGAAGCCCACTGATTCATCCAGCTACAGAGAACCTAAAAAACCTTTTTCTCCTGTATTTTGTCCCAAGGTTTTAGACTCTGCCAGGGTCTGACTATTCCAAAAATGTTGCCTATAGTAAAACTGATTTTCATCTTGGATTCCATTCAGAAATCAATTTGACTAATAATGATAAAGATACTGGCAATACTACTAATAACAATGATAATATTATTAAGTGATTTCTACTTCCTTGGACTATTCTATGCTCTTTACATATATTCATCCATTTGCTCTTCTCCACAAGACCATGTGGTAGGTCCTATTTTATTTCCCAAAAATATTTTTTCTAAAATGTATCATTAGTTCTATATTTAATAACTGAAATTATTTCTTACAAAGAATGGCTTCCTTTTTCTCCCTTTCTCTATTTTCATGTCACATTAACTTCAGAAATAACCTAAGTTATATTTCACTCTAAATAAACACACTTTTATTTTTTTCAGAGAAAAGCACAAGGTTTACTAATACTTAATGGTTTAATTTGAAATGGCCTCCCCGAAGTGACCGTGTGTCACTTGATAATATGACACAAGAGAATCAATGACAAACATCCTAGATTACTGCTCATATACAGTTATTTACGGGAAATCTTTAAACAGATTTATTAGAGAAAGGATCTTTTAAAATGTTTGTGAATCACATGCTGTTAAAATAAGAACAAACATTTCTTAGACAATTCAATATGTTAATTTAACTGCTCATTCTTTTTAGAAATGTTTCTAGGGAAATCTCACCCACTGATTTACTTCAGTCATTTCCAACAATGAGCTTTCTGAATTTGAGTTTTCCAAATTAATGGTGCATAGGCCCTGAAAGTTTCTGAAATGCATCAAATAGAACAAATTATGAAGCTAAATTCCTACACATTTAACAACAAAATAAAATGAAAAGTCACTAATTACAGCTGTCTTAATTTGCATTTTTGTTTTCGCAATAATTTTAAAATAAATTTAAATTATTGTTGATAAAGCAATACATTCATTCCAATGGTACAAATTTTTAAAAGAAATCTCCTTCTCAACTTCTTTCATAGCCACTTGGCCATTTGGCTATCTTTTCATTGGCAACTTCTCTGGGATATCTTGAATAGTCTATGTGTACACAAACCTATTTGTATGAATAGGTATAAACACATATGCACATACACACACACACACCTCTGTTATTTTTTCACAAATTATAGTAAACTCTACATAATTTTCTGCGTCTTCCTTTTTCAAGTATCAGCATATCTTAGGAGTTCTATAAGAGTATAAGCATAGAGCTCCCTTATAACTTTTAACAGCTGTATGGCATTTTATTATATCAAATGGCAGTGTTCATTTAACTCCTTTTTATAAGGTATTTAGATATTTATATGATTCCCAAATTTTTAATATTTTAAACAGTACTGCCATAAATGTCCCAAAAATTAATTCTTAGAAATGTGATTGCTAGGTAAAAGCATGGCCATTTCATTGTGTTAGTTCCCTCCAAATTACCTTCACATAGAAGCTACATGATACCCTGCCACCATTAAAATAGGTGTCTCCTTGCTAATTTTTTTAATACAGTATACATTTCTCCTTTAAATAATTATTAAAATACTGTTTATTTTATTAGCTTACAGTAAAGGTCATAAAAATTTTGCCAGAAATTATTTGACTATTTTCTTGGTGCCAGGCATGTGATAGGTACTGGAAACACTATTGACCCCCTTGGTTAACCAAACACACGTTGGTATTATATGAAGAACAGAAAGGGGTGTGTTCCTATGATGACTGGCACCAGTTAGAATGCATTGTCAGATGTGCTTCAGTGGTTGAGCATACGCCCATGCACCAAGAGGCTGCTGATTGGATTCCTGGTCAGGGCAGAGACACAGGTTTTGGGCTTGATCCCCAGTAGGGGGCATGCAGAAGGTAGCCCATTGATGTTTCGCTCTCCACAGTGTTCCTATCGCTCTCTCCTTCTCCCTTCCTCTTTTCTCTAAAAATCAATAGAAACATTTTTTTAATTTGAGTGGAGATGGAAGATACTCAAAATCAAGCAGTTCCCAAAGAGAGCTTGTTCTCCTGAGTGAAAGGGGTGCAGCTCCCATTCCCCTGTATTAATAATAACCTGCCCTTCCAGCAAGACTAGAAGGGCCAGGTTCATGTTCTCCATTCTTCTCTGAACCCTGCAGACACCTCTTGGGAAATCATGCAAAACTTCATGAAAGGTCTGAAATGAATCTGTCACTATCAAGCAATTTTCCTGTACACACAAAAACTCTGGGCTCCCGGGGGCCAACCCTACCACTGAATAGTAAAGCTACAATGTCTCGGTTTTCATTTCGGTGGTAGGATGGCTGCCAGCTGATCCTACAACAGGGTCCAGGGTTGTAAATTCCTCAATATGCCGTGTTACCTGATAGCATACGGATAAGCAAACACTATACTCTTTAAATTATTGAACATCATCTCTGAAATAATGCATAATGTTAAATTTTACTCTGCATATGATCTGCATCCTCAGTTAATTTTTAAAAATCATGGGAAATAAATCTATCAAGTCACATCTGTAACCAAGATTACTTGAAAAACTTGGCAACATCATACAGTGAGCACTGCTGTCCTGCTTAGGCATGATGACTTGAAAGATGGGGGAGAATAATTAAGCAATTAAAAGCAAACACATATATATCCAGGGTTAATCAGCAAATCAAGAAAATTTCTTCCACAGAACAGAAATCAAAATTTATAATGGTATCACATTATCTATTTTAAGAATACACATATCTCCATTGATTTGCACGGTATATCCTTGTGAATCAATAAATTAATAATGAAAATGAAGAAGTGCTCTAGCAAACAACAGTCTATAAGATTAGGGAACAGCTTTCTTACTCTTTGATCTATGTAATCAATTTCATAGTGAAAACAAAAATTAAATGTATATACACATCAAAAATTAAATTTTCTGCTTGATCTCAACTAATTACTTGTACTGACGGAAAAAATATAGATGAATAATTAAGGTGTTTGCTTATATTTTTGTCATTTGAGCCTAAGTCTTTGAAAAATCATAAAACTTCAAAATATTTTTATCACTTTTCACAATCAGTTACAGACATGTAAAGAATTGCAAAAAATTTGAGCGGCCCCATACACACATTCCCACCTGAAGCTGAACAAGGAAACAGATGCTCTCTGCCTTCTTGGCATATGGACACTGTGAGCAAGTATCCTTTTTATGGTATAATTGGTGCCAGATTTTTAAAAATTTGCTTTTTGTTTGTGATTCACTGTTTAAACCAGTCCCCAAGTGCAGTGCTGAAGGGCTGCCTACTGTTCCTGATCACAAGGAGGCTGTAGCAGGCCTTAGGGAAAAAACACCCGTGTTAGATAAACCCCATGCAGACATGAGTTACAGTCCTCTGGCCATGAATTCAATGCCAATCAATCAACAATATATTTTAAATAAGGTCTCTTTATACAGAAACACACATAAAACAAAATTATATATTGATTGTTGTGGAAAACTTTGTGACCCAAGTGTCACATGAACCTAATTCTATATCTCTGAGGAGTTAGTTGATGGTTCAGTTTTCACAAATTCAGTGTTTACAGTGAATTTACAAAACATAACTAGCAGTAGATAATGAGAATCAACTATATTTAGATATGTTCAGACTATTTCTGGGATCTTGTAAAGAAAGCTCTTACACCCTTTTTCTTCTTAAATTATAGTCTGTCTTTGACTTATTTACTATTTTAATGCTGTGTCTAGAGGAAGTTCATGTTTGTTTGCTCACCTACCCCATGTTCACCAAAGTGCCTGACACATGGGAGGTGTGAATATATTTATATCCCATAGAAGCTGGAGCAGAGAATGAGAATGGTAAGTCTATCTTTAATATATAAGCCATACAATAGGGTGGCAAAAGCAGTAAAAAGTGGAGACTACCATCTCTAAAAGTAGTTAGATATTAAGCCTAAAAATCTCATGAAAATAGTTCTAAACTTCTAATTTGTATTTTTCTTCCTTGATTTATTCATACTCACTGTCTATATTTATTACATATACCTCTTGAAAGATGATAATTTCAGAATGTGGAATTAATGTACAAGTGATCTAATGGCAGAATATCAACTAATTTCCTCAATAACAATGAAACGAGAAAAAGGGAAAACAGAGGGAAGAAAGGAGAGAGGGAGGAAAGAGGGCCCATGCTCAAGACAGCAGTAGGCAATACTCCAAATGAAGGGTTTCACAGTACAAAGCAATTACTCCCTGTGGCCAGGCCGAGAATGATTCATCTCAACTGTAGAACATAATGTGCATAGACAGGATATTTAAGTGGTTCTCAGCCTTAAAAGTGCACTAGACTCTCCTGAGGAGGTTTATTCCTACATTTGATCAATTCATTCTATCTCTGGGGGTCAAGCTCAGCAGCTGATATATTTTTTGAAAAGCCCGCCAATTGAGTCTAATTTGCTGAAAGGCCTGAGAACTGGCTATGGCTTAAAATATACATACGATTAAAAAATAAAATTAAAATGATACAATGGAGAGTTTTGAAGGAGTTGCCACTAGAAAAAGTGGTGTACTTTCAACATCACATTCAATATTGCCAAAATTGCATTTAATCTGATCTTAAATTATTATAGTCCCAACATGGACAAGGGTGGAGATGGAGGAGAAATTTCTAGGTAATGACATTGCTATGGCTTTCTTAGGCTCCCAGGGAATGTAGCTGAATCTCTAGGGCGACGTTGTATTGAAGAACATTGCCATGGCTTCCTCTGAACACGTACCAGTTCCATGAGGAAATATCAGTTTTGTGCAGATGATTGCAGCTAAATCCTTTTCCTGTTCTTTGCAAAAGGAAAATCTGAATATAGTAGTGAACAGCAGAGGAGAAACATGATTACACCCAATCACCTTGACGGAAGATGTTTCATGAGGTTGAGAATGACCACATCTCCAACACTCTAGGTTTTTATCAACATGTGGTATAATCTTTCTCTAAATTACAGTGATTTTGCATATAAAGCATTAAGCGTTTTACTTGAATAGCTCTATGGTTTAAGCCTCATCCAGGTTCACATGGGTCTCCTAAAAAGGACAGCCATGTAAGGTAGACCCCCCTATTGGTTTGGGACCCTGGTCTACCCTGAGCTCTCTGGTGACTCCTGTGCTACCAGGACAGTGGGAGGAAAGCAAAGCTGTGATTGATGGAAACGTAGCTCCTGCTGCTGTTGGTCATTAATAAACAATTTATTGGTTGAATTGTGCTCAGAAAATCGTAGCTTTATTACAAATGCTCCAGCCAGCAACAGGGAGATAAAATATATTGCTGGGACTCAGTGTTATCAACAAGTTCCTGGGTTGTGGACTAGCTCATTTCTGTTACAGTGATGGGAGGTTACTAATTAGAAAGCAGAGGTGTATTTTGTTTTCAAATTTTAAGAAGGAGCCCAAGTCCTTTTTTTCTTC
This sequence comes from Myotis brandtii, assembly GCF_000412655.1. Classification (NCBI taxonomy): domain Eukaryota; kingdom Metazoa; phylum Chordata; class Mammalia; order Chiroptera; family Vespertilionidae; genus Myotis; species Myotis brandtii. Next base: position 5,310,524 of record NW_005355584.1, read on the forward strand.
AAAATTAGTATATTATTATCTTTTTCCGAATTCGAAATTAAATATGTTATTCTGTACAGAATCCTTTTAAAACTCAAGAAACAAATGGCAGGAGGACTAGACTCCACCTCTCAATGGGGGAGTGACATTGGTGCACTTTGAAGACAAGTTACCACAGATATTCCTGGAAAAGAAAAAAAGGAAGCAACAAATCCAGGTCACATTGTGGAAGAGTAAAAATTAAGCTGGTGAGGTTCATGTATAAAATCCCTTGGAGAAATCTTGTGTACAGTGGAACATGATTTTTAACAATCTCTTTTTTAAAAGGATAGATGTTAAATAAATGTTAAATATGGGTGTTGCCATAGACGTGGTAAAAGCTCAAATCTCATGAAGTCGTTCATTTTGCTATGCTGTATTTTCTAGCTACCCATCTTTTTTTTCTTTATTGATTAAGGTATTACATATGTGCCCATATCCCCCCATTGCCCCCCCACCCCCCTAATTCTGCCCTCACCCTTTTTATCATTATATGAGCCTCAATCATTTGGAATAATGTAATAGGATGCTAATATAGAATTATTGGATACAGGCAAACTTGTGTTCCAATCAAGCCCTGGTATTTATTAGCTGTGAAACCTTGAATCATCATCTCTCTCAGTTTCTTCTTTCACAAAATAAGTATAATAATAATAATAATAATAATAATACCTTAATGGTGTGAGTAATGCATATAAATCACTCAGGACATATTAAAGATGCTCGATAAATAATATTTAGTGATAGTGATTCTGGATTTAAAAAATTCAATTTTTCTAACTTTTGAAGTACATTTTTCAAATATCCTGAAATGCTAAGACTGAATTTTTAAGCTTGCAAATATTTGTTGAAATAAAAAATAAATACATTATAGAACACTGCCATTTTTTCTATAATTTATTTCATGTTAGAATAGAAGTTGGGATTTATCAATCTACAGTAGAGTAATTTTAACTTCATTATCAAATTTATACCTGGTCTAAATGACTTTTTTTGGTAAACATCACTGTCCCATCTGTAGTCTTACTATGGTCCCTGGAGACCAACACTGTGGGCCCCTTGGATAGTTGGCTCCCAGCTGGAATTGATGGGTGGGATCAGAGGTAGGACCCAGGAGGTGGGAGAAGAGAGAGGTAGTGTTTCTTCCTAGGCCTGTTAGTCTGTCCATGTCTGTGGCAGCAGTCACATCTTTCTCTGAGAAGAGACTTCTTCTTTCTGTTCCAACTCTGCCTGGGTTCAGTTTACACAATTCCCTCTCCTTGTCCTCTTTAAATTTCATATTGTTCTCAAGTGTCACAAAGTACTATTTCTTGTATATTATTCAACCATTTTAAAAAAAAAAAATCTAACATTTTAAACTCGGATTTTCTACAAAAGCAGTAGGTGAGCTGCTCTCAGCTCTAGGATGTAGTTTGCTAATCCCTGGATTGTAAATACAAGGGTTAAAATATAAGATCCATGAGTCTACAATAATATGATAGATCAAGAGCAAGAAAATAAAAGAGAAAAGAAAGAATGAAAAACTCTAATTTATAAAAGGATGCAGCTAATAATACAGAAACAATTCCTAAAATCAAATATCATAAAGCCAACACCAAAATTAACCATTGAGTCCATTAAGAATCATCACTGAGTGCCAAAACCATGGCAACAGCATATTCATGTCATCTCAAAGCACCACCCATAATATCACTTATAATTATGAAGGGACAAATTTGCCTTGAAAATGGGAAGGACTGGTGGTCATCAAATAACCAAGTGACTGAGCTGAGCTTAAGTAATAACAGGACCACTTGATAGTATTTACTTTGTAATGGAAGTAAACATTATTGTCTATATAGCATTCATGCAAGAAGAAAAAAGTTTAACTAAATGTAATAATCATGTTAAAATAATTAGAAAAATCATTCTATTAAAAAAAACTGCCTTAGACTATTCAAAATTGTCAATGCCATTACAAAACAAAATAAGACCAGAGAGCTCTTCCAAATTAAAGGGAAATGAAGACCCAGGACAATTAAATGCAATTTATAAACAATGATTGGATCTGGTTTGGAAATCAGCAGCCTTAAAAATCAGTCTCCAGTCTTAGAGGGAAGGATAGAAAGTATGGCAGAGAACGGAGAGACTAAGTTCCATAGAAATGTTCTTCTCCCATTTTGTACCATCCCCAAATGTTCAGAATGAGTGCAGAGACCACATGCAGAAGCCAAAACTTGTGTGGAAGATCATGATTTAAGTAAATTCATAGTGAGCTGAAGATGGACAGTTGACAAGGATAGAGAGATAAATACAAAAAGCAGGCACAGATACCTTTCTTATGACTAGTTGAAAATCAAGAGAAACATTCTAATGTCAATCCACCAATAAATAGAGGTCTAAGTAAAGGTTTAGCTTAATGGGAAAACAATAGAACCAAAAATAATATGACTGGCCAAAATTAAAAGGAAGAAAGAGGGGATAAAGTTGGAGGAAGATGATATGAAAAAGCAAAACTTCCATCTTTTGAAATTAGGAACAATAGATATGTCAAAAGCTATTTAAAAAATTGATGCATATGTTTATTATTAAATGTTATTGAAGCAACAACCAGAAGAATTCAAACGGGGAAAAGTGGAAAGGGATAACCTAGAAATGAAACTAGAGTGGGGAAAAGACCAGATACAATAGCTTCTTACAAAACTATATATTTCATGCATGAATATTCATATTCTATACTTTTTTCCCACATGCATGCTTTATTTTGATAAAATAAAGGTAGCTAGCTTCTGAAAAAAAGCAAAGCATATTGTCCTCTATAAATGTTTCTCCATTTTTTCTTGGTCTATTGCTTTCCAACTTTGAGAGATAAACATTTCATTAAAAGCATAATGAAGTTTAAAAATTTTAAAGAGCTTTAGCCTATTTGAGTTAGAACAGAATTCCAGCTTTTTAGATTGATGTTCTTTGTTCAATGATCTTCATGGGTCCAAGTGACCTTTGACCACATTGCTTTGAACAATGCTCTTTGCATTGTCTTTCTCGTATTCTTCTACTAGTAGAATACAGAAGAAGTTGGGGTAATTAAAATAAACAGAAATGGAGAAACAAACAAAAGCAGCAGCTGAGACTAAGGTACCCAGAGGGCTTGGAAGGATTTTTATGCCAAGGCTGGACGGAGTCCAGAGTCAGCACTCAGACCTCAAAGACTGGTAGGTTTGCATACATAATACGAACACCCAGAAAAATAGTCTAAGAAAATGAGCTCAGAAGGATGGTTTGTTTTAGAACTTGGTATTTGCTTCCTCAATGTCTTTTTTTCTTATTATTAAATTGGAAGTTACTTTGAAACAAAAGAGCAATGCAAACATGCATTCAGTGAACATTTGTTTAAGATTACTGTGCACCAGGCTGTCTCTTAGGCACCTGGAATACCTCAGTGAATGAACCAGGTCAAAATCTTTGTAATCAATTAGACAGAATAAAGGCTATTCTGAGGTTATGTAAATACAGAGTCAAACTGTTAAGTCCAATTGTTGTGGCTCGATTGGATTTATCGGGAATATTCACTTGCGCCTGGCTGGCATAGCTCAGTGTTTGAGCGTCAACCTATAAACCAGGAAGTCACAGGTCAGGGTTTGCAGGCTCGATCCCCAGTGTGGGGTGTGCAGAAGGCAGCTTATTGATGATTCTCTCTCACCATTGATGTTTCGATCTCTCCCTCTCCCTTCCTCTCTGAAATCAATAAAAATATTTAAAAACAGGATTATACAGGAATATTCCCTTGCAATTAATAAACTATGCAGATATAATGTAGAGAAGAAAGAATGAACACTGCTTGAAAAGCACCAACTACAATTGATAAAATAGCAGTGTAAAGGTAGAATAAAACTCAAAGCATTAGGAATGGAACCAAGACCTGCTATTAATGAGTCAGAATAGCTGTTTCCTATCAGTAGGATAAGAATAGGATAAATAAAGAAAACAACAGTATTCTATCATTCTAGAAAATGTCTCAACCTCCTAGTTATTAAGGAAATATATTTAAAAGCAATTAGATGGAAAAATTTGTGCATTAATTTTTTTATTTGTTTAACAAACACAGATCTATGTATGCCAGGCACCAGGCAAACACTTTACCAACACAACTACATTATCCTCATCACATTCCAAGGATGCAGTACTATTGTCATCCCCACTTCACAGATGAGGTCATTTAGACACAGAACTTGAAAATCTTGACCAAAGTGCCCATTAGAAAATGGTGGAGCTGAGATCTGACCCCAGGTGCTTTGGCTCCACAGATTCTTACCCACCAAGAGGACAGGTAAGCTGACACCATGCTGTTGGGAGAATCAAATGCTACAGCTTTTTGAAAAGACTCTCACCATGCATATTGACATTTAAAATGCACACATCTGTTAGTCCAGAAATATTACTATTTATGGGAATTTTTTTCTATGGAAATAATAAACCAAATATGAGGATGTTTATGCAATGTTGAGTGTAGTGGAAAAGAAAATAAAAGTAAAACAAACTAAGCACATGCACACACACAACCCAGCTCAGCAATAAGCGGAATGATGATGAACAGGGAAAGTTTGAATACGTTAGAGCACATCCCTTCCAGACAACCATGCATCTCTTAAAATAAAGCAGTTGGATATAAATGTGTGCCCAAGGGATTGATAATCTATGTTTCAGAAAAAGTAAACAAGGCACTACAAAGTAATATTCAATATAATCCCAATTTTTTATAGAAAAGGAAATGCTATTTACATGTGCTTACGCATTTTTGCGTGTGCTGTGCAGGACCATAAGGAAAGGTGTGTAATAATAAATACCAGACTCTTAGCACTAATTACTTTGAAAGTCTGAGACTGAAGAAAAAGAAATTAGCTAATAGCAATAAGCAATGTCAGTAATGTGCATTGAGCCCTTACCATGTGCTTGACATTATCCTAAGAGACTAGGATGAATAATAAGGATAAGGGCAATAATCAATGAATTACAGAAAAACAGCAATGAAGACAATAGATAATTAACAAAATAAAAGTAGCTTATTTGAAAAGGATAATAAATACAACAATAATCTATGCCATGACCAATTTATAAAAGGCAAATTACAAAATAGAGAATGGATTAGAGAAAATAAATTCAGACATACTGGCAAGTAAGACAATTATTAAAAACTAGAGGCCTGATGCACGAAAATTCGTGCAAGAGGAGACCTTCCTTTCCCCGGCTGCCAGCACCGGCTTCCCTCCAGCACCCGGGACCCAGGCTGGCTTCCCCTGGGCCACCCACAGGCACTGGGGACCCTGCTGACTTCCCTCGGTCCCAGCTTTGTCAGGAAGGACATCTGGAATGACATCTGGTCTAATTAGCATATTAACCTTTTATTATTATAGATACTGTATAATAATTTGTGCATCAACAAATATTAATGAATTCTAGTGCTTGATTCAAAAATAGGCAAAGGACGTGAACAGATGTTTCTCCAAAGAAGTCATACAAATGGCCAACACATCTATGAACAGCTGCTCAGCATCACTAATGGGCAGGAAGATGCAAATGAAAGCCACAATGAGAAGTTATCTCACACCTGTTAAGATGGCTATGATCAAGAAAACAAAAGATAACAAGTATTGGAGAAGATGTGGAGAGATTAGAATCCCACTGTTGGTGGGCATGTAAAATGTGCAGCTGTTGTGGAAACAGTACAGTGATTCCTCAAAGAATTAAAAATAGAATTCCCACATGATCTCATGTTTTAGAAAGACTCTGGTGTGTCTCCTCTGCTCTGAATACTCTAGTACAACACGACTTCACTCGTGACACTAGATATGTGGGGAAACCCACACAAAACGCAATTCCGCAACACAGCAGAGTGTCCTACATCTAATTCAACTATTCGCTTAGCGTTAGTGAACATTATTTTGCAGTGCCATAGATTAAGGGCTCGTTCCCGTAAGATTGCCCTCTCCCTTCACCCCCACCAGCACCACTTCAGATGTCAATCACAAGTCCAGGTTGCTACCTGTGCTCTGATCCAGTGGCTATAAATCAGAGGTTCCCACACCTCCTCCTGTGTTTAATTAATTTGCTAGAACAACTCAGAGAACCCAGAAAAACAGTTTACTCCCTTATTGTGTATTAATTTGTTATGATTTCAAATCCATTTGTTTCTGACATCAGTGAGATTGTTCTGATCTAAGGTGAGTTTGTTAACATGGACGAAGCTGTACAGGCTGTTGTCACTGACATCTGTTGCTGTTGATAAGCACTCCATAGCTTATCTAGGGACTTTCAGATAAGAAGTTATGGAAGAACAGCTATGATGTGATTGACATTTAAACTTTAAATACTAAGAGTCACTGAGGAGTTACTGAGAGTGTGGGGTCTGGGAGAGTCTACTCTTTGCTGGTCTAAATAGTTTTCTGAAGATTGTGAGACACTTGTACCTGCTGTGGCCAGGCTACTCTTGGTGGGCAGTGGTGTTAACCTTGCAGAACCTCAGGGAGAGAAAGGACATCTGTCCCTGCCGTAGGTTCCTTGAAGGCACAGTTGTGTAATGGTCTCTGTGGTAATAACCTTCAGAGCAGCCCACCTTACCTGCTAGCACCAGTGCTATCACCCACCCATTAGCCACGTGCCCCAGCATGAGCTACCTGCCTTTAAGCTGGCAGCTGATACCCAGGTTTGAGCGGGAAGGAATGACCCCACCCATAGAAAGGTGCACCTCAACTAACATTGGACTCCATTTATTTCATTTCCTTTTTGCCTGGGACAATAGTGTAATTAACCTATCATTGATTTGGAGTATGTTATTTCTTTATTTGCTTAATAAGAGACATTGTCCTGTATTGTATTGCCTTGTGAAATATTATTATAGATTACAGTTCCTGCAGTGAACCTCTGTTAAATAAATTATTGGCAAAGACCGTCTCAGTTTCTGGTTATAATCAGCCCTGGATGAAACAATAGATTACCAGTTTATTACAAAGGATGCAGATGAACAACCAGAGTGAGAAGATACACAGGGCAAGGAACAGAGGGGTCCCAACACAGGAGCTTCTGTCCAGGTGGAGTTTGGTGTGAGCCACCCTCCTGGCACATGGATGCATTCTTGTTCCCCAACCCAGAACCTCTACAAACCCCAAACTTTCTGGATTTTTATGGAGCTTCCACTAATTTTTAAATATCTTCTTAGAATTTTTTTAAGGACAATGTTTAATTTCTTATGTGGCCTTGTTATCAGCTTTGGCAACATACTTTTGAAAACTCCAAGATGACATAGGTTTGAAGAGTGCTCTCAGGGTGAAATGATGCCCAGCTCATTATATTTGTAAACATAAAGATCTGCTAGGATGTTTGGTAAGCTATTAGAGAAATTGGCTAGAGGCATAGAGAAAACACAAGGCTACCAGCAATCTACTTGGGATTCCTTCCACTTAGTAGATTTGAGGATAATATAATGAACAGGCAAAGGGTATTTTACAGAATTATCCAGTCTCATTTTATGTCTCAACATAATGAATTTGAAATCCCAGCATGTACCTAGTTTATCTGATATTTCTCCTTCAAGCTTGCTGCCTTATGGAACTAAGTTGAGTGAAATAATTCCAATTATTCTTTGTTCACCTACAATCGGTCAGAAGGGAGTAGTTGAACCATTATACTAGAAGACAGGACCATTTCACCAAATAGTGGGAAAGAAATCGGAATTGCTCTCTGCTTCAGTGGCTGCCTAAGACTACTAGTCCTCTGTGGAAACTAGAAACATCACTGAAAGATTGGGGAAGACCGTGGTGGGAAACATAAATTTGGTATTAGTGTGAGCTCTGGTGAACCCTAGCTTCACCACTTACTGGTACAATATTAGTATCAATGTCATTTAAAAATTGTGTGTTCTCATCTATAAAATAATAGTAACTACTACATCGGATTGTAATGAGGACTAATGAGGTTAGTGTATGTAAGAATTGGCACAGATTAACTAAATAAACACTCTTCCTCCTCCTTTTCTCTTACTGTTCTCCTTCCCTCTTCTCCTCCTCCTCCTCCCATTCCTTCTCTTCCCTCTCTGTCTTTTCCTCCTCTTACCCCTTTCTCCTTCTCTCCTCCTTCACCTTCTCACCCACTGCCATCACAATCCCAATCTTTGTGACAATCCACTCAGAGAGGAGGAAGCCATTCTTTGTGAGGACACGAGTGACTTGGAGGCTGTCATCTCTTCCTGTTTGGTCCCAGGATAATACAAAATACAAAAAGAATGCTCAGCAGCAGACAATCAATTGCCTGTGGAAGCGGGCTCAGGACAGAGTGGCTCTGGCTACTTAGCTGTGGAAGCTTTCTGTCATTTCTTCTCCAATGCTTCAACTTCCTCAAATGTAAACCTTAAACTCCTACTGCCTCTCTACCACTCTGTTTTGGAATGTAAGAAATAATGGCCCAGATTTGTTTGTTTCATTTCATTTGGGGAACAGGACACTCTGGGATATTTAGTGGAAGAAACAGTCTGTTTTTCTTTGAATTTTGAGAAACATGAGACAGTTGTCCTTATTAAGGCAATCAGAGAGGAAAGTGACAGGCTGGGCAGGCCCTCGGCAGGGGTCATCCCATAAACAGAGCAGCCTCATGCCTGCCTGAGAAGAACTGCAGGGACAGGACAAAAAGCCTAGAAAGAGCCAACAGAGAAACGTGACCTTTACAAACCCACTAGCAAGAGCCTGTGCTGTGCGGAAGTGAGAGGCGCCAGCACAGTAGATTGGTTGTGTTTGTTTTAATTCTTGCTTTGCTAGGTTAGTGTCTATATACTATAATTCTGTCTATCTCTTTTCATAGAAATGTTTGCCTGAATATCTTCAAACTGAGCATTTATTAAATAGGGTATATATCAGTAAGTCTACAATTTAAATTGATATGTATATGTACATATGTGTGTATCTGTATCTATCACTAACATAGATCTCATCTTACCATAGTGAACTCTATGAGGATTTTGAAAACAAGTTATTTTTATTTCTTTGAAGTTTTTATTATAGTGAAATATCATTATAGTTATATAGCACTTCATAGTGTTAGATAAGATACTAATCCAAAACTAATTTGATTTTGTATTTGATTATTTCACTCATGTAATAAATCATATTGACAAAAACTAAGTTGTATAAAATAAATGTTAATTATAATTATTCCAATAGTTTTCCACATTACAGCATAAAAATTGAGTAGATGAAAACATTTTTCAATGCACAAGGAATCAAAATTAATCAACTCTGGGGCAGAAATGCAGAGTAATCATCTGTTGTGTGTGTTTTTTTGACTAGTAATTTTTTTAACCTCAAGTTTTTTCTCATACAATCTTAATTTTTATTAGGAAACCTCCTTAATATTGTAGGGCTTCACAGAATATTTATCAAAGTTCGATAGCATGTAATTTAGGTTTTCCTAAAACAGTCACAATGGAAACATGAACATTTTTCTAAATAGAAAATTTAAAAGAAAAAAAGGTAAAGTTATAGTCTCTTTATAAGATTTTCTTTCTTTACCAAGAAGAAAAATTCCTATGTGAAAATCACAGAAGTATTTAAGGATGTAATTCCATTTGAATAATATAAAACCTGTTTTTCTAAATATATAATCCACACAAAACACTGATTTCCACCTCCATGATTTTGCATATGCGATTATTCCCAAATGAAATGCCTTTCCCTTTCATCTAATTTCTGTTTCCTTTGTCCATAAACTTATTCAAACACCCCATTAAAAAAGAAAAAAATATTTTTATTATTTACCCTGAATTTTGTTCCTCTTCTGCTCACTCTTCTCTCAATACTATGAATGCCTCTTTTTGGCTATTTACATGTGTTCTAGTTTGGAATAGCACTTCATAGTTTTAGATAAGATACTAACTTGATTTCATATTTGATTATTTCACTCATAAAATAAATCATATTGTCAATAACTAAGCTGTTTAAAATAAATGTTAATTGTAATTATAACAATATTTTTCCACGTCACAGCATAAAAATTGAGTGGGTGGAAACACTTTCTCTCAATACTATGAATGCCCCTTCTTGGTTATTTACATGTGTTCTAGCATTCAATAAATATCTGTTGAATGAATGAAAGAACATGAAATATTTTGTGTGTGTATATAGCTATATTCTACCTTATTTTTTTTTCCATCCAGAGGGTAATTGTCTTACATTGCTACTTTCCAAACTGACTGTGATGATTTTATAAGCCACATGGCTTTGTTTAGCACCAACTGGTACACTTCCTTCCCTCCTACCAGCTGCCTCCTGGAGTCACTGCCCTGTTAATGGGCACAACAGGAACCAAATCTGTTCCACTGTGACGTCCAGGGAAGTTATCTCAATTTGCCACACCGTGACAGGGTAGCGTGCAAAAAAAGCTGCGCTAACGTATAGCTTCAAAATCTGTGCCCACACAATGAAAGCATTTCAGTCAAGATTCTGTAACTATATGACAATTTCTTAAACAGAGGTACTCAGGATTTAGTCATTCTTGGGCATTTTTATATAATCTCTTCTAACATTCAAATATGATTTCTGAAACTTGCCAAAAGATGTGAAGTGTGACTCTCATACTGTGGATTCTACTGCAAACATTCATTACTTCACTTTGTGGAAACCAAAGTTATTCCTGAAGGTGGTCTTTATCCTTCAAAATGGCACGTATGCATCACACAACAGTCTAATGAAATGATCACAATGCCTGCAACAAGCCACGTCTTCACTGGAATTTTCATTGCCCGTAATCTTTCTTAATTTAAAGCGGCAGTGTTCTGCTGCTCTAGAGCACAGGGATAATGTTCTTGAGCACAATCTTTTCAATCCTGTTTGTAACATTTCCCACCAGGCATGCTGGGGCAGCAATACTAGTGACTAACAACGCTGAAAATAATGCTGCAAGGATGAATTTGACCAAGATACGAGTTCTGAAGGCTGCAGGAACCAGAAGTCGTTTTCCTAACGCTGACTAATGAAAAAGAAAGTAAAAGATGGATTCACAGTGCCCAAGTCGTTGATTTCTATCTCATAACTGACCACAGATATGAGCATTTCTGGGCCCATTAAAACAGCCTCTCAGGGAGAACAATAACAGAACGAGATTCTCCTCAGGCCAGGAGCTCACGGTTTTGTTATATATTATCTGCTTATACATATTACCTTGAGGGAATGTGTGATTTAGTATTAAAAGAAGCTTAGACACATTTTGAATAAATTATAGACATGAACATGATAACTGAACATCTAGGATGATAAATCATTAAAGTATTATGCATGTCCCCAACCTTAACGGTCTTTCTCTTTATTGGCCCATCCCCTTCTACCCCCAAGATTTACATCTTTTCTGTGAGAACATTGTCTGAATTTTTATCTCTAATCACAAGCTTACCTTTGAAACCTCTTGTTGCATTTCTACCTGCTTAATGGTTATCTCTCATGTTTCACTGAAATCTCAACTTCAGCATATCCCTCATCTCTCATCTAAAAAAACACACAACCCAAACAATTTATATCAGATGTGTTCTCTCAAGATCCTTCATTTAAATTGAAATATTGAATCAGTGGCAATAGGTGAGCTCTCTGATGAGTGTCCAAAACTAATGAAATTAAAATGCTACTCTCCCTCCATGACTACATGCAGATGAGCCTGGGTGGGTAGAAGGAGCTTTTGAAAGATTAAGGGATTGGAGAGGTAAGTCCAGGTGTGCTAGGCACCAGTGTGTGGACATGTGTGAAGGCATATACACATGAGAGCATATGGGACCTGCTGACTATATGTCTGTATTCATTGCTGGGATGGGAGGAAGAGTAGCAGGGAATGAGGCTGGAGAGGTTGCCAGGAGACAATTATGAAGGGACTTGTGTCAGCTTCCCCCCCACAAATGTCAGAATGACCTTCTCACTGGTCTCTTCATTCCCTCTGCAATCCTTTTACACATGTACCTGCTACTATAAACTTTCCAATGTCCAGCTTTCATAACTCCACCCTTCTACCTACAAATCTCTAAGAGCCCATAATGCTTAATTATGCCCACAAAATATTATGTATAAGCTCCAGCTTTTCTGCCACTTTCTCCCTAGGTATGTATGTATATTACATATGGTCCCAATGGCCTAGAAACTCCTAAATTCTGTACCCTTGTTGGTCTTTATCATCATCATCATCATCCTCCTCCTCCTCATCATCATCATATAACAACAACTAGCACTAATCATATCTAAATGTTCAATGGTATAGGTATAACACTTGTTTCATGACCCCTTTCTTAGCTATCTCCCCAAAAGGAGTCACAATATTCTTCTATGAACTCTTATAAATTGACTAAACTAATATGACTTTGTCATTTATATTATACTTTCAACTCTAAAATCTGAGACTGTGGTTGGCTAATTTTTGAAAATTCCTTAAGGTATCTAATGTAAGTCACCACATATAACATATGTTCATTGTATATTTATTGAATGCATTTGAATTGAAATTAAATTGAATTGATAGATAATCAATAGTTTATGCGAAAGCCTGCAGAATGTATGCTTTCTGGTGGAAACTTTTTGTACATTTTGGTATCATAGTTGGATTCCCTCTATGATTTAAACCAGGTGATCTCAAAGAAAAAATTTTAAAAGAAAATAGGAAACCAAGATAATACCAGCATGTACTTTTAAGCATATTTATTATGTAACAAGTTTAAAAGTCTACATGCATGCACAAAATATCCTATATACTAAAAGGCTGATATGCAAATCGACTGAACAGCAGAAAGACCAGTTGCTATGACGTGCACTGACCACCAGGGAGCAGAAACTCAGTGCAGGAGCTGCCCTGTGGTGGTTAGTGTGCTCCTGCAAAGGGAGCGTCACTCAGCCAGAAGCCCTGAGCTGAGCTCATGGCTGGCGAGCGCAGCTGGAGGTAGCAGGAGCCTCTCCTGCCTCTGGGGCAGTTGGACATCCCCCAAGGGATCCCGGACTATGAGAGGGCACAGGCAGGGCTGAGGAACCCGCCCTCCCCGACCCCCCGAGTGCACAAATTATGTGCACCAGGCCTCTAGTAATTTATAAATGACATTTTACACATATGTGTGTATATATGCATGTATTTTTATAGAAAGTAAAAACAAACTTCATTTTGATTGCTTAAATTTGTTGAATCAAACATGTTTAAAATGAACAGATTTTAGTGTTCCATCAAACACTGAATGCCCTATAATACTTTATCAGCTAAGTTAACTTTGTATTATGCTGTGGAATGCAGAAGCCCTTGAAAGAACCAATTCCATCCTATCAGCACAAATACACCAAGATGATCGGAGCTGAAATATTTCCTGTCCGTGCATCACTGTGCTCCATGAATAGACTTCATTAGGGTTAGGAAGGGAACAGACTCTCCAAGTTTAAATTACAACAGGTGATTGCAGACAAGAATGGGAGAATTTATCAGAATCTTGTGGTATGCTTATGGAACTAGGAAGAAATACAGTTTATTTATGCTGTGAGAATCATCAGTCTTTCTGAGAAGCTACAGAGAGCCTTCAGCTGCTTCTCAAACACATCTAGAATTCTATTTCCTCATAAACTTTCATATGCACCATTTTTAAAAGCCATTTTTGAAGGACATTATATAGCTAAGAAAATACAATGCAATGGATAAAGCTAAAAAAAAAGAGGAGACTTCAACAATGAAAAAATGTTGCAAGTATAATTTAGTATGTTTTGCCCTGAGAAGACCTTACAAAACCTCTTTCTAACAGTCTTTATGTGACTAACAGAGGAAATAAAAAAAATTTGATCATCACCACTATCTCCCTAACTAGCCCAAAAAAGTAAACACTCTTATGTCGCTCTTCTTAAAATTCAAAAAGTAAAGGCACATCACCTGGATTCAGGTAAGTGTAGCATATTGTAACCAACCTGCTTTTCATGATTTTTCATTAATTGCTGATAAGAAATCTTTGGGAGTAGGCTAACTATTCATATAAACACATAGATTTGATCTGTATATAACTCACAAGTGTAGGTATATTAAACATTTAAAACTTAGGATGAGTGAAAGGTCTTTGCAAAACCATTTTCTATATTTTACATTTAAAATGAAATGCTATTTTATACTTTGTAATTTTTCCTAAAGAGAAAATAAGAGAATAGGAAAATACACAGTAAATACACTGACTTTTAAAATACAAGTCACAATCTATGAAATCAGAGGTAATTTTAAAAGAGCAATATCTTTAGCACATTTTAGCTGCCAGGAACAAGAAAAGACCCATGGATTTATAACAGAACAGAATAATTTTAAGATTTTTGTTAACTATGACAATATCATAAGTTTTGAGGTAAAGTGACTGGCCATTTTCTTATTTCCCACCGAAGGGGCTCACAAATGTAAGCAAGATTTTTATTTTTTATTGAAGAAAATAGAGGTCTTGCCCACAAATATGAAACCTCAGCAATTTTCATGAAATTATGGAGGTGAAAAACATAAGGGCATCTTTGATCCAGTCATCAGCCAGTAGCAACCTATCAAACTTGGCAAAAAGGGAAGCCTTGTTTTGTATGCAGGGTGAGGAAAAATAGGTTTACAGTTGTTTGTATGGAAAATAATTCAATAATCCTATAAAAGAGAAAGATGCAAATTGACCATCCCTCCGCAACGCCCACCAGCCAATCTGGGGTGAGTATGCAAATTAGCCTGACAAAGATGGCAGGTTAATTTGCATACGCTGGCGCCAAGTGGCCTGGGTCTCGGGAACATCCTCGGGACCCAGGCTGCTCTGAGCCTGTAAGCCCGCACATAGGACCTGAGCAGCCAGGGTCCCAGAATGCCCCAGCCAGGAGTGGCCTACGGGCACTGGAGCCAAGCAGCCCGGGTCCTGGGACAAGCAACTGGGGGCGTCAAGCACAAGCAGCCACGGGGCAGGGTGGAAACTTCCTCCCCACAGCCACTTGCGCATACACCCACGTCAAGCGGCCCAGGTCCACACCCCTAGCCTGGTGGACACAGCGAACGCGGGGCCGCTGGGCTTGGGGGTGTGCCCCCGGCGGCCACCATGCACCATATCTGCGGGATCCACGCCCTCCAGCCCATGGACACACCAACGCGGGGCTGCCGGGCTTGGGGGTGTGCCCCTGGAGGCTGGGGACACACCCCTAGCTCAGTGGACACAATGCAGGAGATCCTCTGCACATGGGCTGCAGAGGAAACACCTTTTCTTTTCTTAAAAAAAATATACTATTGATTTTTTACAGAGAAGAGTGGAGAGGAATAGACTGTCAGAAACATTGATGAGAGAGAAACATTGATCAGCTGTCTCCTGCACACTCCCCACTGGGGATGTGCCCCCAACCAAGGTACATGCCCTTAACAGGAATCAAACCTGGGACCCTTCAGTCTGCAGGCCAACGGTCTATCCACTGAGCCAAACCAGTTCGAGCATAAACACCTTTTCTGACCGCGCATTGGCTAAGCTCCCTGTATGCTGCCACTTGCAGTGTTCTTGGTAACTTGGGTTATAAGAATCCAAGAAGGTAATCTAGGGTTTTTCTACATCACTTCTGGAGGAAAAAACAAAGGTCTGCTGCTGGAGGGGCTAAGAAATGTCATATCCTGCCCTAGCCAGTTGGCTCAGTGGATAGAACCTCGGCCTGCCGACTGCAGGGTCCAGGTTGGATTCTGACCAAGGGCATGTACCTAGGTTACAGGCTCACCCCTGGCTGGGGCCCAGGTCAGGGCTCATGCAGGAGGCAACCAATCAAAGTGTCCCTCTCACATTGGTGTTTCTCTCTGTTTCTCCCTCTCTCCACACTCTCTAAAAATCAATGGAAACATATCCTCAGGTGAGGATAAAAAAAAAAAAGAAAGAAAGAAATGTCATATCCTATTAAAGAGACATCTTGAAATGCCTAAAGAAAGTTGTGATTTTTTCATGGTGAAGGGACTGGAGTCCATGTTGATGAAAACACTTTGGCGGCTGTGGTGACTGGCAGTGGCTGCAGCAGCAGGGTGATGGGGCTGGTGTCTTCCCCTGATCAGCCCGGTCGCCTCCCGCAGAGGGAGGCCAGACTGTAGCTTAGGCCCGCCCCCCGTGGAGTGGGCCTAAGCCGTTAGTAGGACATCCCCTGAGGGCTCCCAGTCTGTGAGAGGGGGCAGACTGGGCTGAGGGACCCACCCCCAGTGCATGAATTTCGTGCACCAGGCCTCTAGTAAATAATAAACTAGTAAGAATAAACTCTGTGTTTCAAAGATGTACTCACAACTGTAAACCTGCTTTTGCTCCACCCTGTATTTGTGGAGAAGGCAATGGGACACAGGATTGTCACAAGCTCTGACATTATAGTGTTTTGACAGAACCTGAAAAAAACCCACCAATAAAACCCACCAGTGACTTCCACAAATTTGATAGCCTCTATTTACCAGCTGTATTGAGCTAAAGGTATTTCCATGGTCAACATTCACGCATAGAAGTTCGGAAAAGAAGCTATTCTGCCAGCAGCCACTGGTTGCCTGAATGAACACAGGATGGAGAGGTTCTGCAGACATGCAGAGAAACCTGTCTGGACCTCTCCTGCTCTCTCTCCTTACATAGAGTTTCATACTTAGCTTCTCTACATTAAATGTTTCTGAGACTGGCAAGGAAAATAATCGCAATGTATATACTTGTACTCATGAACTATGAGTTCCATCAAATGAATGAGCGATTTCTTTTTTTCTCCACTTTTTGAGAACAGTTTTCTATTTCTCCAGATTTCTGTTTTGAACTACAGAGAATTCACAAACCATTTAATGATCTTTCCATTGAGGTTATTTTCTGTTTATTTACAATTTTTACCTTTGTCTTTACCATCCTGTTATTTTAATATGATGTATTTAGAAGTTGTTTTTTTTTTCTATTTTACCTTCTGGTTTTATTTATCCAGCTTAACAAATGGTTTTTATCAAGTCAAGATAATAGTCAACTATTTTTTAATATTGCCTGTCATCCATCTTCTCTAGTCTCTTTTCCTGAAACTTCAACTAGATGAATATTAAATCCAGCCATTCTTTTATCCATGACACTTCACTCCTGAATAATACATTAAGAGCCATTCTTCTCAGTTATCACTTTACTACTCCACCGGGCTTAATTTACAGGGCTACTCTGGCTGTTGTGCTGAAAATATGTTGCAGGAGCATAAGAACTTAATCAGGAGCCCAGTGAGCAGACTCACAGTGGTTCAGGTGAGAAGTGATGGCACGTGGAGGAAGGGGTCATATCCTGGGTCTATTTTGAAGGCAGAGCAGCATAATTCCCTAACAGATTGGATGAGATATAAAGGGGAGAAGGGGTTAAGCATAATATTGAGATTTTGACCTGAGCAACTATAAAAATGGAATTGCCATGAACTGAGATGGGAAAGAGTATGATGAAATTCAATGTCAGATGTCAGGTTTGAAAGTCTTTTAAACATTCATTTGGAGATATCGAGTAAGCAAGAGAAAAGAAAAAAAATAAAAAGCAGCCAGCAAGATGGTATATTTTTAAACCAACTATATAGCGAACACAGAAACCCACCAGATACCACCTCTAAGGACACATATATGCTAAAAATAAAAGGATGGAGAGAAATAAATCACACACACACACACAGTGCTGTGGTAGTTATATTAATATCAGAAAAAATAAACTGTGGAATAAAAAGCTGTACTGCATAATGATTAAATAATTCTTCCAGAAGACATAAAAATTCTAAATGGGATACATCCAAAAACAGAGCAGCAAAACATAAAAGGCATGTACTGACAGATCTGAAAGCATAACTAGACAGACCTACAATTATACATAGTCTTCTTCCACTCTTCTGTCAGTAATTTGAGAGAAAAATTAAGCAGGAAGTCATTAACCTGATAAAGTATGCCTAAAAAAAATTCTACAGGTCACATTGACCTACTGATGAGAGACTGAATGATTTCTCCCTGTGATTAAACACGGCCCAGAAGTTCTCTCTCGCCCCTTTTATTCCGTATCATAGTGGAAGACTGTGAAGGTATATTTTATGTGTCAACTTGACTGCGCCAAAGGATGTCTAGATAGCTGGTAAGTCATCATTGCTGAGAGTGTTTGTGAGGATGTCATGAGAAGAGATAAGGTTTTGAACAGTAAACTGAGTAAAGATGATCGCACTCACCAATGTAAGTGGTTATCACCCAATCCACTAAGGACATGAACAAAACAAAGACAAAAGAAGGGCAAATCTGCTCTCTCCACTTGAGCTGAGATATTCATTTCCTGCCCTTGTACTTTGGCACTCCTTGTTCTCAGGCTTTTGAACTCAGACCAGGACTTATACCATTGGGCCTCTGATCTCAGGCCTTCAGACCCAGGCTAATTTACAAGCTGGGTTCTCCAGCTTGTAGATGGTAGATTTTGTAACTTCTTGGCCTCAATAACCACGTGAGCCAATTCCAATATGTAATAAATTTCATATATCTCTATCACTATCTCTATATATCTTTCTATATCTACTATTGTTCTGTTTCAGAAATAGACATACAAAAATATCTTCAACTAACATTGGTAAATATGAAAAGGCAATTTATTACAAGACCTAGACAGTGAAATAAGATAAGAAAAAGAACCAAAATGGATAGAGATTGTCAAGGAAGCACACAAAAATCTCTGATATGGTTATATCTGTAGAAAATCCCAGAGGTTATTATAAACTCCTAGGAGTAATAAGTGATTTTAGCAAGGACACAATTACGAAGTCCATATACAAAAGTAAATGATGTTCTTATATGCCAGCAAAGAAACAACTGAAATTTGATGTTTAAATATATATGTACACATTAATAACAGAGAGAGAGAAAGAGAGAGAGAGAGCAAGAGAAAGCAACAGAGAGAGAATTATAAATAGTTAAGTTTAAGTCTAACAAAGATATGCCCAGGATCTCTACACCAGAAACTACAGAATAGTGATGCAAGAAAGAAATGGATGCATAAATAACTAGAAAGATATACCATGTTTACAGAGAGGAAGACTCACTATTTGTTAAAAAGATTTACTCTACTTAACTTTATCTATTGACTTATCACTATGCCAGTAAGACACAAGTATTCCTTGATAGATATTAATATGCTGATTCTAAAATTTATTCAAAAGGGAAATGAACAAAAATAACCAAAGTAATTCTAAAAAAGAAAAACATTGGTGGACTCATAATGTCCAGTTTTAAGACTTATAAAGCTATAGTAATCAAGTAGTATGGTATTTAAAAAATTTTTTTTTATTAATTTCAGAAAGGAAGAGAGACAGAGAAAGAGAAACATCAATGATGAGAGAGAATCACTGATTGGCTGCTTCCTGCATGCCCCACACTGGGGATCAAACTGAAACCTGTGCATGTGCCCAGACCAGGAATTGAACTGTGACCTCCTGGTTCATAGGTGAATGCTTAATCACGGAACCACATCGGATGGGCAAGGTATTATGGTACTGACAAATAACAAGTATTTATAGATAAATGGAACAGAATATAACCCCCAGAAATAGACCTACAAAAATATCTTCAATTAACATTGATAAATATGAAAACACAATTTATTACAAAATGGACAATCTTTTCAACAAGCGATCCTGGGAAGTTGGACATGCATTTGAAAAAGAAAATGATACATGATATATACCTCACACTTGATACAAAAAATAAATTAAAATGAATCATATACGCAAATATAAGACAGAAAAGCATAAAATATCTGGTAATATGGAAGAAAATATGTGTGATCTTGGGTTTGGCAATGAATTTATATGTAGAAGGCCAACATTAAGAGACATAAAAAGTAAAACAGATAAATTGGGCTTTTCAAATGAAAAATTTTGCTCTTCAAAAAACTATGCTAAAAATTTAGAAATAGAAACTTTTGCTAGTAGAGAAACCTTTGAAAACCACCTATCTGATAAAGGATTGGAATCCAGAATACATAAAGAAATCTCATAATTCAATAATATAAAACAAACAGCCCCATTAATAAATGAGCTGAACCTTTCATCACAAAAGATATGCAAATGGAAAATAAGTATAAGAACAGATGCTTCATGTTATTTGCTCTTTGGGAAATTATATGCTCTTAAGAGTACTTCTTTAGCTACTCCTTTCTGTAAGAATTTTTATACTGGCTCTATTTAAATTCATATTTATTCCTGGTTACTTGATATATGATAGCTAACAAAAAGCCAGGTGATATACATGTATCCTTCAATACACAAATAGCTTCACAGGCATTGAATTTTTTTAGCTCAAGTTATAACCAAGAATTTAACTGATTAGTATGGCCCTATATTCTATCTGACTAAACAAACCAGCCTCCCCATTAATATGTGCTATAGCAGTTCTAACATTCCTTTGGTTCCTTTGGAGTTCTCCGTGATGTCAACACCACTGTGATAAATTAAGTCGCTTTGATGATGAATCATAACTAAATCTTATCTCACCAGGTGGTTGTAGTGCTCTAGAGAATTTCAATATTCTCAAGGAAGACACTGAATTTGTTTTGTATTCTTGACTATGAAAAACAAAGCTTTCCTATCTTCCATGTTCACAATTTGAAAGAAAGAATCAGCCACATGTCTCAAAGCAAATAAGTCATTTTTAGCTGTTGGATTTCCTGCAGAGTGACAGCTACATCTGCTTCCGGCAGAGCCATCAATGCAACTACTTTGTTCAAGCCATCAGAGCCAATAGTTAGTCTCTAGGGTCCACCTCTTTATCTCACAGCAAATTGGTGCAGATAAATACTTTCGCTTCCATTTTTTTTCTTCAAAAATGTCTACATTTCCTATTGACCTCCACCAGTTTACTACAGTTTAATATTTACTGTTAGAAAGAGTATGAACAGTTGTAAAGATTCCCCTTTAAGTGACCAATTAAAATTGCTTAGAGGATACATTTGCCTGACATTTGAGCACTTTCCACGTGATCCCTTCTTTTCAATTATGGATCCAGTTGTAATTGTGGAATCTATACAGCATTTTTAAAAACTTCCTTGCTCTTAATCTGGGTCTCATCAAACTCTCATACCTTCTACCACAGTATTTTTCTACCTTTAAGTTTCAGTTTCAGCCCTCTGGTGCTGCCTTCCTGTTTTTAATCAGATGCTGCATATTTCATTCAGCATTAAAATCAAATATTTGCATTTCTTGCATTGCTGGCTTGGTAGTGATAAACTCCCTTAGCCTTTTTTGTCTGTGAAACTCCTTATTTCCCCTTCAATTTTGAATGATAGCCTTGCTGGACCTAAATAGATACTTTTTGAAAGGGGACATGAGGAAGGCCAAGCGACATGAAAACATGCTCAAAGTCACTAATCATCTGAGAGATGCAAATCAAAATGACAATGCGGTACCATCTCACACCTGTCAGAATGGCTATCATCAACAAATCAACAAATGACAAGTGCTGGCGAGGATGCAGAGAAAAAGGAACCCTAGTGCCCTGCTGGTGGGAATGCAAACTGATGCAGCCACTGTGGAGAACAGTATGGAGTTTCCTCAAAAAACTAAAAATGGAACTCCCATTTGACCCAGTGATCCCACTTCTAGGAATATACCCCAAGAAACTAGAAACGCCAATCAGAAATGATACATGCACCCCCATGTTCATAGAAGCACAATTTCATAGCTAAGATTTGGAAAAAGCCTAAGTGCCCATCAGCAGATGAGTGGATTAAAAAACTGTGGTACATCTACACAATGGAATACTACACTGTGGTAAAAAAAAAAGAAGGAATCCTTACCATTTGCAACAGCATGGATGGA
>NW_005355584.1:5332668-5335028 GCF_000412655.1 Myotis brandtii
CAATCAAAGGACTTGTATGCATGCATATAAGCCTAACCAATGGACACAGACACCAGGGGGGTGAGGGCATGAGTGGGGGGTGGGGGGACAATGGGAGGATAAGGACACATATGTAATACCTTAATCAATAAAGAAAAAAAGGAAAACAAATAAAATATTTGCCAAAGATTTCTTCTTCCTTAGCGGATCATTCAGCTTTAATTGTTGTATATGATGTTGGTTTCCTTTTGGGGGACAGAACAATACTTTTTGTTTAGAACAGTACTTCTTACTTTCAGTGTTTTTCTTTTCCTTCCTTCCTTCCTTCCTTCCTTCCTTCCTTCCTTCCTTCCTTCCTTCCTTCCTTCTTTTTTTTTTAATAGTATCTATCTTAATAGGTGTGAGGTGCTACCTCATTTTAGTTTTGATTTGTATTTCTCAATGATTAGTGATTGTCTTTTCCCCTATTGAATGGTCTTGGCAACCTTGTGAGATACATTAACCACATATAAGGGTTTTATTGCTGGTCTTTCCATTCTATTACATAGTCTATATACGTCTGTATGTATGTCAGTACCACACCTTTTTTATTACTATAGCATTATAATAAGTCTTGAAACCAGGAAGTGTGAAAACTCCAACCTTGTTTTTTTGTTTGTTTGTTTATTTTTTGTGTTTTGGCTATTTGGAGTCCCTTGAAATTCCATGTGACTCTTAGGATGGTTTCTTCTATTTCTGCCAAAAAAATATATCATTGAGATTTTGATTGGAATTCTTGACTAAATTCTGTCCGTCTCTTAGCAACTCTGGTTGGCAGTTAAATTACATTTTTTTCATATTTTCTAAGTTTTTTCTCATATATTTTATATTTCTTATATGTATGAAGGATTTACTCAACTTTTCTTCTAACCCTTCTTTTGTTTGCATATATACATAATTTTGAAGATATGTATTATCATTCATTTTTAAAGAGCTTTTTCTTATATCCAAATGAATCCTTTCTCATAGATTTCCTTTATTTTTAGTAGGAACATAGACTTGAATCTCTATTAAAGTGTTAGTTTGATGTATTTAAAACTTGTCTTGGGCATTATGAAAGATCTATTTCCTGGATTATTTTCATAGTTCTCTGGCATTATTTCCTTCAATGCCTGGTGAACTTGGATTATTCTTATCAAAAAATGACACAAGACAAACTTCAATAGGGAACTGTAGATGGGAGAAAATACAGAGGTCCAATCATCACTATATATAAAGTTGTGTCATGAGGTTGAATCAATGGAAATATTGTGACTCTGGCAAAATAATTGCCAATTATTTAATTCTAGAGGCCTGGTGCAAAAAATTTGTGCACTGGGGCAGTGTCCCTCAGCCCAGCCTGTACTCTTTCCAATCTGGGACCCCTTCGGGGATGTCTGACTGCTGGTTTAGGCCCCAAACCAGCAGTCAGACATCCCTCTCACAATCTGGGACTGCTGGCTCTCAACCACTCGCCTACCTGCCTGCCTGATTGCCCCTAACCACTTCTGCCTGCCAGCCTGATCACCCCCTAACCACTCCCTTGCCAGCCTGATTGATGCCCAACTGCCCTCCCCTGCCGGCCTGATCGCCCCCAACTGCCCTCCCCTGCTGGCCCAGTCACCCCCAATTGCCCTCCCCTGCTGGCCTGGTCACCCCTAACTGTCCTCCCCTGCTGGCCTGATCACCCACAACTGCCCTCGCCTGCTGGCCATCTTGTGGCTGTGGGCACTGCCATCTTTGAGGGTGGGGTAGTCAATTAGCATATTCCCTCCTTATTGGCCATGGGTGCTGCCATCTTTGATGGTGGGGCAGTCAATTAGCATATTCCCTCCTTATTGGCTGTGAGCACTACCATCTTTGAGGGTGGGACAGTCAATTAGCATATTCTTTCCTTATTGGTTGTGGGCACTGCCATCTTTGAGGGCGAGGCAGCCAATTAGCATAGTCCCTCCTTATTGGCTATGGGTGCTGCCATCTTTGTGACAGCATGATAGTCAATTAGCATATTCTCTCTTTATTAGATAGGATTATGCATGATAAGTTAGGTTTAACAAAAATTTCATAAGAATAAGATGTACAGCAGATATTAAAGCTATGAGCTATTTGACAAAAAATATATTCCAGACCCTTATCTAGCATTTTTAAAGAATAAAGCACAGAAAAACTAAAAACATAAATGTATAAAATACTAGAATATAATTTTACTAGAGGCCCGGTGCACAAAAATTTGTGCACTCGGTGGGGGAGGGGGGGTCCCTCAGCCCGTCCTGTGCCCTCTCGCAGTCTGGGACCCCTCGGGAGATAATGATCTGCTGGCTTAGGCCTGCTCCTGGGTGGCAGAGGGCAGGCCCAATCCCTAG
>NW_005355584.1:5335771-5350133 GCF_000412655.1 Myotis brandtii
CTGCAGTCACTGGAGCAAGCGAGCCTCATGTTCGCTTCCAGCTGCCTGGCTGCCGGCCGCCATCTTGGCTGACAGTTAATTTGCATAAGGATATGCTGATTAGCCAATGGGAAGGGTAGCGGTCGTACGCTAATTACCATGTTTCTCTTTTATTAGTGTAGATACTACTGGATTAGAGACGACCCTCTTAAAGAAAAGAAAAAACTCATAAAATTAAATTCTACATGACAAAAGTCATTAAGAAGATAAATTAAAGACAAGAATCAGACTGAAAAATTGTGAACATATTTTATATATTGAAGATTAACATAAAATGTTAAAATCCTATAAAATTTTAAAATATTATATATATGTATATTATATATGTACATATATCATGAGTAAGAAGAAATACAAATAGTCAAAGCATGTGCATATGTTATCTCATAAGAAATGTAAACAGCTGGTAAAATATTAAAAATAGACCCATCCTTAGTACTAACTTATAGAATAAAAATGTGTAAGATTAATATTATCAAATTATGGCAACAATGTGGGAAAATTGGCACTCGACATATTTGCTTAACGTTGCTCTTTACAGCATAATGTTAGCTAATAATTTAAGAAAACAAAATATTTGTCATTGAGCAAAGCCTAAATAAATGATAGTACATCATGATATAAATACAAAGTGAATAAGCTAAAATATATCAATAGATTGATTTTTATGTGAAAAAAATCTCTAAGTCTAATTGCTAAAATAAACACAATATGTTTAATCCCATTTATGAAATGAAGACACAGAAAAGATAATGTGTATGTGTGTGTGCGTGTGTGTGTGTGTGTGTGTGTGTGTGGATGTGTGTATGAAAACACTAGAGGATTTTGGATTTCTGCAAACTTCCCTCTTGGACTTGAGAAATAGAGATAAGAGTGATTTCTATTCTTTGTCTTGCCTCCTTTTACAGTAGGAATGCATTAGAATGTAATTTGTTTAATAAAATAAAATAAAACCCTTTCCACAACTATTTGAATAAATTTTGTCAGAGGATATATATTTGTGGTATTTCAAAATGTTAATGGAAGCACTAGTCTTTTCTTCCATCTGTTAGAGAATTACATTAATCAGTGAAAGACGTTGCTCCACAGAGCATTTTAAATTCATATGCTCTTTGGAAATAAGGTGAAAAAATAACAAGGTACCAGTTTCTGAATTACACTTCTTAGCAGTTTCTGAATTACACATCTTATTTATATGTCTAGATTGTGTCTGTATTAATATTTATTCAAAATTCAGGAACAGTAAATGTTAATCATTCAGACTTCTGTCTCTGATTTTATGATTGTTTCACCTACACTGAATGAATATTATTACTGCATCTGAAGGAATGGCTTAAATATAAATCATAGTTTTCTACAAAACTGCAAGAGATAATGTCCTTACCAGTAAGATATCTACACTTTTTATGACACAACATTTGACACCTAAAGGCTCCATTTTTATGAGATAATATTTGTTGCTAACTGCAAATGAATCTTTTCTCTCAAAGATCAGTTAGCATTTAGATTTTACTCAGTTAATCTGCAACCATTTATTAAGTGACAACCATGCCAGGCGCCCTTCTAGCTAAGTATAGAGGCTACAAGTCTGAAGTGGTAAATAGGATTCTGGACACAGCATCTATTGTCCAGTGTGTATGGGGGGGGTGAGACAATGAAAAATAATAAGCACTAGAAAATCATAATTTTGATATCATCTATGATGTGTGATGTTAAAGAGAATAAATGAGCCAGGATGTGTAAATCTAAGTAAGTTCATGAAAGGCCTCTGTGAGGGGCAGGAAGTACAGGTTAGAAACTGTGACTTTTTGAGTCATTACCTGGAGAAATTAAGTGAATATTTATTTACTATGTATGTGATTTATAGAATATATTGACTTATTGTTTTATAGACTAAAGACACTGTGAATTAAAGGAGTCCTGGTTTGTTTGTTTTTTGAGATGGCAATACGTCTTGTTACAAGTCTCAGTTTCCTAATCACCCATACAGATAGGTGTAGCCATGTGACAGAGTTTGGGCCAATGAGACGAAAGAGCAGGCTCATCCGTCACAGGAATTGGCAGGCATTCAATTTTGCCTTTCTGTATTCCGGGGTGGTTAATTTTATGAATTGACTTGTGTGGGACACAGGGTGCAGGACATTTGGTCACTTTACTCTGGGTATATCTAAGAGGGTGTTTTGAGGTGAGATCAACATTTGTTCCAATAAAGTACAACAGACTGTCTTCCATGAAGGTGGGCCTCATCCAACCAGTGGAAAGTCTGAAGAAAATAAGATTCATCCTCCTGCAATTAAGAGAAAATTCTTTTTCACACTGTCCTCAGACCTCACCAAGGAAATATATATCAGGAATAAATAATTCCAGTGGGAAGTTCTCCCTGTTCTCTCTCTCTCTCCCTCTCTTTCTCTCTCCCTCTCTCATATATTATATCAACTCTCTTTGCTAAAGAATTATACCAGGATCACATTATTTTGGCATTTATCAAGCTATGCTTTAGCATTTTTCTATCAGCTTACAAAGAGGAAAGTTCTAAGAAACAATTCTAGAACACTCATCGCTTTTCTTCATATTAGGACCAAAGGTGTTGATGATGGTGTTGTTTGCAAGTCACTAAGCTTCTTCCGGATAGGAACCCATGGGAGTATTTTCTCTCAGATTCATAGACAGAAATAGCTGTGCTTGTCCTGACCAAACCTTCTCTTAGGAAGTTCCTGAGCTCCACGATAACTAAATTGTTTACTCCATCATCAGCTTCTAAGAAACAAAGTGTAAATTTCTGAAAGCCAGTGAGATACTAAACTTACAAATGATTTCATCCTATATTTTTAAGCCTTAATATTTTTCCAAGTTTGCTCATTACTCACTTTAACCTGGTTGTTAGATTCTGTCATATAGGAAAATATACATTTCCATAAAACCCCTTCGAAACAAAACTATTTTAAAAGAGGCAAATGATAAAGAGAAGATAATAACTAGCCTGAAGGAATAATTGCCATGATCATCCGTTAGTTACTGACCAAAGGAATTAGGGGAGAGGATGGTCCCACATCTCGTAAACGCACATCACTAATCAGTGTGGGAAAAGGCACTTCCTCTCTCGTCAGCAGAGTCTCATGTCCAGCAGCACCAACATCATGTGAGAACCTGATAGAAACATAGAAATGTGGACCTCACTCTGGGCCCTACAGAATCTCAACGGCAACCGGTTGCACAAATGACTGCCACGCATCTAAGTCACCTAGTCTGGGGCTGGGACAAGGTGTGCCCTGCCATTTAGCCAGTATTTCCCATTATATCCTAGAAACTGCAACTAAGGGGAAAAAAATTTGCCCTGCTGCAAATCCTTTAATGCGCACAGGCATAGGACAGAGGGTAGATGGAGTGGTGCAGTATACCAAACGTGCAAAATAGTGCAAAGGGAAAATAGAGCAAACTTCAAATCGCTAATAATCCATTGCTTACAATGGATAAGTGCTACTTCATGGGTTTTACTGTATTTATTTCATTGAATCTTTCTATAGTAATGTGCCAGATTCCATAAATATCCTCTAGTTTTTTGAAAGTAAAAGAAAAACGGAATGATGAAGTGCCCTGTCTTGAGATTTCACAATTTGTGGGAACCTTGATTCTGAAGCATTGAGCCCCTTTCCAGCCCCTTCCTAACTGACAGGGATAATCGGATTTATTTATTTGTTTGTTTGTTTGTTTATCTTCTTTATTGATTAAGGTATTACATATGTGTCCTTATCCTCCCATTGCCCCCCCACCCCCCACTCATGCCCTCACCCCCCTGTTGTCTGTGTCCATTGGTTAGGCTTATATGCATTCATACACGTCCTCTTGCTTTGAGAGCCTTGTGTGAAAAGCACTTCCTGCCTCCCCGCTGAATGCAAGTCCTTGGGCCCCATTTCCCACCAGCTAATCATCACCACAGCTTCTCAAGTAATTTCCCAGCCAGAACACATGTAAATGTTACTCATAATTTTTTCAAAATCATTGGCTTTCCTTTTGTGCACATGGAGGATAAAACATTTACATGACCTCTATTTCCTCTTAAACATGTTACACTTTTATATTTAGGAGTTTGCTTTCAAGACATTATTTTTTTAACTTGATTTAATTACTTGTTCCACCCTCTTTTAATTTATTTTCTGATCTAGTGATCCATTGCCTGATATTTCCTCAACAGTTTTGGTTTTGAAATTTGGCGGGGCGGATTGGGGGTGGTGGTGGTATTGCCGACGCTCTATCCACTGAGCCAAACCGGTTAGGCTGTACCACAGTTTTTTAATCCACTCATCTGCTGATGAGCACTTAGGCTGTTTCCAGATCTTAGCTATGGTAAATTGTGCTGCAATAATTGGATTTTAATCATTCATAGATGCCATACTCAGCGTATTCTGAAACAGAATCTTATTAATAAGCACAATGCTAGTTTTAAAAAGTGTGCATACTTCAGGAATTGAAAGTGTGTCCTTTACATATTTTGAGGTCAGAAAACAAAATTTCTAGATCCACTTATCTTACACAGTTGCTCTGCATTTGAGGCTCTGTCGTTACTTTTTCTTTCCTTTTTTTTTACTTCTGCTTACTATCTGTCTTGAGCTGTTGGAATAGATATAGTTACCTAAGACTCATTTTTCTCTAACAATCCAAATCTCCACAGAGTGCTCTCCTAATGAGGGCTTTATACTTTGACTATTCAGGTTACTTTTGGTCCTGCCATTAGTTTATATCAAAACTGAATTTCATTTTTTGGGAGGGATGGGTTACTAAATTTATTCAAATCTAATATAATACATCCAAAAATATATTGAGGGCATTTTGAGAAATGTCCCTAAAACTAGCCTTGTAAAAGGCCCATACATTTCACTGCATGTCAGTATAATCCAAAGCTATGAGTACACCATGCTTCTTATTTTCATTTTACATATTATGTGGTTTCAAAGCATTTTATTGCATACGTGTAGCATAACTTTTTTCCTTTTGTTTTTTACCATTTACAGTGACCTGTCATTATGATAAATACTCTTGATGTTAAAATTTTGTTCACATTCTTCTTTATGTCCTTGGGTTTGCTTTCTTAAAACAGAATCGCTATGTAAATAGTATCTACATTTCCAAGCCTTTTAATAGCTAGCAAAATCACTCTTCAGAAATATTGCATGAAATGTCACTTCTACAGACAGTGTATCCAAATGACAACTATTACTGAGTGGTGTGTGTGTGTTTTTACATTTTTACGTTTTGGACTAATTTAAAAATGTATGTCACTTGCACTTGCATTTCTTTGGTTTTTAATGAGGGCACATCAATGTAAACATATTTTAGACCTATTTATATGCTCTCCTTTTAAAAAAAATATGGAATGCTTCACGAATTTGCATGTCATCCTTGCTTAGGGGCCATGCTAATCTTCTCTGTATTGTTCCAATTTAAGTGTGCCCCTGAAGCGAGCACTATGTCCTTTTGTTAATTGTTGGAGATATTACAGCATATCATTTTAAATATTTCCCTTTTTAAAATCGTAACTCAGATCTTATCCTTCATTTCTAATGTCTGTGGATAGACCTCCATTATGTCTCCTCTCTTCCTGGCATCCAAGTTGCTAGACGTGATTAGCTTCATGATATGTAATACACAAATAAATTGTAAATGACTATGCAACTGAGATCATGAGTCCAAATATGCCATTGTACTTTTTAGCAAGGGACATATAAATGTTCATCATTACATCCAGTTTGCCAAGCAAATAGACCAAAATAGTTAAATATAATTAAACATTTATGAGTTAGATAACGGCATAGCAGTCCCTTCTAGATGGGACTGGGAGGCAAACATGGCCAATCTAAGTTTACCTCTGCCAATGTTTATTTACTTATTGGTTGATTCTCTGGCAGTCAGTAAGTAATTGGAGTAAAATCAGGAAAAAGAAAGAGAGAAAGAGATTCCAAAACCCCAGTCTCTTGCATGGAATTAGGGGAGTGTGCAGGCTGGCAGATAGCTGAATACAGTGACTGCATTCTCTCCAACACAGAGCCATGCTTTTAAATGGTAGATTCTGGCAAAAAGTTTGTCCGAGCCCACTCTAACTATGTCATGATGACTTTGGAGTAAAAATTTGGATGGATAGGAAAACAGGCAGTCTGTGGACCTTAATCTGAAAAAAAAAAATGAAGTCCCCTCCTCTGTGACAATGAAGTCCTCTCCTCTGTGAGATCTGTCTTCTCAGGTCACTTTCAATTGCCAAATAGAAAAACTGATGCATTAACTCAGAAAAACACTAAATCAAAAAAACCCTGAAACTTCTACTTGGAATAATATGTAATAATGATATTTGGTCAAGCAGGTCTGGGTGTTGCTGCAAAGATGTTTTTTTAGATGAGATTAATATTTAAATCAGGAGAGTTGAGTAAAGCAAATTACCCTCCATTTGTGATATCATCCATTTGGTTGAAAATCTTAAGAAAAAGAAAACTCCCACTCCTGAGGAAGAGGGATACACCAGAAGAACATTTTCAGACTCTCCCTGCAGTATCAAATCTTCCCTGGTTATTTTTGGCCAGTTTTCTCTCCCTCTTTCTGTCTTCCTTCCTTTCTCTCCCCAACACACACACACACACACACACCCTGTTGGATTTGTTTCTCTGGTGAACCCTCACTGCTATTACTATATAAATATTATTTTAACCCAATTGATCTATTGACTTAATGTAATTCCAGTAAAAATATTGCCAAGGTGCATGTGTGTGTGTATGTGCATAATTGAAAAACATATATTAAAATTTATGAGAAGGTTCAAAGGACTTAGAATAAGAGAACAAGGTGAAGGAATTTTTCTTAATCTTTATCAAGAATTATTGTGTCATTTTTATGAATTAGGATAATGTAATATTAGGCCAAGGATAAGCAAATGGATGGAAAAATAAAGAGCCCCAAAAGGGACAAATCCAAAATTGAGATTTGATTGATGACAAACCCGGATTTGCAAGTGAGCACGAAAATATGGTGTGTACAATGAATGATATTGGGTCAATTCAGAATCCACATGGAAAATTAAAACTGGACTTAAACCTATCTCAAAGTAATGCTTATATATTAAAATTCAGAAACAACATTTTCAAAGACAATATAGAAATAGAGCTTTATGACCTATGATAAGAAAGGACTTCTTATATAAGGATAAATACAATTGATATGAATACATTTACATACATTAAAATCAAGGACTTTGGCTTCTGAGGAAATCAGAAATAACATCTTTTAGTAGAGCCATTGTCATTGTTAACCAAGAACATGTATAATGTACCTGACAAATAGAATAATATTTGTCTTTTGGTTTTGAAGTCTGTCCCTTCTTCTTGAAGAGGAGTTATTCAAGGAAAACTGAAGAGCAAGAAGGTGGAGTCATGGCAGAGCCAGCAGGACAGTGACTTCCTGCTTCCCATGGCAGGGTGTCCAGGCAGCCGCCAGGCCAATGCCAGGTGAAGGGAGACAACTTTTAAGAAATTATGAAATATACTGAACTGATATAAGTCCTGGAATTGAAGAAAAATCTAAGCTGGCGGTTGGACATCCTTAGTGCCGCCACAGAAGCGGGAGAGGCTCCCGCCACCACCGCTTTGCTAGCCAGCCATGAGCTTCTGGTTGAGCAGTGCTCCCCCTGTGGGAGCAACTGACCACCAGGGGCAGCTCCTGCGTTAAGCGTCTGCCCCCTGGTGGTCAGTGTGCATCATAGCGACCAGTCCTTTCGCTGTTAGGCCTATACCAGCTCTCCAACATCCCCAGAGGGGTTGCGGGTTGTGAGAGGGTGCAGGCCAGGCCTAGGGACCCCACCAGTGCATGATCAGGGCCGGGGAGGGACGCTGGAGATTGGCCAGCCAGGGAGGGACCGTGGGAGGGCTCCAGGGCCTTTTCTGGCCCATCTGGCTCAGTCCCATTGGTTGGACCCCAGCAGCAAGCTAACCTACTGGTAAGAGTGTCTGCCCCCTGGTGGTCGGTGCATGTCACAGCAAGCAGTTGAGCGGCCTTAGTATATCATTAGCATATTATGTTTTGATGGGTTGAATGGCTGACCAGACGACCGGACACTTAGCATATTAGTCTTTTATTATATAGGATGGATCAGCACAAATATCAATTCTTCTAAAAGAGCATACTGAAGTAGTCACTGAAGAACTCAACACCAGAAAAACAAACCACCTAATTAAAATGTGGGAAGAGGAACTGAATAGACACTTCTCCAAAGAGGACATACATACGGCCAACATCACTAATCATCAGAGAGATGCAAATCAAAACCACAAGGAGATGATACCTGAGGTCTGCCAGAGTGGCTATCATCAATAAATCAATAAACAATAAGTGTTGGTGATGATGTGGAGAAAAAGGAACGCTCATGCACAGTTGGTGGGAATATAGATTGGTAGAACGACTTTGGAAAACAATATGAAGGGTCCTCAAAAAAATAAAAAAAATGGAACTGAAATAAGTCAGACAGAGAAAGAAAAATACATATTATTTCACTTATATGTGAAATCTCTAAAACAAAGAAAATAGAAACAGACTACTGATACCGAGAACAGACTGATGGATACCAGAGGGGAAGGAGGTTGGGAGTCTGGTTGAAAAGATGAAGGGATTAAGAAGTACAAATTGGTAGTTACAGTATAGTCACAGGGTTATAAATCACAGCTTAAAGAATATAGTCAATATTATTGTAATGACTAAGTACAATGCCAGGTGGGTACTGGAAATATCAGGGGGACCACTTTGAAGTATATGATTGTCTTACCACTATGCTGTACACCTGAAACTCTTACAGAATAATATTGAATGTAAACTGTATTTTAAAAATTAAAAAAATAATTAAAAAGTAAAAAATAAAAGCACATACTGAGTATGGCATGAGTATTAAGAGATTTAAAGTTATAAAATTAAAATGTTTATAAATCTGGCCTATTAGGTGGGATTCATGCTTTAACAGATCTATCTGCTTTTTATGTTTTTACTGTTGCCGAGTTTGACCTGGTTTCTGACAATGGAACTGTAGCCTAACATCTGACTCATTCAACAAGTCCATCCCCTTTGCACAATCCCCTAGGAGCATCATTTGTCCAAGGTGAGAGACCAGATTGTTGAGCTGAGATCATGGATGGAAGCATATTTAGACTCCACTCATTCTGGTCTGTTCAATAGAGAATCTCCATTCAGAATATTTAGCAAAAGTTAACTGAGCATTGGCCAAAAGAGCAGGTACAGGTGAATTAAGCATGAAAGAGAATTATATAGATACATTTATGGGGTTGCAAAACTTGTTGTTATATATATTTTTAATTTCATATTTAATTGTCAGAAATTCATTGGTAAATTTATGTACTAGTAATTGTTATTAGGAACGTTGTTTGAGTGTTTGTTACATGTTTATCTTTACTAGTACTAACAGTTAGACTTCAGTGACTGTTCTTTAAGTACCAGGAAAACCGCCACTGATCATTGCTTCATCTCTCACACTTGAATATTATGCAGACCCCTGTTAATTAAAGAGGAAAGTTCATACCTCAAATATCCCAGAGGGCTTCATTCATGCCTTCTCTAGTTTTAGAGGCTGACCTAAAAAAACAAGAAATTACCATTAAAAATACTTTTCAACTTATAAAATATCTTACTTTTTCAAAAACCAAAATTTCAAACATTCTCAAAGACTTCATGAACCATTTATCTATCTCCATGAACCAAAGCTTAAGAAAACTGGTTTGCCTCATTCTCTGTTTAGAAGTTTTCAGCAAATGAATGGTGTTAGGTACCCACTCTCATCTGAGGAAGCTGGAACTATAATGAAATGACAGACATGGATTTTAGACAATTCAGACCTACTTTCCATCTATTGCTCAGGTGAGTGTTTTGGCCATTTCATTATAAATTAAAGGGTATATTTTTGGCAGCTAATGAAAGGCTCAATTTTAATTCATCTAATAGTCTCCTTAATGGTATCTAATTAGAAAATCTGTTAAGGGTTCATGATGTTACATTCTTCATTTGTTTTTTCTCATTAAATTAGCATTAAGGTACTCTTATTAAAAGTTCATTACTAACGGTTCTATATATATGTAATTTCTACATATGTGTGTAACTTTTATGATGCTAGAATATGCTTCCTAAGTAGGCTGAATGAACTTGTTCTTTTTCTTTTAGTTAATAATTAAATTAATCTTATTAAGGATTTAGAATCTCCTTTTCCTTTCTTTCTCAGAAAATCTCTAAATTGGAGTACCTCCATAGAAGTTCTATCATTAACTAGATATTTCAGGTGACAATGACTCAATGATCAAAGTGATGATGTAATGAGGATACAAATATATGATGTCTTTTTTTTCTTTAAGAATTCAGTTATGCATTAGTATTACAGTAATGAGGCTTTGAAATATCTTCTTGAGGAAAAAGAAACCAATTTTATCTCCAGCTTATAAAATTTACAAGGCCCAAAGACTCATTATTAATTATACTTAATGGATTTTTCAAAACATCAATGAAAAACTCTCTCTAATGAAATATATGTGTTTCAGTTCCTGTAGTGATTTTCTTTAGTCATACAAATGACAAAATATAAGGATTCAAGTGAGGTTCTAACTTTTTTTCCACATGAAACTACCATATTAATATTTTCACTTGTAAAGATATACCTAACTTCAATGTATATCTAGTTTTACCATGGAACATAGATTATAAATTCAGTAAAAATCCATCATACATATGTATTTAACTCTCCCAATTAATGTCACAAGATTTCAGAATTAATGCATTCTATTAAGCATCCCCTAGTGTAAATAAATTAAGTTCATTAGGAAACAATGAACTCATTCTGGTCACTGATTTATCATTTTCTTTGAATTAATATTGGTATAAAAATATCACATAAGCCTATATTACCAATTTCTACATGAATCTATAAAAATAAAACACATTTGTGCTTTCCAACCCAACTCTAGTCCTGTATTCATATTGTTATTTATAATGTAATAACAATACTTACTACCGTGTCTGCCATGGTTCTAAGTACTTTATATGATTTAATTCTTACCAGAGCTATATTTGGAAAGTATTAATACTATCTCCCGCTTATTGATTAGGAAAATGAATCACAAAAATCTTTCATTCAAATTGCCCACACAGCTAATAAATACAGAGCTGGGATCTGAACCCAGGTCACCTGTATCCTTCATCACTATTGACACCCAGACAAACAAATGTTCCCACTTTCTTTGTCATCATCACTGATCAACACATGGTTCAATCCATCCTGATAACACCCACTACAGTGCCTTCAAATTTATGACCTGAATATCCTGTTAAATAAATGTGTGAAGGCAAAGTTATTTCAAACAATATTATTTAAAATTGTTAAAACTAACTTGTTAGTCAAGCATTACCTGTAAAGTATTTTATTAACCTTTATAGCAGTTTGTGCATCAGGAAGTGACAGCATCAGTAACCCCATTTTGCATACTGTCAAACTAGCGAACAGGGAACTTGAGCTATTGTCTACATTTTCAGAGACCATGCGTTGAAAGGATTAGGACACAAATCTTCTAAAAGACATTTCCATGATTAGCTTGAAAGCCCTGGCTGCCTCCTATGCTTACCAAACATATTTCTATTGCCTTACGACTTTAGCATCTAGCATAGACTTTATTGATCTGTCTTTTCTCATTTTATCCTGCAATCATTTTCTCTTTCACTACAATTTTTTTTAGTTCTTTGGCTTCATTTCCTTCCTAGTTTCAGAGCTTTATAAAATTCCTGCTTTAGCAAAATCCTTCTTTCAACCTCTCCTAACATCCCAACAAGACTTTCCTTTCCCTATTATACTCTTGTTTCTTTGAAGGACACCACCATTGAAGACCTTCTTCCACTGATTTTGTTTTTGTTTATACATTTTATTTCTCAAAAATTTTAAAGATGTACAGACTGTATTGTCATTTTTGTTGTCACTATATTATGTAATTATCCTACTTTATCTCAAATGGGGAAAATGCCAGCAATACTGAACTTCCTGAGTAAGTAGTACTTGAAGTTTCACTTTTCACATTCCTCACTCCATTTTTCCCCTCACACACACTTTAGGTAGAAGTGGAGCAAACCTTCATCAATTTTCCCAAAATTTCATCCCAAAACCCAAGAAATGTTTTCACTGAATGGTGTGAAAACACACATCAGATTATAAGTATTTGTGTCTGATGTCTCATTGTAACTAATAGTACCTTTACTAGTATTTTATATAGAAAATTACTTGCGTAAATTTTTTTCAAGTTCATCTGTATACTCTGAACTGTTTTTAATCTATAGATAAAATTATTATTTGTGAGGATTTCTATGTCCAGCATTAATACAAACAAGATACCCTGAAGACCTTTCTAATAACAACTACTAGTAAATTGCTAAAGTCTCTCTCTCTCTCTCTCTCTCTCTCTCTCTCGATTAATACAGACAAGATACCCTGAAGACCTTTCTAATAACAAACAACTACTAGTAAATTGCTAAAGTCTCTGTGTGTGTGTGTGTGTGTGTATGTGTGTGTATGATGAGCACATGCATGTATATATCTGGCTGGGGAAAAAGTAAGATGATTCTAAGAATACACTGCCCTGCGAAAAGACTCTAAGCACAACTCCACAGACCTGCAAGCAAGAGCATAGAAGATTATGTCTGTTGTAAACACCTGTCCTAATCTGTGGTCTTTTTTTTTTTCAGTGAGGGGAAGAGCAAAGTCTAGGTGGGGAATTGCAACAGAGACCTGGGCATGAAGTTATGAAGACTGTAAAAAGAGGATCCAAAACAACAACAAGCAAGCAAACAGATAAGCCTCAAATGTCTCCAAGATAGACAGTACAACTATCTCAAATGTGACTCTAGGTGTGTGGGGACCTCTCGTGAAACCCAACATTGTTTTCAAGTATGTTTCTCATGTGAGTTAACATATTCCACATATATAAAAGCAAACAAGCAAACAAACCAACTTTAGTGTCATTGGGTAAGTCTGGGGAAATAGGCATGGTCCTGATTAGGTAGTGACTTGGCAGGTGATGGTAAAGACCACTTAAATCTGGGAAGGTGTGTAAGTGGGAATGTAATATGATTGATTTCCATTTGGGAGAATAGTTCTAGCCACTGCACGGAGAATAGGTGAGAATGGGACACATGTGATAGATTTGAAACCATCAATGGGTTCTTTGTAACATGATTTGGAATAGTTCAATAACAGAGGATGGGTGACAGTTCTAATTAGAGTGGTAAAAGCAAAAAGGGAGAGACACATAAGCAAAAATATTTAGAGGCATAAGTCATATTAGTTGCTCACAAATGAAATTCACAGATACTGAAGTAGAAAAAAAACAGCTTTTGTCCAACATTTCCAGGGAGACCAGGTAGACGAAGATTAAAATCATCAAAATCACCCAAAAGTTTCTGAAATATATCTGTATATTCACTCCTTGCTAATCCCAACAATGAGACATAACTGAAAAATGATACCAACCCTGAAATTCAGAAGAATATGATCTTCATAAATCATGGGAAATTTCCAGTGACAGTAAAAATGCTGAACTGAAAGCACATAACTTAGAATGTCTGCCAGTGAGGGGTGACTGATCAAACAACCGTGCAGCTGCATCCATGACCGATGGTGCACAAGCTCATTCAAGGTCGGGCTCTGCCAAGACCTTCACCCACAAAAGCAGCGAGTGCAGGGCAGAGACACATGAGCTTGCAGTCACCGCTGTCACCAGTCGTCAGCAGTGGAGTGGGGCAGCCCCCCTGGAAGGAAGCACCTAGTATAAGGCAGTATTTGAACTCTCTCCATTTGTTTCTTAGGAAAAAAGATACACTGATAAAATAGGGCCCTCAGCATGTAGTAGAAAAGAAAGTGACTGTAGAGTCATATGACCGGGGCTTACATAAAAGGTCTGACTAGTTACCCAGCCTCTTTGAACCTCAGTTTACTCCTCTGCCAGCTAAGTTAGTTGTTGTGAGGAAAAGACATTATAATTACAAAGGTCATCAGTGGTTGTGTGCATTGGGGAAAAGCAAGCTAGAGATGGAATAGTATTAGATTCTCTATTCATCTCACCATATCTTGTTGATCATTGCTCTGCTGAAACTCTCCCAGTCTCTGCATGCCATGAAGACACAGCTTTTAGAATCAATTCACTGATTCTTAGGAGGTTTCCATGCTCCATCTGTGACACGGGTGCAAACTTCTCTTTAGGAGGCATGCTGGGTCTTCACAAATGCTTTACATTAATATGTGGACACTGGTGGTGGG
>NW_005355584.1:5350766-5376799 GCF_000412655.1 Myotis brandtii
GGGGGGGGGGGGGCGTCTCAAATAGTGTCAGACACCACATCCTGTGTTTTCTTGCCAAGGATTTCTGCAGAGCCTAGCATGGCACAGATACTGCAGCTATAAAAAAAATGAAGAAATTTCTATTAACTGATATAGAACAATTTCTAAAATATGTTGTGGAAAGAAACAACATGCAAAATAGTACCTACATTATATTACCTTTTGTGTAAGAAAAAAGAGAAAGTAAGAAAATACAAATGTGCCTTGAGAGAGGGGGTTCAGATTTTGCTAAACTCATTTTTTGAATATATCAGGGAATTGATATCTTAGGAGTCTGTTATAAAGAAAAATGAGCCTATTCACCTCTCAGTCAGTAGTTTGAATTCAGCTCAGCTGACTATGAGCTCTAAGTATGAAATATGTGTTGTTTAGGTTGGCTCCAGAATAAAAATGGAATGGCTGCCCTGTTCAGAGCTGAGAGTCATTCATATTCCCCAAATCAGCAGCCCTCTCTCCATGACAAGTGAGACTAAACACAGTAGGATGCAGTAAGGTCCCTCCATGGAGCACCTCACTCAAGAAATGTGTAATCACTGGTATACTTCAAATCTCTCCCAAGACTACTTTTATTCAAAACTAGAGGCCCGGTGCGTGAAATTTGTACACAGGTAGGGTCCCTAGGCCTTGCCGGTGATCAGGGCCGATCTGTGGGGCAACCGGCAGGGCAATTGGGGGGCACCCACTGGCACCAGCCTTGACCAGCCTGCCGCTACTCACTTGCCAGCCCTGCCCCCCGCCACCACTACCGGTTGCATCCCTCTGCGGGGCGACCAGCAGGGCGATCGGGAGGCCCCGGCTGGCACCCACCTTGGCTGGCCTGGGGCCTGTGAGCTGGGGACAGCTCCTATGTTGAGCATCTGCCCCCTGGTGGTTAGTGCGCATCATAGCGACCGGTCATTCCACCAGTCATTCCGCCATTTTGGTCAATTTGCATATTAGGCTTTTATTATATAGGATAGGAAGTTGGGCCATGTAGCATAGTGGGATGTATGAGTCTATGTCTAACTAAGATAGAATTTGGGTCAAACCTTATTTAGGCTAAGTAGGAGGCTTTCTTTGGGAATGAAGAACATACCCTAAAATCCAATGTGTATTAAATGAATATGTATATTTCACTTAATTCCTATAATTATATTCTTCTGTGGCACCATAATGCCTTCCATCAATGTAGATGCTCCTAAATCTTTTCTATGGGATGGTTGACTGAATAGATGAAGAGTTTATGAGCTAAAAATAGAAATATAATCCATAGTATGTCCATGTCTAGTTGCCAAATAGATTAGTTTCCTATGGCTGCTGTAACAAATTACCACAAGCCTAGGAACTTAAAACAATACAAATTTATTATCTTATATTTCTGGAGGCCAGAAGTCCAACATGGGTCTGAATGGGCTAAAACAAAGACGTCAGCAGGACTGTGTTCTTTCCTCAGGCTCTAGGGGACAGTCAGTTCCTTTGCCCTTTCCAGATTTCAGAGGCGATGTTTATTCCTTTGTCTGTGCCCCCTTCATCCATCTGCAAAACCAGGGACATCAGCTTAATCTGCTCATACTGCCTTCTCTCTGCTTCTCTCTCCCAATTCCTGTTGAGAACTCTTGAGACTCCCTGAATAATCTCCCTAGATTAAGATGAGCTGATGAGCAATATTAGTCCCCCCTTTACCTAAGGTAGACTATCATATTCACAGGTTCCCAGAATTAAGATGTGGACATCTGTGGGGGGCCATTATTTGGATGGTCACAAAGTGGTACTATCAGGAAGTAGAATAGAATCAAGTAGTGGTTTTGCCCACATCATGAAGTGACAGCTGGAAGAACCTTGGAATGTATATCCAGGTGAGTTATTATAATGTCTAATTGTGAAATTTCAGCAGAATAAGGAGGATAATGGGTACATGACAGTCTTGAGATACTCTGAAAGGAGGAGTCAACGATATTGGAATTCAAGTTACAGGGGAATGAGCAGAAAAGATATGATGCCAGAAGTGAGATGTTTGAAATTGAGATGAAGGAGGGGTGGGTTACAGGTAGTGGTTAGGACAAGACTCAGGTGTGAATATGGGAGTGAGCAATGGGCAGGAGAGGAACAATCGTTGCAGGAGAGCAGGTCAGATGATTAGAAATATCAGCTGTGTGGATAATGAAATAAAAAAAAATATATGGCACCATTCAAATAGAATTCTCCAAAGAATGTGTCCAGCAAATAAAGGAAGCTTAATTTAAAAAGAAAATTGACAATTTGGCATAATTTGGGCACATAAGAGACTTTTAGTAAATGTCTGTGGAATAAATCTGATTTGTGTATGCAGAGCTACACTGAACAGAAAGGCTACACACCACCTGACCTTTCTTACTTTATGAGACAAGGTCACATTATGTCCCATATCTGACTGGTATGAGTTTTTGTCTCACTGGCTGCAATTCCAAAACACCTACACATGCTGGAACCTTCTACACTAGCCCTAATGCACGCTGGCCATACATTTATTCTAAATATTTCTGAAAGGCAGGATCTGGTAGTTCTAGCTCTCAGGCACCAATACTTCCCAATGCACTGATTCCTAGGCAAATGAACACCTGTGATGATTCGGGGCGGCATAGTGCAATGAAGGCATTAAGATTCCTCAAAGAGTATACAAATTACTGCTCAAAAAGGAACTAGTAAAATATTTTAAACCACGAATTTATGCAATTATCTCAATCCTATTTAAAATTCATTTGCTTAACTTTTTCAATTAAAAGCAAAGTCTTAATTGAAAGACTATAGCAGAGGAGCAATACAATCATTTTTTGCTATTACGTTGTATTTGGTACAGAGCATAATGTTTAACATAGATTTACAACAGAACTTCCACAGATTTATTTTGATGATTAAAAACAGTGAACTATTTAAAGAATTTAGAACAGTGCTTCACAGATTAATTATTCAATAGGTACTAAGCAAGAAATAAATTGTACAGGTAACCTTCCAAACACATGTAAGTTTTGAAATACGCAAATGTTTGTCATTTGTTTTTATAATGTGTGATAAGTGGAATCTGCAAGCTGTTTCTTAATTATTTTTATTTCATTCAGTTGCAAAAAAACCCTAAAGCATCAAAAGCAGTGGTCAATTTCAGAACTATGAAGCAATAAAAGAAACAATCTGTCTTCACATCTGAAGTAAAAAAAAAAAAAAAAAAAAAAGGGCCGAAGCATCAAAAGCAGTGGTCAATTTCAGAACTATGAGGCAATAAAAGAAACAATCTGTCTTCACATCTGAAGAAAAAAAAAGGGGGGGCCAAAACTAAAGATGTGGAGGAGAGCTGAATTATTGATGTTAAAATGAGAGCTTGAGAAAATTGTCATTAAAGTGGCCCGGGTCCTCTGTCTGGGTTAAGAAACCTTCAATGAATGGAAAGTGATCTGCAAAAAATTCTCACTCTAGTGAGATTAATCCAATCAGACACCTAATGAGACAGTTGTAAGAGCTGCAGAAACTACATTTTCTGCTGGCTGTGAAGCAGGGAGGTCAAGAAAGATGTCTGAAAGGAATTGTAAGTTTTAGATTAGGCTAAAACCCCTTACCAGGTTTTGTTTTGGGGGGGTATTTTTTTGTTTGTTTGTTTTTTGTTTGTTGGGTTTTTTTAATGAATCTTTTGCTACTAGCTTTTAAGTGCTACTACATTTAGAGTCTCTGTTAAAAATACAAGTGAAATTGGAGCTGCTGATTGCCACAGAAAACGTTGGGAACAAACGCCCACCAATCATGGACTCCAGCCCTGTCATTCTGTGAAAGAGGTTTGACTGTGAAGTGGTATGATCACTCTATAATGAAAGGCCAGCTCCATTCCCCCAGTCACTGGCTAATATTGATACAGGCAGGACTGAAGGCCAGACTTCTCCAACCAAAGCACTGACTTCTATATGAGAGTTAAGGAGGGATCATGACTCTTTTTTTTTTCCAAATTGAGTAAGTAGCAGGTAGGAGATTAAGATGAGAATACCAAGAGAAAAAAGGAAGAGATCACAGAGATGGTAGGGGGTAGGGGAGGAGGTGACTTTTCTGACTAATAACAGGGATGCAGTGAGAGAATGGAGAAATTCATGTTGTCTGTAAAACACACCTGAGAGCTTATCTAAGTACTGTATGGGTTTCCAATCGGCGCTATAACAAATTACCACAAACTAACTGGCTTAAAACAACATAAACTGATCATCTTACAGTTTGGGAGGTCAGAAGTTTGCACTAGGTCTTACAGGGCTAACGTCCAGGTGTCAGCCAGGCTGTGTTCCCTTTGGAGGCATGGAGAGGGGTTTTCTTGCCTTTCACAGCTCCCAGGGCTGCCTGCTTCATCTCATTGCTGTGACCAGTAGCATCTTGGCCATACTGCAACACTAGGGGGGAGGCCCCCGCTCTTCCATTTAAGACTCCTGTGATTTAGCTCCACCTGGATACATCAAGATGATCTCCTTAAGGCCAGCTGGGTAGCAGCGTCAATTCCCTCGGCCAGGTACAAGTAACAGAGCCATGGGTTCTGGAGGTCGGTGCCCGGACAGTTTGGAGGCAACCAATTGATGTGTCTCTCTCACACTGATGATTTTCTATCTTTTCTCTCACCCTCCTCCCTTCCTTCCACTCTATCTAGAAAACAATGGAAAAAATATCCTGGAGTGCAGATTAAAAAAAAAAAAAGAGTTTACTGCTATGAAATTAGTTTTAGATAAACATGTTAAGTAACATATAAAATATATAAATATTCATGTATTTATATATTTATTACATTGAACCTTTATTTACATTAAATATATGGCTATTTAAAAAAGATGTATTATACTGCAAAAACCATTCATATGAAAATGAGAGTAAATGGATCCCATTTCTCACTTTCTGTGCCCATAGCTCTACATCAAGTCACTTAATTATAGAGACATCAGTTTAATAAATCATAAAACAAAGACATTGGACTAGAATTCGGAGATACATTCTAGCTATAATTCTATAGTGTTGAACAGAATATTTCAAATTATGATATGGGATATTCATAGGCCAATTTTAGTGAAAATGTTAGGAAAAACTATATAGCTAACTCAGAGAATCAAAACAATCATTGCATATTAAAGCTGATTATAATATGATAGTAAATTTTTAAATGATTATTTTAGAAATAGTATGTACTACACAGTTTAAACTAACATATTGTGATAAAAAATTGAATTCCTTGAGTATTAATTAAAGAACCAATGGATGTTTTTCTACTCTATGTTCAATTTATTTCAAGAATATCTGGAATATATAAGCCAATTTTAAGAAGTAGAATATACTTACAAAACATATATCTTAAAATCAGAAATGTCAGATTTTCTTATGGGAATACAGAGGGTAGAAATGTTTATGTGTCAGGTATTAGATAAGTGTTTTATAGTATTTAGATCTGTGGGAAATAGCCTAAACAAGACTGGGTCATAGTAACAATGGAAATACAAGTGACACGCGTGATGGATTCTTGGAAAAGTCTAATCTAGAGAATTTTACTAATCCCTCCAAATGTGAAAGTTTAAACTTCAAAAATAGAAGAATAAAACAAAATAAATTTCAGAGAAATATTTTAATACGTAGAAAAATTCATAATTAGGTAAAGCTTCCTAAGGACGCAAACCAGGGATAAATATAGAGACAAATGATTAGAAAAGTAGAGGTGTACTCCATTCTAATAGTTTCACAAGGCAGGAGATACTATATTCTAAGGCAGCGGTGTCAAAGGGTGGCCCACACCATCAGCATCAGCCTCCCGGGTACTGGTTGGACAGCATATTCTCAGGCCTCACGTCTCACCTGAGAAGCAGAAGTTCAGGAAGAGGGAGAAGGGACTGCGTTCTTATTTCCTGAGCCCTTCTGAGATTCAGACTTAGACTAGTTTGAGAGCAACTGGTCTGAGGTATTTAGGTGACACGTAAAAGGAAATACATGAGAAGAGAAATACATTTACTTCTGACCCATTACATGGTGTTCTTGCCACTTCGTGAGTCAACTGGTCTTAAAGTCCTTTTCTTTTTCTCAATAAATAAATTTTTAAATATATTTTTATTGATTTCAG
This sequence comes from Myotis brandtii, assembly GCF_000412655.1. Classification (NCBI taxonomy): domain Eukaryota; kingdom Metazoa; phylum Chordata; class Mammalia; order Chiroptera; family Vespertilionidae; genus Myotis; species Myotis brandtii. Next base: position 5,356,882 of record NW_005355584.1, read on the forward strand.
AGAAGAAGGGAGAGGGAGAGATAGAAACATCAATGATGAGAGAGAATCATCGATTGGGGGCCTCCTGCCTGCCCCCCTACTGAGGATCAAGCCCACAACCCTGTCATGTGTCCTGACCAGAAATCAAACCCATGACCTCCTGGTTCATGGGTGGATGCTCAACCACTGAGCAACACTGGCAAGGCTAAAGCCCCTTTCAAAATGATGAAAAGAACCAACATTATCAATACTGTCACATTTGGAAACATTCCATCTCAACTCTAACTTTGGTGAAATATAAATGATTAAGTTGTACATTTACCCTGGATATTCTCAAAAGGCTCACTTTTCAATCATGATATTTTTCTCCTTAGGGCAATCTAAGCTTCAATAAATAAATAAATAGCAAAGTATTAACATTGATTTTGGATCAAAGATTCCTATCCACATATATTACTATTTTGTAGATATATTGAGTAGCTGTAATGGATTAACACCAGTTGGTTTTCTTGTCTCATGAATTGTTTTACATATCCAGTTGCTCAGAAACTATAAAAAATAAAATCAATGTGTTTTTTTTCAATTATATTCACAGCTGGCGATTCTGAATTTGACCTTTTAAATTACTATGATTTTATAAGGTTGATTGTGTTATATTTATTGCAAACATTTAGCTTTCCCTTTTGTCTTTAGCAAATTAACTTTTCAGAAGTTAATCTCAAACACAGTTGCTAGCAAGAGTCTTTCCTTGGTTCAGTAGTTTGCTAGTACAAAATATTAACAATAAGCCTAGGGAATTCTTCTTAATCTAAAACAAAACAAACAAACAAAAAACGGTTTGAGAAAAACAGACTGTTATCCTATGATAGTTGCTATGGAGACTGAGCTCCTTCACAGACTGGAGCTGTGTGTGGGAGCAGAAAATATTATCCATTTGATTAAGTTGTGATTTTATTCAGAATTGTGTAATTCACATGTTTTATATGTTCTACCATAGATTAATGTATTTTCATTCACAGATAAGACAAGATTGAGAACACTCTGCCAGTTGATTTCCAATTTCTTTGGAAGAATGATTAGAAATACAGCAAGAATGTTTGAAACTCTTTAGTTCTTCCTATCATTTCCAAGTTTTTTATTCTTTAGCCTTTTATTATTCCACTCATTTTATGTCATTTTAAGTCAAAACACATTACCCTTATAACTTAGCAAATTATGATTTTTCTTGCTCATTTTTGTGTTTAAGAACTGCTAAAGAAATAACAATTTTTCTATTATTAACTTTTTCCTTTTAATAAAGTATCCTTTGAAAAATATGTTTTAATATTTAAAAAAAGCAGAATCCTTATAGATAGGTCTCAGACTCTAGAATTAATAAATAATTAACTTGGAAGAAAAACGAATTATTTAGACAACAAATATTTTTTACATTATAATTATAGTAAATAAATATTTTTAAATAAGCTCTTCTTTTATTTTCCACATATGCTTCTTGGCATATTGGAATATATAAGAAAGAAGTATGTTTGGTCTTGTATAAAACTGAAATTTAAATATTATTTAGGTACAAATTAACAACCTACAAAACTGTTAGTCACATGATCACTATGCAAACACTAACTACATGCAATGGTCATGAATGTAAAATTAAGTGGAAGGTTTTTTCTGGTTTGCTTATATTTAATTACACCTCATTCATAAAATCTTGAGAAAGAAAATATATACAGTGAACTTTTCAATTTGTTTCTTATTGTTTTAATGGTGCAGGTGATTTAAAGTCCCAAAGTCTGATTTAGACCTGTGTTGTGGAGCCTTTGTATTGTAAACAAGTCTCACTCAAAACCAGGTTATAATAAAAATATGAAGCAACCATAATATTTGGCAAGAATAATACATATAATGTACAAGGATCTCTCAGGGACTATTAAAAGAGTAAGAGCCAACAATTTTTGAATTTCTGAGGTTCTTGGTCCAATTTTTACAAAACAAACAGAAGAAAATATGCTGAACACTAGATATATTTTCCAAAGGTGAATACAGAGTATTGAGGCTTTACCACTTCAACAGAGCAGATAATTAAACAATTGCATTAATTATAAGTTGTTGAAGCACAAGCAAACCCGATAAATTATTAGTGTCAGTTATAAATGTAGCAAAAAGAAATGCGGTAGAAGTTATTTTTTGGGGCAGCAATAATACCATGGATTTTTTTTCCAGTTTTAGGTAAATAGTAAATCTTACATTTGAAAGATGTAAAAAAATTATTTTTAGGAAATTATAAATCTATGAAATGGGAGGTACTTTTGATATGACTAAACTAAGAAATAAAATTTCTGAGTCTTTTCTTAAAGTTATTTCCATATAATTAATCATTCAGCCCACATATAGCCAACACACAGGAATTTTAACTCAAAAGCAATGGAATATAATAAAGATTTCAGAAAGAGTAGCTGCATGAGTAAATGTGTACTTAACAAAAGTCACTTAAATGTTAGTGGGTATGGATATACGATATTGGAGGCAGGGGTATCAGGTGGAAAAGCTTAATGGGAGAAGATCTGGTCTTGGCCAATAGCAGAGAAGCTGGAGAGGAAGAACTGGAGCTCAGAAATACATAGAACAGAAGTAGCAGAACTTCATAATGATCGATTCAAGCGAGGCAAGTGCCAAGGAAGAGTCTACAATGATCTCAATGTAGATGATTGGCTGGGTGACGTAGCCTCGATCCATCCTAAGAGAGACCACTGAGGAGAAGTATGGGATGGCTGGGGAGGGATGGAGACAGAGTGAGCTCCATTTTTGACAAGTCGGACATGAGGAGTGCTAAAGGTTCCCTGAAGTGGATAGGCAGATGCTGAAAAGGAAAGGATCCAAAGTGAGGCCAGCCTCTACATTGAACAGCAGCATCTGTGGAGTGGACAGAAGATAAGGATGAGGTGAAATGGATGGAAGAGAGCGTCAGGAATATACAAAGAGGGCTAGGGGAAACCGCATCACAGAAATCAGGTGAGAAAGAGAACTGCAGAGGAACGTAAAAATGTAACAATTGAACTAGCTACTCAGGGCCTAGCAAAGGGGTGCAGAGAACTAGAAGCATCTGGCCATCACAGCTACATATCAGATAGACACATTTTCACATCTGCTGCAGATAGGCTTAATATTGCTTTTCTGTCTGTCTTCCTTGTTCAGAGCTTGTGCTTTGAGAGTCTATTAACCCTTATTCCCTTTTACATCCCAAGATGTGCATTACCAGAAGGCTAGGTGACATAGGTATATGGACTATATTCTGAATTTTTCATGCTTTATATCAATGAGGAGAAACTAACCCTATCACAAACTGTCTTATCACTGAGGGTTGTCAATGAAATCTGGTACCAGTGCTATGTTAAGACTGAGGTGAGAATTTAGCTTCATTCTGGGAAAACTAAGAAATAAAATGGCTATGACCTATCTAGTCATGAATACACTTAGAAAAAAAAAAGCAAGGCACATTGTGTATTTTCTTTATTCCTCCACCAGATATCTTTTCTCCACCAGTCTTCTAATTTATTCATCAAGTAAAATCTCTTCCTATTTATTAGGAAAACTAAATTAGAGCCACACTCATTCCTATTGGACCATCTGTCAATGCAAAACTTTCATTTGCAAAGTGGACCATTATTTTTCAAAGCAGAACAAATTGCCCTCCCACAGAGTAACACTGAGATAAGGATGATGATGTTTTCTTTAGACCTTTCAATTTCCTCTGTGGTATCTCTAGTTATGTGAAATACTAGGGTAGGGGAAAAGTTTGACAACTCACTCATGTGACCCAAGTGGCAAGTTGCTCTGTGGTTGGAAGACGAATTAAGACAGGTGCTAGAGGGTAAGGCAGTGACCACCCTTGGGATACCGTTTCATGGGTCTTTGGTGTATCAATGGCAAGTTAGATCGTTTTCCGTTGACAGTTATCCAAGAGGACATTGAGAGCGCATAAGTGCTCCAAAATCACGAGAGGCTGCACCTGCCAAGTCCTGTGGTTCATGACCAGAAGCTGTGCCCTGCTCCTGCTGCTCATCATGCTCCTGCTTGATAAAGATGGAAAGCATTCAACTTTCCAGCATGATGAAAGCGTATGATCAATGAGTTTTCCCCTCTCAACTGAAGGGACGATCTTTTACTTCTGCATTAGCAGATGGATCCGAATCCCATTTTAAGTAAAACGCTATGAACAGCTTTGAAGTGGCAATTCTCAGACACATACACCTTCCTCAAACATAATACAGAAAGAAGGATGTGATGGAAGGGACTGAAAATGTTAATGTCTTATTTTATCATGGTGAGAGATATTCAGACTTTTATTCCTCTTTATTAAATAGAATGAAACAAGTGAGGAGAGAGGATTATGTGTGATATGCAGGCATTTTAAATCCCCATCATGCTATTGTTTCCAGCTATGAACATCATTTATCCCATCAACCCAGGTCCTTGAAAATAAATGAGCAAAGACACTTGTTGGATATGCATGGCCACCCTGAGCTGAAGGCCCTTCATTACCTCTTCATGAAAGATTTTTGTTTTGTTTTTAATGTTTTCTGATATCTAGGCCAAGATTTTTTTCCCTCTTGTCTCATTGGGTTATTATATCACAATCTCCTAAATTTCCTTTTTACTTTGCTTTTATGTTTTAATTTTAAATTTACATAAAAGGCATCTAACTGGACCAAAGTAGGGTTTTGTTTTAGGAAAAGAGGTAGGAAGGATAGTGGGACAGACGGTTAGAGCTTGGGCAATAGGCTGGTTAATGTAAGGAGACCCCCAGACATGAAAGGGATGGTTTCAGCTGAAAGCAGAAGGTACAAGGCATGGGAATTATTAGGGATCTTAAGCAGGTATAGGTGAGAGATAGACTTGAAAGAGAAAAAATTTAGGGCTGGAATGGAAGCCCAAGCATCATTCTGGAGAGGATGGTGAGGGCAGGACTGTTACTAGAGACCTGCAGTGATGGTCAGCACACATCTTGAACACAAAAGATTTTATGATCTATGTGTGGCGTGAAGGACATAAAAACCATGCGAGGCAAAGATAGAAAAGTTCATAGATAATGTAAACTTGTAAAAATTTTCACTGAAAAAAAAAGGCTAGCATTGAGTTGGGTATTTCTGTCACCTCTGGACAAAGATCATGTTAATCTTACCCTTTCCAATAGTCAAAAAATTTGCAAAGCTTCTTTCTTATTTATTTTTGCTCCTTTTCTTTCTTGTTTGCATTCTTAACATCTTTTTAAAAAAATATTCAAGATACCAATAAATACATGAGTAATTTTCAGTAAGATTATAATTCACATGTATTTAAAATTTTAAATTAAACCTTGATCTAGTCAAGCAAATATGTGCTGTCACATTGGGTCACTAAATTATTTTAAATACATTACTCTGGTTTCTCTTCAGACCATATAAATCTTTCACCTTTTAAATAAATGTTATGTCCTCCAAATTTTGAGAAGAAAATTGCATATGATAGTATATCTTAGTGGCTGGGTCATGGAATACTGTGCTATTAAAAGATGATTATGTAATATACAATATTCATTTCAAGGGAGAAGTGCTAGATTTAGATAAGAAAAGGATGTCTCTATGGATCATGTTTGGCTATTGGAGTCCATTTAGACATTTTACTAGCCCATAAAACAGGGTAAATGGCCGAATTTAGTCTTGTAAAAATAGTTTAGGAAGATTTACTGTTCCTCAAATAAGAGATAGCTCAATTTTGGAAATATTCTTTTTATTATTATTTTAATTCTTTATTGTTTAAAGTATTAAATATATCTCCTTCTCACCCCCCCACCACCATTGACCTCTCCTCAGATGTTCCCACACCAGCACATGCCCTAAATATTCTTATTTTTATAACATTGAACTTTCTTGTTGATAGAGAAAAGGTACTTTATCAAATAGAGCTTTACAGATTGTGGTGAGCAAAGACACTATCATTCAAATCATACCTTTTACAATGTCCTTTATTTTCAAGCTGAAACACAAGTGACATTGTTTGCTTAAACTGTTAGCATCATATGTATCTTGGACAGGGCGTTTTGGGAAACAAATCGTGTTTAGTATGTGTATCTAAATGAATGCAGCAGAACTACGTCCAGGAGTGATAGGATTATATCACAATGCCGTTTCTGCATGGCCTTATTAAGATGTTTCTCATAAAAAAGATTTAGAGTTAGAAATGTCTGTGCTCACATTACATCTTCATTTTCTCTTACTGTGAGTATACTCTGGTGCTCATCACAATCCTCTATAACTGCTGCTGATCACGGACACTTCCCCAAAGTTTAAGAAATGAATCAAGTCATAGGTTACTGCTACCACACTTTTTACACATATGTGTTTAGTCCCACCCTAGCCTTTGATTTATTGCTTCTATAATGCAAAATATGATATAAAAGCACCCGAGACAAGGTCAATGCCTGCCCCCTTTATATGCAAGGTCATAGCTCACTAACTCAGGGAAGCATCTTTATTCTAGATTACCCTGAGTAAACACATTCCATATTTATTATACTAGAGGTTAGAGCACAGATGTTCTTTGCAGACTGCCATTTTATAATTCAGAATCACTCCATGTAGCTCTAATTTTGTGAAGCCAGCTTAGATTTGGCAACAAAAGGAACAGAGATGTTCCATGCCAGGGGTACTGTGCAGTTGCATTATCACGCATGCCTTTGGCCAGGTGGAATTAGCCATGCAGTTTTTCTTTTGACCCTGTGTACTTTTTTCTCTTATTCCAGCTGTGTGGAAATTCTCTAGTCAACCTTTAATCTATGTATCAAGGCCCTTTATAAATGGTCTAATGACTGAACATGGAGGAAAAATATTACACATTTGCCAACATTTCAGAAAATTTCTACAGAAATTTGTAATTGAATTTGTCTATATTTAAGTCACATTGTTCCAGTATTATTCAAATAAAATAAAATGTATAAGCAAACATTAGTCATGCAGGACAATGTACAGACTCTGGAGGAAATGTGTTATTTAAGGCGCAACCCATGGCTTTGATGAGATTCCAACCTACCTGGACAAACAGAACTAAACCATATGGACAATCCTGTTTCTAATGCAGTACATAGGCAAGTTCTGAACTGTATAACTTTATCAGGGCTGGTCCATTTAGGGGAAACATGAGGATAATGAAAGAGGAGGTGTCAGGAAAAAATGTATATACGTGGAGAAATTATAGCTTAGAAATAAAACTCATGAACTTACAGTCTGGGTTATAATCCAGGCTGCAAAATTTACAAGATGTATGACCTTGGACAAACTCATTAAAATAGCCAAATCTCAGATTTTTACCTTAAAAAAACACGCAAAAGTGAAATTACTAACTCTTACTAGGGTTTTGATAAAGTTAAATGAGATAACAGTAGTTAGCAATTACAAAATACTGTAGGCAATCACTCTTCAAAATGTTTTACATTTTTTAACTCATCAAACCCTCCCAACAACCCTATGCAATAGATACTATCATTTTCCTCTATTATAGTAGAGAAAAGGAAATATGGTAAAGGTAAGTAACTAGATTAAGGTCACATCTATTAATGGGATTCTAACTCCAGAGTTCAGGCACTGGAACACTACATTCTATTGCTCAATCCCTTTGCTGATTATCACTATTGTAGCTAGAGAGAGTGAGCTATGCCCTAGAGTCTAGACATTGAAACATTTTTAGTGTAAAGAGTCAGAAGAAATATATACACAGCAATGCCTTGACATATCTGCATATTCAGTCTATGAGATCTGGGAGTGCTTTAGGTGCGGAAAGTTGTAATCATCCCTTAAAATATATTTTTAAATGTTAGTCATTTTTTTACAGATTTTTGCCCACATAAATAATACTACTGAGAAGATATAGGTGAGACTCGGGAGTGCTTTAGGTGCGGAAAGTTGTAATCATCACTAAAAATATATTTTTAAATGTTAGTCATTTTTTACAGATTTTTGCTCACATAAATAATACTACTGAGAAGATATAGGTGAGACTCATCACAATTTTTCCACCCACAAATAAATCAACCACATTAGTAATTCATTACAAAGTCTATGACAATTTAATGGCCTTGCTTCTTCAGTTTGAGTTCATAGGTATGTGGAAGATATCTGACCAAGAAAATTATTAGTGAAGCTTAAAACTCAACAGTTGTTACTCTCAATAAAGTAATATTTTATTGAAAAATTTCAAGAGTATGAAATGAATCTCAAAGTCATGACTGATGAAGGCTTGTCACACAGCCTTGGGCAGTAGTGACAGGGGCAAAGCTGGTCATGTAACCTTCTCTCTCCCTTCCCAAACATCTAAGTGTGCTAAGACAGGGAACTTTGACATTAAGAGCATGCCAAGAAGAGATACTATTTCAAATAAAGTGAAAAAATGTATAATATATGTATATATAAAAGGCTAAGTGACTAACTGGCCGTCCGACCCACTGACCGGCCGGTACATATGATGTGCACTGGCAATTTAAAAGTAAACGTTGACTTACACATGCGCAATACATATAAAGTTTTCACTGGTGCCAATCGCATGCGTGTTTTAATTTTATAATACTATATTATATATACTATTTTGACATGTGATTTTTTGCAGTAACATAATTATCCCACGAATCTTTCTTCTAGTTAATTTCCTTTCAATATGCACAAATTCGTACATCAGGCCACTAGTATGTTAATAATTAGTTCTCATATGAAATAGCTTCTCAAAAATTATGAATAAATTAAGGGAGTTTTTAATATTCGTTTGAACCATGAATCCATGCACAGCATTGTATTACATAATTAAAAATGTCTTTGATCTGAAGGTCTTAGATTTATCCTCACAAGTTTAAGTGTGGAACTACTGATTTCTGGGTTTTATTCAGAAAGCAAACAAGTCAAGGCTGTCAGTGCCAACTTTAGGGTGATGCTCAATATGGAGGGGACACTGGACCTTCATTCATAGCAACTACCATTATGTGTGATGTGAGAAAAAAGGGGGTTGACATCATGAGAATTAATTCTGTTCATATTAGAACAGTAAACACATTTTGACTGTTGTGAGTCTAAAGGTAGACAACCAGATGCTCAAATAGACCCAAAATACAGAAAAGGAGTACTCAGCAAAGACATCACTTCACCTGGTATTCCATCAAACAAAACAGAGTTCATGTCACTGTTTCCCCAGAAAAACATGTAACACTCTTCAAAAACAGGTCAATACTTAATAATAGAGAGTAAAATATGAATTTGTGTATCTGTATGATGATCGATAAGGTCTCCCATCACATGAAAAAATGTACTATCTTCAGTTCCTCATGACTAACCATGCCCAGGGTCAACATGTGTCACTGTGGATAAGCTGAAAGTCAGTGTGAGGTGGATGTGATTCAACTTGCTCTTCACCAAAGATTACAGTAGCTATTTAAACTTTTCATTCTGCACATCTTTATAGATGGAGATCAAAACTGTACCAAGTAAACGTTGACTTACACATGCGCAATACATATAAAGTTTTCACTGGTGCCAATCACATGCGTGTTTTAATTTTATAATGCTATATTATATATACTATTTTGACATGTGATTTTTGCAGTAACATAATTATCACACGAATCTTTCTTCTAATTAATTTCCTTTCAATATGCACAAATTCGTGCATCAGGCCACTAGTATGTTAATAATTAGTTCTCATGTGTAATAGCTTCTCAAAAATTGTGAATAAATTAAGGGAGTTTTTAATATTCTTTTGAACCATGTATCCATGCACAGCATTGTGTTACATAATTAAAAATGTATTTGATCTGAAGGTCTTAGATTTATCCTCACAAGTTAAGTGTGGAACTACTGATTTCTGGGTTTTATTCAGATTACGAGATATGTCTGATATTTTGTTGCCTATGGATTCTCCTAAGATCTTTATGGTTTCCAGTCTTACATTTAAGACTTTTATCCATTTTGAGTTTATAAAGCAAACAAGTCAAGGCTGTCAGTGCCAACTTTAGGGTGATGCTCAATATGGAGGGGACACTGGACCTTCATTCATAGCAACTACCATTATGTGTGATGTGAGAAAAAAGGGGGGTTGACATCATGAGAATTAATTCTGTACATATTAGAACAGTAAACACATTTTGACTGTTGTGAATCTGAAGGTAGACAACCAGATGCTCAAATAGACCCAAAATACAGAAAAGGAGTACTCAGCAAAGACATCACTTCACCTGGTATTCCATCAAACAAAACAGAGTTCATGTCACTGTTTCCCCAGAAAAACATGTAACACTCTTCAAAAACAGGTCAATACTTAATAATAGAGAGTAAAATATGAATTTGTGTATCTGTATGATGATCGATAAGGTCTCCCATCACATGAAAAAATGTACTATCTTCAGTTCCTCATGACTAACCATGCCCAGGGTCAACATGTGTCACTGTGGATAAGCTGAAAGTCAGTGTGAGGTGGATGTGATTCAACTTGCTCTTCACCAAAGATTACAGTAGCTATTTAAACTTTTCATTCTGCACATCTTTATAGATGGAGATCAAAACTGTACCACAAAGGTAACCTTAAAATGCTTGATCTTAAAAAACCCACTTTAATCCATGGATTACTGAAGCTGTACATCATGGAATTGTGTAGGATAATCAGCCACAGCACTAAGATATGAGATGTCTATGGACCTTCCTGGCTCCATTACCTTCCATAACTTTGCTGTGGATACTAAAAGCATATTATATGTGAGAATAATTTAGAAATAAGGAGTACTATAAATAATTTTGTTATATAGTTATTCTTTAAGTGGGCCATGCCCATGGCAGAGCAGGTAAAGTTTTTATCTGACCACTTATATGGTTTTATTTTAAAAAGTAGACTATTGATGATAGCCATTCTGACAGGTGTGAGGTGACACCTCATTGTCATTTTGATTTGCATCTCTCAGATGATTGGTGACTTTGAGCATTTTTTCCTATGTCTCTTGGCCTTCTGTATGTCCACTTTCTAGAAGTCCTTTGTCCATTTTTTATTGGATTGTTTATCTTCCTTTTGTTAAGTTGTATGAGGCCCCTATACTATAAATTTTGGAGATTAAACCCTTATCGGATGTAACAGAAAGATAAAGATCATGTGATCTCACTAATTTGTGGAATATAACGATCAACATAAACTGATGAACAAAAATAGATACAGAGACATAGAAGCATCAAACAGACCAACAAACCATAGAGAGAAAGCAGAGGAGGGTCAGGGGTGGGGGTAAGAGATCAACCAAAGGACTTGTAGGCATGCATATAAGCATAACCAAAGGACACATACAGTAGGGGAGTGAGGGCATGTTCTGGGTGGTGGGAGTGGGTGGGGAGAGGTCAATGGGGGGAAAAGGAGACACCTGTAATACATTCAACAATAAAAAATTTAAATTTAAAAAAATAAGTAGACTATTAAGTGATGTAAATGAATCAAATTTGGAAAGGCCGCCTTTTTATTTTGGATTAATGGATAAAAAGCTATGAATATTGAAAGAAAATACCGTTATCACATCACCAGCTTTGCATATAGTTTATTTATTACAGTAATTTATATAATGTGTAGCACTGAATGTATAGGCCCCCTGTGAAAAATAAATGAGCCTAAAGAACAGGTCCATGCAGCCAGTGAAGGGACTTAGAGATGCCAGGGTTTGAACCTAGGGCCTCATTCATGCAAAACAAGCTCTACCCCTAAACTACAACCCTAGCCACAAGAGTAGCTTCCTATGTTGATAAATCAACACAGCCATTCTTGTTAATAAGATGAGCTAGACAATCTCTCTCTAGGGAATGAAAGAGCATTGGATTCCTCTAGTTTCTATTGCCAGTCACAGAGAGTTCTTAACATTTCTCATGGGCTTATCTATTTTGTCCTATTACTTAGTGGTTCAACATCATGCTAGTTTCCTTATTTACAGAGATGAAGAAACACATCTTCCTTCAAAATTTATCGTATTCATATGCTCTCCTACTCATCAGTACAAGAAAATACCTTAATTATATTCCTCAATTTCCCCGTTACATTAGTAGGGTGGAAATAAACAAACAAATAAATAAAAAAATCTTAGTCAACTGCTCTCCTAGGTTCTTCTGCTGGGGTCCTTGTGGGGCGTGGCCAGAGTGTTTTGGACAGGTTCAAGCCTTGGGCTACTGAGAGGGCACAGTCCTCTCATTGCCACGTGCAAGTCCAAGCTTGGATGGCAGAACCCTCCCAGCACAATTATAGCCAACAGCTATAGTTGTAAGCTTACGCCTATGATCCGAACACGTGGCCCCATGTGCCTGAGTGATAGGGTTCAGATGTATGTAGTGGAGTGGGATTGAAACTAATGAGAATGTTGTAAACAACTTGATCACGCCCTTACTTTGCCTCGTGGCATCTGCTATAAAATAAAGACACGGCTTGTGGGCGTGGTCACTGTCTCTCTCCATCAGAGGAGCAGTGTCCCACCAAGACCCAGCTTTCATTCTCATGTCTGACTTTTCTTAATCCTTTCATCACCCCGACTTGGGTTCATCCTTGGCCGTGCCGGCATGGCACAAGTGGCGCCTGAACAGAGACTGAGTTCTGTGACCAGGGACTGAGTTATGGTGCCTGAACAGGACTTGAGTTCAGGCTTCCCACAGGTCCTGAAAATTAAACTGACAAAGGACAGATGAACAAGAGGAAGACAGAATTTATTATCATGAGTGGTGCCAATATGTATGGAAGAAACCCACTTATGAGTAAATCAAAGGGTGGTTAAAACTTGGGACTTATATGGCAGCTTAACAAGAACAATGAATTTGTAGATAAGTGATAAGACAAGGAATGTAGGGTTTAGGGGTGGCAAACTGTGAGAAGATACATATATGGGAGAAATTAATAGAAGATAAGAAGGCCCTTGCAAGGTTTGCTGTAGATTTCTGAGTGCCTTGCAGTCTCAGGTGACAAGGTTGGTGTCCCCTCCCTGGCACAGTGGGGTGGTGACAACCTTCACAAGGGGATTTATAGTCTGCTACCAGGCAGATGGGTAATGGCAGAAAGTTCATCTTGGGTCTGTGTTGGTTTTTTTTTCCCATTTCCTCAGCTCCAAGTCATCTTTGTGCCAGACTGGCATATTTGAGGGTGGCATATTCTGAAGCCCTTTAATTCCATCCTGTGGTGAGGGTGAGCATAGAGAGTCTTGTTATTGAGAAAAAATGAAAAAGAAAAAGAGCTCACTTGTTCCAATAACAATACTTCCCTCAGATTCATTCACTGACAGATCTAACAGTCTACCCAAGTTACATTGCATATGGTGGGAATCACCATCGCTCCGAGGATTCTGTTTAGAGACACATGTCCAAAACATGGAGCATGGCCAGCACTTGATTTTTATTGGCTATGATGATAAAGGTGAAAGAGCTATTGGATAACTAACATTTTCACAATGAAAGGACAAAAAATACTACAAGCTAATGGAAAAGGTATTTTTTATTTCATCTACTTTACTACCACAACCCATAAAGCTGAGTGCAGCATATCCCTTGATGTGATATTAGCATAGGGCCCTCTAAATATTTTATGAGCTTGTTGGAGCCTTACAGAAAATCTAATTTCCAGGTTCTCTCTAACCACATATTCTGGCTCTGGCACTGTTTCCCTTCCCTAAGAAGATGCAAAACTTAAAGCACATTTTTGCTCTACCTTAGCAATATTTGGACATTCTTGGTCAAGATAAGATAAGATACTAAGAACAACATTATCATTTATAAATCAACCCAGTGATATAGGAACCACTTTTATCAATAAAACTAATAGGGGCATGGTCCACAATGATGTAGAATTACCAAGAAAGAAAGAAAGAAAGCACCTCTTCTCCTTTTAGCTCAAGTTCCAATATTATGACAGCTTTAGAAAACCCTTACCGTAATATTATGTTCTATACGATACCAGATATTTAATTTCATATATATGTGTGTGTCTGTATATGTGTCTATACTGACATTCCTTTTGAAAAATTTGAAAGTACAGAATAATTTAAATTTTGATAAAAATAAGTTCAAATCATAGCTAATGATCTTGAGCAAGTTGTGACTCAACTTTCTTTTCTGAAGAGAACAGAGATACCAAATAAACAGAGCACTTGAGACAGCTTCTGAGAGAAGGAACTATTTTATTAATTCTCTTACTCTTTCAAAAAAACACAATAGAGCTACATTTTCTTCTATCACTAAAAATATATTGAAATTGTTCTTTCTCTTAGAAGCTGACAGTACAATAGAAAGAAAAACATATAGAAGTGAAGTGCATGTGCTGCAGTTCACTTGAATACTGGTTGGCATGGACACGCAGGAAAAATACTAAGAATGGTGGGAGGTCAGGAGAAAATATCCAAAAAGGGAACATTTGAGCTAAGTTTTGAGGTTATTTTTCAGTGAAAGGAGTTCTCTGGGGAAGGTTTGCCTATGGTAAACAGAGCAAGTGGGTGGAACATTGGGGAACTTCAAAAATGAAGGCTAGATGGGCAGATTCTAGAAAATAAGGGAGAAAGAGAGATGTGGTTTGAGATTGTCTTATATCAGGTAGCAGAAGGCCACGAAATGTGAATGATTTTATTTTTTGAGTAAAGGATAACAAGTTAATTAAAGATTTTGAAGTAGAAGGACATGATTGAATATGCATTTAGAAATACATTTTAAAGACAATATTGTTCTAGCAGACATAATTAGTTGTTAAAATGAGGTCATATTGGAGTAGGCTGGATTCTCATTCTACTGTGACAGGTGTCCATACACTAAAAGGGGAAATTTGGACATAGATACACAGGAGAACTCAATGTAAACATGAAGGTGGAGATTGGGGTGATGTATCTACAATCCAAGGAACGCCAAAGATGGGCAGCAAACCTCCAGAAGCCAGGAGAGAATCCTGGCAGATTCTTACAAACCCAGAAGGAACCAACTATGTCACCACCTTGATTTGGGACTTCTGGCCTCCAGAACCTAAGACAATAAACTTTTATTACTCAAGCCAACTTGTTTGTGGCACTTTGCTTTCGCAGCACGAGCAAACACATCCACCCTCCTACGCCGTGACTCAGCCACCCTCCCCCGGTGCTTTCTCGGAGTTCATAGGTCCATTTTCAGACTCCATTAGACTGTTTCCTTTCACAGCCTCCCCAGGGTTGTTAATGGGGAGTCACCAGAGTTGTGTTTTCTTCTCATCTCAGCGGAAACTGCCAATTTACCTTTTCAGAGAGTAACATCTAAATACACACTGAGAGACTAGATACACTTTGGTTTCCTCGCTCTCAGTGTTACACAGCTCTTTTTCAGGAGTGGTTTTATTTATTATTGATGATGTTTTTCTCTTACACTCTTTTGTTTGTTAATAATTCATCCCCATATTAGAAATGGTTATATCTACTACAACTTGATCTCCCATAGTTTTTATTTGTCAATTATGTAAAGCCAGCTAATTCTGTCTCTAGTGTTGGTCAAAGTGAGGGGATCCACAATAGTCAACATCACTGTCCATTTTGCCCTATCTCCTAATGTAATATGTGATTATATAAGAACATCTGTACATAGGACTACTAAAATCTTTGCTCCCCAGATATTTCTATTCTTAAAAAAGGAAATTGGCAAAAGCAGTTAATATAACAAGAAATCAAAACATTCAAATGTGGCAAAAATATTTTTGTATAGCCGGGTTGGATGGCATAAAATAATTTGTGCTTATTTTATTTTATGAATGAAAATTTTTATGACTATTAATAGACAAAAGAACCTAAATAATTATTCTGACAGTTTATTTTAGTGGTAGCTATTACATCATTGCGAATTACATAAATTTACTTTAGTTGGAATTAAATGCAGTCAAAACCAAATAAATATTCCTTTGCTTATATACATAGAGATCTTTTATAACTATAATTTTGTTTATTATATGCATGCTATGATATTTTATGATTTTTAAGTTATTAGACGTTCTAAAGAACTATTTGTCTCTAGTCATCACTTGTGGCTAAATTTTTTCAAAAGTTTGTAAACTTTTATCCATATCTTATCACTTCTTCAAAGTCCATATTAAGCACCATTCCTCCATAAGTACTTCTCAAACAACACTAATGGACCTTAAAAATAGTAATGGGCCCTAACCGGTTTGGCTCAGTGGATGGAGCTTCGGCCTGCGAACTGAAAGGTCCCAGGTTCGATTCTGGTCAAGGGCATGTACCTTGGTTGCGGGCACATCCCCAGTGGGAGGTGTGCAGGAGGCAGATGATCGATGTTTCTCTCTCATCGATGTTTCTAATTCTCTATCCCTCTCCCTTCCTCTCTGTAAAAAATCAATAAAATATATTAAAAAAAATAGTAATGGTATCTCTTTAGGTCAGTGGTCGGCAAACTGCGGCTCGTGAGCCACATGCGGATCTTTGGCCCCTTGAGTGTGGCTCTTCCACAAAATACCACATGCGGGAGTGCACATACAGTGCGATTGAAACTTCATGGCCCATGCGCAGAAGTCGGTATTTTGTGGAAGAGCCACACTCAAGGGGCCAAAGAGCCGTATGTGGCTCACGAGCCGCAGTTTGCCGACCACTGCTTTAGGTAGTTCAAAAATTACTTCCTTATATATTTTTTATTTAATTTGTTTTCTTTTAAAATATTATTATATTGCTTGAGTGCAAGATCATTGAATACAGAGATCAGGACCTCCATTTTGTTTTCTGTTTACAAAGCCCTGAATATGGGTAGGCTCATGGTAGAATATAGATACTAAATTTCTAGTTAATTTACCATGTTAATCCTGTTTTACATATATTTTAAAGGTGCTACTTCACAAAATGAAGTTACTTTAAAAAGTTATTTTATTTTTAGAAATGTAAAATCCTACAGGAAACTTAAAATTCCATTTCAAATTTCATGCTCAGTTGCAGAGTATTCAAAAAGTTGATGAACATAAAACCTTTTACCATAGCATCAAGAATAGAGATGTTGCCAAACCGGTTTGGCTCAGTGGATAGAGCGTCGGCCTGTGGACTGAAAGGTCCCAGGTTCGATTCCGGTCAAGGGCATGTACCTGGGTTGCGGGCACATCCCCAGTGGGAGATGTGCAGGAGGCAGCTGATTGATGTTTCTCTCTCATCGATGTTTCTAACTCTCTATCTCTCTCCCTTCCTCTCTGTAAAAAATCAATAAAATATATTTATTAAAAAAAAAGAATAGAGATGTTTTTGTATCATTTTCATATATTTAGATTTCTTAAAATACAATTCTAAAAAAGTACTTGGGCATTAAAACTGACATCCATTACTCCATCAAGAAACATTTATTGGACATATTCAGCAGAGGCCAGAATGTTATAAATCATTTCAGTATTTTCCACAATAGTGTTCTTGACATGATGTGTTTTCCTATCAGAATAAATGGCATGCCTTCTCTGTAATTAGATAGCCCTAATACCTGTGACCAGCATCATGCTTTTATTGAGGTATGAATGCTGTTTTGTTTTGTGTGGATTTTTTTTAGAACATCATTTTTCTCTCTTACTCTGAAATGATGTCTCAGAGTATGATGGATAGGATGGCAGGAATGATCAGATGGTGACATTCTTTAGTGTCAAATTGAAATAGCAATTCTCTAAGTTCACAAATAATGTGTAGAAATGTTTTTTATACAACTATAATAATTTTCAGCTTATATAAGTATATAAAGACAAAAATGAGTTGGAGATGAAAAGTTGTTATTAGCATCACATGAGTCATACATATCATCAAAATGTCACTTAACAAAATAAATGCACAGGTACATCAGGTGGGAGAGATTAACACATACCAATTACCAAGAGCAACTGTAGAAGTAGGGGAAAAGCAGCATCTTGGTAAGAAGCTATTATTATCCCTGAAGAGGCATTTTTTTACTTTAGAGTGACTACAATAGGGTTGATTGTGTTAATTTTATCACCTAACATAGTTGATGATGGGTGTACAGTGTTGTCAAAACATTAGCAAGCATAATAGTTCAACATTTGTGACTGTTGACATCATGCAAAACAGAGCAATGCAAAAATGGGGCCAAAGAAACAGGCCGCTACACTCAGGTTCCTTCAGATAAGATGACAGCAGATTGTGTATATTTCATATTTTATCAAACAAATTAACAAAATGTGGCTTCACACCTAATAATACATTTCTGACAAATTGCTATCATCCCAACATCTAATGTTAGTGAATTTACTTAAATTCAAGTTGCCTCAAAATTCAGTATATATACTATATAATAAAAGGCTAATATGCAAATTGTACCCTTGACCAGGAGTTTGACCAGGGGGTGGGGCCGGCCCACCAACTGCTCAAGGCCCCTTCCCCCAGCCTGATTGGCCCCAATCAGCCCAGATCGGGACAGGATGGCCGGACCCCACCCATGCACGAATTCATGCACCGGGCCTCTAGAGCAGTGGTTCTCAACCTTCTGGCCCTTTAAATACAGTTCCTCATGTTGTGACCCAACCATAAAATTATTTTTCTTGCTACTTCATAACTGTAATGTTGCTACTGTTATGAACCATAATGTAAATATCTGATATGCAGGATGGTCTTAGGCGACCCCTGTGAAAGGGTCGTTCGACTGCCAAAGGGGTCGCGACCCACAGGTTGAGAACCGCTGCTCTAGAGTGTATATAGATAGATATATAAATAGATATAGATATATAGAGGTGATAGATAGATATAGATATAGATATAGATAGATATAGATATAGATATAGATCCTATATACTAAAAGCCCAGCAACCAAAATGAGTTCAGGCCTAAACCAGCAGTTGGACATCCCCCAAGGGGTCCCAGATTTCGAGAGGGCACAGGCCAGGCTAGGCTGAGGGACCCCCCCAGGCACAAATTTTGTGTACCGGGCCTCTAGTATATATATAAAAAAATTCATGCACTGGAGGTGGGGGTCCCTCAGCCTTGCCTGCCCCCTCTCACAGTCCAGGAGCCTTCAGGGACAGGCGGCGACCCGGCAATCGGGGGAAGGTGATGTCCCCATTACGCCTCTGCTGCTGCCACTGCTGGCAGCGCAAGTTTTGGCCGGCCTGGTTACCTGAACCTCGGGAGGCCCTGGGTGTCTGGGCAGCCAACATCCGAGGCTTGCCTATGCCTCGGGCTGGCCCTGAGTGGCAGGACAGCCGCCATCTGAGGCTTACCTGTGCCTCAGGCCAGCCCTGGGAGGCTGGGGGGCTGAGGGGACTGGGCGCTGCCATCTTGTGGCTGTGGGCGCAGCCATCTTTGAAGGTGTGGCAGTCAATTAGCATATTCCCTACTTATTGGCTATGGGTGCTGCCATCTTTGTGACAGTGTGAGGGTCAATTAGCATATTCCCTCTTTATTAGATAGGATATATATATGTATATATATACTTTATTGAGGTATAATTGACAAATAAATATTATGTATATTTAAGGTGTACAAAATGATGTTTAGAACTATGTGGGTATTGAGAAATAATCATCATGGTCACGCTCATTAACATCCCCATCACCTCAATGGTTTCCATTTCCTTTCCTTCCTTCCTTCTTCCTTCCTTCCTTCTTCCTCCCTTCCTTCCTTCCTTCATATATATTTAAATTGTACTCAGGAGACATTTGACGACAGACTTTATAAACTAAAGTAAAGGTATCAAGAGTATACCAATATGCATCGAGAGGTACAGGGGAACACCAGAGGCAGCTAACAGTTGGGAAAACATCAGATTTAAAATCAGACAACTGGTTCTAGATTTTGTGCTGTCACTCAAAGTATTGGTTTGACTCCCAAGCCAGACTCTGAAGAACAACTCCCATTGGAGAAGTCCCAATAGTCAAGATATGGAGTCAAACCAAATAACCTTTGATGGATGAACAGGTAAAGAAAATGTGGTCTAGATGG
>NW_005355584.1:5376835-5418394 GCF_000412655.1 Myotis brandtii
TGCAGGAAGATTCCTGCAAGAATAGGGCTTCCTGAGACTGGAGCGAAGCAGAGAAGGGAGCAAAGCCCACCTGGGCTCTCTCCCTTCTCTGCCACTTTGCTCCCCCACCGGGTCAGGGATCCGGGGCCCGGGTCCCGCAGGCAGCATTGTGCGCTGCCGGCCCCGCCTGCAGTATGCAAATTAGCCGCCATCTTTGTTGGCAGTTAATTTGCATATCACTCTGATTAGCCAATGGTGGCATAGCGAAGGTATGGTCAATTTGCATCTTTGTCTATTATTAGATAGGATATGCCATATATATAAAAATTTATAAACTACATAAAATATGAAATATATGAATATATTACAATATAAATATATAACAATGAAATATTATTCAGCCATATAAAGGAGATCCTGCCATTTGGGACAACAAATTTGGCTAAGTTAGATAAACCAGACACAGAAGGACAAATACTAAAAGATCTTACATATCATAGACAAATATCAAAACATCACATTGTACACCTTAAATATATACATTTTTCACTTGTCAATTATACTTAAATAAAACTGGAAAATGACATGTACTAGTAGGTAAATTATTTACATATTCTACATTTTGGCTTAAGAAAACACATGTTGCAGATGAGAAAACCAAGAGCAAGCTGATTTGTGTTTGAATGAGAAATTAAAACAAACTTCACAATGAATGTGATGATCTTGGCATGGGAACCTAAGTAAAATGCTTTGCCTAAGACCTGCCTATTTCTGACAAAGCCAGTGTGTGCTCAGATTTCCTTCCTTCTATGCAATTCTGATTTCCACTCTGCCACACTGTATCAGCAAAAAAAATGCAAAAAAATAAATAAAAGAAACTATAGATGCAGGCAAACCTTCCTGAGGAAATGGGGTAGTTACAGAACAGAGATGCTAAAAAATGAGTCCCAGATTGGTAGGAAATTGCTGGTAAAGGGAATTATTTGTGACCAGGTCTGAGTTTATAGATGGTGAAACACAATCTCACTCTGAACTTTTTCACACACAAACACACACACAGGAACACACACAGGCACATTTTAGATAATAATAAGATGGGACTTTTCAATATAAACTTTATGAAAATCAGGTTAGCACTCAGTCATTCTAGCTTGTCTAAATGTGTCTGGAGTGTTGGTCCATCCGACTTAGAAGATTCCTTCTTGCTCTCTGACTCTATAGAATGTCAGACCTTAATTGGGCTTTATCTTGAATAACTTGAAGAACATGTTTGAAAAGAACTTAAAGAAATTCTAAGTGAGACACTAGAAAAAGTGTAACAGATGTTTATGCTTCCTTTTGTTCAATTTTAGAGAATCAAATATCTTTTGAAGCTGTTAGGAAGAACATGAAAAGGTCATTTCTCAGCCAGCATGATGAGAATATATTTAAACTCAAAAACATCAGAGAATACAATGTTCTTTTAAGAACTAATGCTTCTTATTCTAACCCTAGAGCACTACCATGCTCATTGGTAAAAAGTTAAACGTAATAAAAAAAAAGTGATTAGACATGGTATTGTAGTGATCTGAAATACTCAAAGAAGCAATTTCATTGGCCAGATTTATCAACAGAAAAACACTGGCTTTATTTTCTGGCAAGCTTACAATTGATTTTAACATTTCTTCAAATGTTATCAAATCTCTTATTTAGTGATTTAGCATAAAAATTTCAGTTGTTAATATTATAACCCCAAGGTGGAAATTTGATAACACTGCCAAGAAATATTTATTCAGATAGAAAATAGTCACATTCTGGCAAGGAAAGCATTCCTTGAAACTACAGAAAAATAATTGTCTGGTATTTATACAAATTTACAAAGTTTTTTATAGTGCTTATACACTTTTAAAATATCACATTGTATTTTATATTTTTACAAATGTATTAGTCAAAATGAGTCTTAATCTTTATTGCTGTATTTTATAGGCTGCAAAAGCTAGTTTGGATCATTGTCCAGCCTGGTCTAACTCCTCAGCATAACTGAGGCACAAAGCTAATAGGTGTTGGAACCCAGGTTTTCTGAGTCACTGGCCAGAGTTCATTATTTGAGAGTGCACCTAATAAAACTCAGAGGATGTGCGGTTACTATGTTAAAAATTTGAAAGACACACAGAATTAGATCTCTTTCCCAAATGTTGCTATTTGTATTTTTCCCATTGTTTAAAGTAAGCACACCAATGTTACCTGTAATATTTTCTTTCAGGAAACCTTTGTGATTATGAACACAGCCTTTACTATACAATCATCATCATCATGATCATCATCACCAGCACCACTACTATCATCATGGCCATCATCATCATCACCATCATCTCTTTATGTGTCTGCATCTTTCACCAAGCTTGGAAACTTGAATGTTACTCATCTTTCAATTCCTGATACCTAAAAGCTAATTTAATACTTAGTAACTGCTTAACTAATTTTTTTTCTGGGTAAAAAAACAATAGATAAATAAAAGAGTGAATGCATGAATGAAATTAAATTTGACCAGAATAACAATTAATGTAACTTCAGCTTCTGTGGAAAAAATTAGAAACCAAAATATTTCATAATCTGTCTTCTACCAAGAGTTTTAGATTCTCCTGACAGAGACAGTTTAGAAATTTAAGGTAATTAAATTTGCTTTTAGGAAATCCATATTTCTTTATTAAAAATTATTTTTATTCCTCCAGTTAGTTTCCCTGACCCCATCACAGAGGACAAAGATGTCAGGGCTTCTCAAACGACAATCAATCAAATCATTATGGCTTCTTAAAATGTCTGTATTGGAGATAAGCTACAGCATTGCTTGAGAATGAGGAACTGAACCATAGGTACTGGAAATGAGAAGCTGTTGTTGGCAAGTGAGAAGACAGTAATGAGGTGGCTAATTGAAGAATGACAGCAAAGGGCATAAAAGATCAGAGAAGAAATACTGCTTCCTGCCTGAAGAGCAGTAAGAACACGGAGAAACTCCTTCTTTCATTCTCTCCTCGTTTCCTTTGCTCATGATACATGAGAAGCAGATGGAGAGAACCTGATAATTTTCTCTGACTTTTCCATCACACTTTGGAGCACCTTCACAGTTATGGAATAAACT
This sequence comes from Myotis brandtii, assembly GCF_000412655.1. Taxonomy (NCBI): domain Eukaryota; kingdom Metazoa; phylum Chordata; class Mammalia; order Chiroptera; family Vespertilionidae; genus Myotis; species Myotis brandtii. Next base: position 5,379,933 of record NW_005355584.1, read on the forward strand.
CAATTTTAAGAATACATAGGCCTTAAGTCATAACCCAGAACACATTTCTGCTAAATTTAAGAGCTACAGATTAAGGAATATGTTTTAAGAGATAAAAATTGAGGTAGACATTTTCTGTAGATGGGGAATGACTTCCTAAGCACAAATCCATCCAAGGAAGATAAGTAGACTTGACCATGTTTTAGCTTTTTAATGTCAAAAGGATCATAAAATTGTAAAAGAAACAAAAATTGCAGAAATATAATTCATGCAAGTATAATAGACATATTCTTGCAAATAGAAATTATAAAATCAGTAAAAGAAATTCATCATCTACTCATTAGTTTCTATGGCATAAAACCCAGAAGTCACACTTGGTCACGCCTTCCTTCAGCCCCACCACAGCCAATCCACATGCAGGCTCTTCCCACGTAAGCATCTTCCCAGGTCTACAGTACTGGCGGCCAGATGTGCCATCCAGATTCCCTCTTTTAGGACCTAGACAGCATCCCAGGCTGCAGGAGTCTTAGTCCTGAGGTCTCACAGTGCAATCCATCTTTGGGAAACAGCCAAAGGGAACTTCCTCAACCAAGGTAGCTCTTTCTTCCTGGACAGGCAGCCTGCCTCCAAGGGCTGATCCCTCTTCATCACTCAGCAACTGGGAATTGCTCATTCCAGAATGGTATACGCTGTTTGGAGAATGCCTGGGACTCATTATTCACTAAGACAGGCCTTACACACCATCCAAGGTTTTTACTTCTTCATCACTATCAAAAGTAACCTGTACTGTGTCTTTATGGGACATAACCCTCCCAGGTGCATCTTATATCCATAGTCTTTGTCCACCACACTGTTATCTCCCTTATGCAGGGGGTATGTCTCCCTTTGTCCAGCTCCATCCACAGCCTCTTGGTGGCAACATGGCAGTGAAGGCATGGCCCTCCTTTTAGGTAAAGATTTCTCCTTGTCTGTGATGAGTACAGAGAGCTGACCCCTCTAGAAGCTGCCTCTGGAGCTGCTTCAGCTTCAGACCAGAGTCAGGCTCTTGCATGCATGGAAGCCCCTGGCCGGTGACTGAGCATGAGGGTGCCACCGGGACCAGGCCATTTCTGCCCAGTGCTTGATGCCTCCAACAACCAGGCTATGTCCTAGAGCCCCTTGTTGGATTTGCCAAGACATCACCAGCTCTGCATCTGTACTGCCCAATCCAGATCCCTCCCCGCATTCCTTTCCCAATCACTTGCAGTCAGATCAGAACAAGGCTCTGAAGGTTCCTTTTTTTTTTAGTTTATTTTCAATTTTATTTTGTATCAGTTTCAGGTGTACAGCATAGTGGTTAGACAACAATACATTTTACGAAGTGTTTCCCTTGATATTTCCAGTACCCACCTGGCACTATACATAGTTATTGCAATATTATTGACTATATTCCTATGATGTACTTTATATCCCTGTGACTATTTTGTACATACCAATCTGTATTTCTAACCCATTCACCCTTTTCACCTGTCTCCCAACCCCGCCCCTCCTCTGGCAACCACAAGTCCTCTCACTGTGTCTATTTCAATTTTGCTTATTTTGGTCTTTAGATTCTACATGTAAGTGAAATCGTGTGGTATTTGTCTTTTTCTGACTAACTTATTTCACTTAGCAAAATACCCTATAGGGCCATCCATGTTTTTGCAAATGGTAAGCCTTCATTCTTTTTTATGGCTGAGTAATATTTCATTGAGGAAATGTACTGAAACTTTTTATTTATTTATTTATTTTTTTTATTGCTTAAATTATTACATGAAACTTTTTTTATCTACTCATCTATTGATCGGCACTTGGGTTGCTTCCATATCTTGGCCATCATAAATCATAAAAGGCTGATATGCAAATTGACCGAATGGCAAAACAACCAAACAACCGGTCGCTATGACGTGTGCTGACCCTAAATCATAAAAGGGTGATATGCAAATCGACCGAACGTCAGAACAACCAAACAACCGGTCGCTATGACGTGCGCTTACCACCAGGGGGCGTGCACAGAACTAGGCAGATGTTGGCCACGATGAGATGGTGGAGCAGATGAGTGGATGCACCAGACCAAGGTGGGGCACCAGTTACTATCTTCTGGCTGAGCCTCTGGTGGTTACTGAAAACTCTTTGCTCCCGTCAGAACATGGCAGGTGTTGGCCACAGTGAGATGGTGGAGCAAGTGTGGGTGCACCAGACCAAGGCGGGGCATCAGTTACTATCATCAGGCTGAGCCTCTGGTGGTTACTGAAAACTCTTTGCTCCCGTGCGCAGCAGTCCTGCCTGGCGCTCACACCTGCTGCCAGTATCGACCCTGCTTGCACCCGTAGCTGGTGCCGGGGCCACCACTCACTTGGCACCATCAGTGGGTACGAGTGGCGATTGCTGGCCCTGATAGCCCCTAAGGACTTCTCCACTTTCCCCTGCTCCTGAGGGGCAATTGGGGCGCCTGGTGCTCACACCTGCTGCCAGCATCGACCCTGCTTGCACCTGCAGCCAGCGCCGGGGCCACCACTCACTTGGCGCCATCAGTGGGTACGAGTGGCAACTGCTAGCCCTGATCACCCCTGAGGGCTTCTCCACCTTCCCCTGCTCCTGAGGGGCAATTGGGGCAGCAGCCACCACTTGCATCTGCTGCTGGCGCCGGCCCCAATCTCTCCTCGCTGTCAGTGAGTGCAAGTGGGGCCAGCACCTTCAGTGCATGGGAGTGGCAGCGCAGGAGCGGGGCTGCTGGCAGACAAGGGGACCGGGGGCTGTGGTGGGAGGGGCAGGTGTGGGCACGAAGGATGGGCCGAGACCCGACCCTGTGACTACTGCAGCCTCACAGCCCACAGTTCCTTTCAAGGTGTGCTGCTGGCGCCGGCCCCAATCTCTCCTCGCTATCAGTGAGTGCAAGTGGGGCCAGCACCTTCAATGCATGGGAGTGGCAGCGCAGGAGCAGGGCTGCTGGCAGACAAGGGGACCAGGGGCTGTGCCAGGAGGGGCCGGGTGTGGGCACGGAGGATGAGCCGAGACCCGCCCCTGTGACTACCGCAGCCTCACAGCCCACAGTTCCTTTCAAGGTGCAAGAATTCATGCACTGGGCCGCTAGTCTTAAATAACACCACAATGAACATACAGGTGCATGTGTTCTTTTCAAATTAATGTTTTGGGTATCTTAAGATCAATCCCCAGGAGTGGAATCACTGGGTCATAAGGCAGTTCCATTTTTTATTTTTTGACGAAACTCCATATTGCTTTTTATAGTGGCTGCACCAATCTGCATTCTCACCAACAGTGCTCTATGGTTCCCTTTTCTCAACATCCTCACCAACACTTGTTTGCTGATTTATTGATTATAGCTATTCTGACAGGTCTGAGGTGATATCTCATTGTGGTTTTTAATGAGCATCTCTCTTATGATTAGTGATATTCAGCAACTTTCATATGTCTATTAGCCATATGTTTCTCCTCTTTGGAGAAATGTCTGTTCAGTCACCTGCCCATTTTTTAATTGGATGGTTTGTGATATTTTGGTGTTGAGTGGTATAAGTTGTTTGTAAATTTTGGGTATTACCCCTTGCCAGCAGTATCATTGGTAAATTCTGACAACCACTGCCTCTTCTCACTGTACTTCTCACAGGTGTCTGCCCTGATCCCCAACAAAACAATAAACTGCTTGCACTCCTAACCGATCTCAGCATCTGCTCCCTGGAGAGCATAAAGCAAAACCTCACATAGCATTGGGAAGATAAGAATTTAATGGTATTTGTGGCTGGAATAAATCAGAACTACTAAAACCACAGTAAAAAAAAAAGCAAGAATGAAAAGAAAATTTGCAGATGAGAAAAGGTGATCAGTAATCAAAATAAAATAACTTTAAAACAACCCATATAGCAAAATTATAAAGAAATTCATTGTTTGTTTTCTTGGTATGGAGGAAGGAGCTAAACTTTTATACATTTAACTGTTATTTCTAAAAATACAGTTGTTCTTGTCAAACCACATAGCCTGATTTCACCAAGACCTGATGGCAGGCTCAGATAAGATGTGATTGCAGGCTCAGATATGAGGCTAATGAAAATCTCATCTGTCTCTTTCGGTGTCGTTGTGTCTTTCTCAGTAGGTGGGTGTCACTGTCCTCCCTCCCTCTGTCTTTCTGTGTCTCTGTGTCTGCCTCTCATTCAATTTTTTTAGGCACTATGTATTTAGTCCTGGTTTAAAAACAAAACAATGCAGAGACAAAAAACTTTGATGAACTGAAAAGAAAAAATATTTAACTATAAATTTATTTTAATATTTACAACTAAGCCTTGAAATTCATTTAAACAACATCCTTATTTTTTTAAAATATATTTTGATTGATTTCAGAGAGGAAGGGAGAGGGAGAGAGAGATAGAAACATCAATGAAAAGAGGGAATAATTGATCGACTGCCTTCTGCATCACCCACACTGAGGATAGAGCCCACAACCAAAAAAGAAAAGAGAGAATAATTGATCGGCTGCCTTCTGCATCACCCACACTGAGGATAGAGCCCACAACCCAGGCATGTGCCCTGACTGAGAATTGAACCCTGACATTCTGGTTCATAGGTCGATGCTCAACCATTGAGCAACGCAGGCTGGGCAACATCCTTAATTTTTAAGAGTCCCATGTAGCCAAGTTTTCTTGAAGAAACCGTGCCCATAGTGCTTCCCCCAAGTAGGGAACGCCCGCTTCATTTTCCCCCAAGTTCAGTGACATTAACTTTCTGAGAATCTTAGTAGACTTAGTAGTTAAGAAATCTCATTTTAAAATAAGAAGGCTTTATTTTAGAACACTCAGATATATTATTTAAATAGTCATAAGACTCTCTGAGCCTCATGTTTCTCCATTTTAAAATAAGCCTGGAAGAATATTATGAGTTCAAGTGAGACAAATTCATACAATGTAAAGCATGATAAACTATCAGTAAAAGATCATAGATTTGACATTTTCTACTCCATTTAAAAGTGGCTATTTTAAAGCAATATTGTAAGATTAATTTAGAATTTTCTTGCTTTATTAACTTCTCAATTATTTATACTTAAGTAATTCAGTAACCACATAATAAAATAAGATGATGGATGCCTGCAAAGTACAGATAGAGAGGCTTGATTTTTCTGTGTCGTCTTTTTTCAAGAACTGTGAAGTTAGTCCTAAAGTTTAATAACAAAACAGAACAAAGAAACAATAAACCTTGATAATGGACTAAAAAGAAAAGAAATATTTATCTTTAAATTTCTAAAATGTTTCTGGTATAAGAAGCTATTGCTATCTTTTAAAGAAAAAAACACACTATTGCAATCTTTACTATTTTTAAAACTTTTAAACAAATCAATTTTGAGAGCAGATTTATGATTCCAATGACTGCTGTTATCTATATGTTGCCTATCATACTTATTACAAATGTGTGTGCTATGTATGAAAATTAGCATACACAGTAGGTCATTTTAAAATAATAAGTAATTTATACCATTACTGTGTGATATTGCTGAATGGACACTTAAAAATAAATTTGGGCCTTTCTTATTTTAATTAATTATAAAAGTCAATATGGATTTTAAATGAGCTTTTCTAAAATATTGTTGATCATGATTATAATTTAAATTAGATCAATTATTTGTCAGACATTAAAAACAGGATGATAGAACTGATGAAGTAAAATTTGGCTAATTTAAAGCAGTATCAAATTTGAGATGCTTTCCACTCATGCATTGTTCTGTCTGTGTGTGTCTGTGTCGGCAGTATAGGCGGTGTGTTTTTGGAAGAATGTACTTGTCTTCATCAGCCCAGGCTGCTATAACAAATACCACAAACCAAGTGTATACACATCACATGTACTTCTCACAGTTCTGAAGGCTGGAAAATCTATGGTCAAGGTACTAACATCAGACTCTGTGTCTGGCAAGAGCCCTCTTCCTAGCTTGTCCATGGCCACCTTGTTCCTGTGTCCCATACACAGAGAGAGTGACTATCTCTTTCTTGTCTCTTCTGACAAGGGCATTAATCCCATGATGAGGATTAATACCATTCTAAGGGCTCCAGTCACATTTCCTAAGTATCTCCCCAAGGCTCTATCTCTAAATACCATCACCTGGCAGGTGTTAAGGCTTCAATAGATGAATTTTGGGGAACAGGCCCATAGTGACATATCCATTTATTAGTTGAAAAACTCCCCCAGATAAGTGTATGCTCATCATTGATTCTGTCTAAATTGTTTACAATTCCAAATAAGGGTCGCACTGTATGAATTATTACCATGGAACATATCTGATATAAAAAAGTTTAACTAAAAAGCTGTTAAGAGCCATGTTAATAATGTTTATAAAAGGTTGAACATAGGAACTATGAATGTGTCTATTCCTTCAATATAAAATATGTTTTTGTGCTCAGTATTTTTCAGAAGAGAAATAGGTGCCTACTTTTTTAGGAAAAATAGGTCCTCTGTTACTGATTTAAAAAAGCATTTACATAAAATGTCTCTAATCATACAAAAGAATATTGTAAAGAATATTTCTTTATCAGGGTACTTGCTTGATTTTCTTAATAATATTCCCATTAAATAACTCTTATTTTTAATATAAATTGTTAATCTCATAAATAAAATTTAGAATCTGTTTTTAATAAGTTTATAATTAAAAACACAAATTCTAAGATTATTTTCTTAAAAGAAATACTACTTTTGATATGGGTCTCCCTTTGTTACTTAAACTTAAAAAATGCTATATTTTTTAATGTTGTGGATCCATAAAATTTATATTTATCTTATCATTTTATTTTCTTTGTGCATCTGAGAATTACAAAGCAAAGTATAAATGGTAAAATCAGCAACTTAACAATGTTCAATTCATTATTATATAAGATTTTTTAAGAATGCATTCTAAGTAAAAATTTCACCCTTGAAGTTGAAGAAGTAAACCTATATTTAACCTCTAAATAGTTTAAGAACAAATTCTGCTATATGTTCAAAGAACAGATAGTTCTGATTGTATACAAAGTATTTTAGAGCAAACAATGGAAAAATACCCACATCAGTTCCTGATACCTACAAATAACCGTGGTATTGTGCCAGAAATAATAGCAAAAGAAAAAAGATTACAAATCAATATTAGCAATAAGCATAGATGCACAATCCAACATAAAATTTCACCGAAAGCATTCAAATATATTAAAATAGCACTCCATTATCAAATTGGTTCAAATTAGATAAACTGTTACTATAATTATCTACATTAATAACTTAGAAAACTTTAATCACTTAAGATGCAAAAACAAATAAAACATTCAATATTCAATATATACCACATCCAAGTAGAACTGTTTAAAAAACATGACAAAACAATAAATTTTAAAATTTAATGAAACAATAAAAGTTTATGAAAAGCTAGATAAAGAACAAAGGATGAGGTTATGTCTTTCCAGATACTAAAAAATACATACTAGTATACTTAAATTTGTATGAGTTGAATATTAATTAAATTATTTTGGTATAATGTAGGAATAAACGATATGAATGGAACAGATAGGCTAAAAACAGAGTTAAATAATTCATTGGAATTTGGTTTATGTTTCTAATAGTTAAGATGTTTGCACCTTCAAACTCACATTTATATTCTTATCAGGATGAACATGGCAGAGCAAAGGCCAAGAGGGCATGCCAGTTTGACTTTTTGTGGAAATCCCATCTAGTAACTTTTGCAAACATTGCCTTAGCTGACTGAATCACACAACCACCCTAGTGGCAAAGGAATGTAGGTCAGAGAATGTATAAGCTTCCATCATCTATAGAACAAAGCAAAGTGGGCAGGAAGTTGTAGTTGGCTTTTGTGTGGCCAACCCTCTGACAAACTTGGTAAAGTTTGGCATTCAGATCAATGAGGGGATACTAAAATGGATGGTATTTATACTAATGTCTATTCATATAACACCATAAGGTCAGAGTCATTCATCACTTCATTAAAACACACTCTAGATGTATTTAAAGGATCACAAAACAAAAATATAAAAATATGGCAAAAAATATTGGCATTTTTATAAGCTTAGGCTAACCACATATTCTAAAACAAAGCACAAAACTAAAATCCATAAAGAAAAAGACTAATACAATATATTGCTTCAAATTTTAAAATCACTGTACAATACATTATAAATATATTTTAAACTCAAGTGACAAATTAGGATAAATTATTTACACATAAATATCAAAGGATTCATACACAGAATACTTTTAAAAACCCTGTATATCTTTATGCAAAAATAATGCCATAAAGGAAATAGGCAAAGGAGATGAATAATTGATTCATTAACACATCACTAAGAAAACTAGATGCTCAACCTCAGTAATTATCAGTAAAATGCAATGTAAAAATGCTATAAAATTTCTTTCAACTGCCACACTGGAAAAATTAAGATGCTTAAAGAAAATTTATTGTGAAGATGTGGTAAAAGCTGATAAAATTTTAAAATTGTTATGAATCTTATTGTAGGAAGTTCTGCCTAGACTACGAAAAGCATCCCAAAACAAAATATCATTGACATATCACTCAAAGATACAAAAATTGTAAAATTTTGCATCAGTTTGGAAAAAATACTTGTACAGATATAAAAGATGTTTTTAATGATGTATATTGCATAATTGTTTGAAGCAGAACAATTGTGAATTACCTGAATTTCTACCAAGAGAGTGGTAGACATATTCAAAATACTATATGAGATTCTATACATAGAAATGCAAAAGTTCTCTACGACGTGTCATTTGTTAAGTGACAATAAGCAGGATGCAATATTATTTATATTTAAAAATGAAAACCTGACAGCTTACATGGGTAGATAAATGATTAATAGATACAGAAATATCTGTTATGTATGTATTTGCATACATAAATATAATACATGTGTTTTATATAGATGTACTAGAGGCCCAATGCAGGAAATTCATGCACGAGGGGGAGGGGGTCCCTCAGCCCGGCCTGCACCCTCTCACAATCCGGGACCACTGGCTCCTAACTGCTTACCTGCCTGCCTGCCTGATCGCCCCAAATACTCTGCCTCGGCCCCGCCACCGTAGCTTTGTCCAGAAGGACGTCCAGAAGGATGTCTGGAAGACATCCGGTCTATCGGTCTAATTAGCATATTACCCTTTTGTTAGTATAGATATTTGTATAGATGTATAGATGTACTTCAACATGATAACAGTGAATCTTTCCAGGGAGAAGATTGAGATTAGAGGAGATAATTGAGAACATCTCAATCACTGGATTTTTTTCAATGAAAATATATCTACTTATATAAAAGAGCAATATTAAAAAAGTAAAAGAAGCTAGCAGGAATACCAAATAATTTTAAATAGTGTTTTCTCTTGCACTTTAACAGTGATGAAGTGAAAGGTGAATACTGATTTACAATTTACATGCCAACACTTGGAGATAGTCATCACCTCAGAGCTATGGAATTAAAGTCTCTACACATCAGCAGAAAGACAAACATACCATAGATATTAAACAAGATGACTTTGCTCTTAAAATCAGGCTACATCGAATACCAGATTGGCAAGGATATTTCTACTCAAGTAACAGGAAACAAGAACTATTTTTCACATTAGCAGCATTCATATGCTGTGAGACTCAAACAAAAACAAAGGCAAACAGGTTGGATCATAGACTAGTTGGATCGAATCAAGGCTTTTAAGGTCACAATACAAATCTGTTGAAACATATGTTTTAACAAACCAGTATGAGTCCCTGAAATTGCAGCACTAACTCAGGGCAACTGCAATAGGTGCTTCCTGCTGCATCTCGGCTGGTAGGAAACAAGAAAAGAAAGTCACGTGCTCAGTTTTCCTAGAATCATTAAAAGTGTGAAGATAAACTAAAAATCTGTTAAACTCCACCTGACACTGTGAATACAGGAATAGCAAGGAAAGTACATAACTAGCAGCACTGAATAAAATTTAAATATTGTCAGTGTCCATGTTAACTAAGAGGAATTTTGTAGCATTTCCTTTATTGCTCTAAGTCAGGGGTCCTCAAACTTTTTAAACAGAGGCCAGTTCACTGTCCCTCAGACCGTTGGAGGGCTGGACTATAGTTTAAAAAAAAACTATGAACAAATTCCTATGCACACTGCACATATCTTATTTTGAAGTAAATAAAAAAAATGGGAACAAATACAATATTTGTATTTGCATGTGGACCGCAGGCCATAGTTTGAGGACCCCTGCTCTAAGTTGAGGATACAATAGTTAGTTTTCCAGCCCAGCTGACATCGCTCAGTGGTTGAGTGTCTGTCTACCTATGAACCAGGAGCTTGCAGTTTGATTCCCAGTCAGGGCACATACCCAGGATCCCCATTGTGGGGTGTGCAGGAGGCAGCCAATCAATGATTCTCTCTCATTGTTGATATTTCTATCACTCTCTCCCTCTCACTTCCTCTCAGAAGTCAATAAAAATATATTAGAAAATAAAAAGAATGGTTAGTTTCCAAATGTCCCCATAGCTAGGCAAAACTAGAACATATATTCAATGGTTTGAAGCTACTGGAAGCTTTGAAACAGGTCATAAAATTACAGAGAATTTGAAGAGATTTGGTATCAACAAATGTCTACAAGGTGTGCACCTCAAGCCAAAGTTGGACAAGTCACCAAGCCCTTCTGGGGGTGTCTTGTCTCTGCAGTGTTTATTGTGCCCAGCTCTTGTTTGACATTAGATAGCATTTGGTTGATTGACTAGAGTCTAAAAAGTTGGCTTTATTTCTCTCCCCTGTTAGCTGTAATTGGCCCAAATAAATGATTATTTAGAGAAAAGAAAATCCACAAAAGTTGCAAACTTAGGAAAATATCACAATACATAGCCTCACAAGAATTTTCCAGTAGCTCTTCCACTTCTGAGCGGACATGAACCCACATTTCCAAGAACATTCAACAACATGAGGGCATCATTCTGAAAAGTTAACTTCCCCTCCTCCCACCATTCCCGCTGGCCTCCAGAGGAGTCACCTGTGTAGCCTGCTCTGTCATTCTGAAGACAATGTTGCTTTTACAATATGTCTTGTTCAGACACCCCAGGTTGCCACGGCAATCCTCTACAAAGCAGACAGGAGACTCAGAAGCCTTCCAAATGAGACGTTATAGCTCGCTCATAGAGAGCTCCCAGAAGGTAAGTATTTACTTCTCAGGATTTTTAAATCCCTGTGCAGCTTAATCGCCTGTAGATGCTCAAATAATCATCCAGCAACATGTCTAAAACATTTTCCCTAGAGCCAATGTTTCTTTCTGATGAGGAGTTGGTATTATAGAGACACACAGTATAATGGGAGTTTTTCCAACTTTGGCATGGATATAATCTCCTGCAATAGCTACTGCCACCACTTCCCCCACAGACCATTCCCTAGATCTCTACTGGTAGACTAGAAGGCCAAAGCTTTCACCTCAGCATTTATTCATACTAAGTTCATACTTATTTTGTTTTTCTTTAATTTTTTCTTCTAAAACATTTTAGCTGCCAAGGTTAAGATAATAGGAGTATGCTAGGAAAAAGATAGCCACTCTTTCGGAATGATAACTTATGAAGTCTATGCTGGTAAAAGAATAAACTTTTCCTTCCTTCCTTCCTTCCTTCCTTCCTTCCTTCCTTCCTTCCTTCCTTCCTTCCTTCCTTCCTTCCTTCCCTCCTTCATTCCTTCCTTCCTTCACCTCTCCCTTGCTCCCCCACTTCTTCCTAATTGTTGTCACATGCTCAAATGTCATTCCTAACACAGCTCCTGAAAGATATGGGGATCATCACTATCAATACACATGATATTGATCATCTTCAATACTTCCCTTGCATAGCTCATCTCAAGCTTTTTGGACAAAGACGCATCCTTTAAAAAGCTGATGGCTTAAGTAGCTTTTACAAGCTCATATAATTATCATTCTGATTTTTTAAATATGACAGATATAATTAGGACAAATCCATACATTAGGAAAAGCGACAAATGCTTAGTTAAAGTGAAAAAGAAAAAAATTACAAACAGCTTTTTCTTTGCTCAGAGTAATATTACAATAGAGGTAGTAATGAAATAGGATCTGTTGATATAAAAACTTGGCCATTAAAAATAATGAAATCTTACCATTTGCAACAGCATGGATGACCCAGAGGATATTATGTTAAGTGAAATAATTCAGACAGAGAAAGACAAATATCATATGATTTCAGTTATGTGTGGAATCTAAAGAGCAAAATAAATAGACAAACAAAATAGAAATAGTCTGATCTCATAAATACAGAGATCAGACTGATGGTTGCCAGAGGGGAGTGGGTTGGGGGATTGGGAGAAAAGGTGAAGGAATTAAGAAGTACAGATTGATAGTTACAAAATAGTCAAGGAGATGTAAAGTACAGCAAAGGGAATATAGTCTTTAATATTGCAATAACTATATATGATGCCAGGTGGGTACTGAAAATAACAGGGAGACCACTTTGTAAAGTATATGATTGTCTAACCACTATGCTGTACACCTGAAACTAATACAAAATAACATTAAATGTAAAGTGTAATTGAAAAACAAAATTAAAAAAATAAAATTATCTAAAAGAATGAACCTACCATTTTTCTTAAATGGAGTTTGGCAAAAATTAATCAAAGTTATACAACACTGATATCATACTTGAAAGAAAATGTAGTCACAGAATCAGAAAGTGGAATGGCGGTTGCCAGGGACTGGGAGGAGGAGGAAATTAGGACTTGTTCAATGAGTACCATGTTTTAGTTTTGCTTAGAGATCTTGCATAACAATGTGAATATACCTAACACTACTGAACTGTGCCATGTATATTAAAAATAGTTAAGATAGTAAATTTTATGTCATGTGTTTTATGCCATAATTAGAAATAGAAACAACACAAAGAAGAAAAAAGTGCGAAGTAGTACATATAATATGATTTTTATTTCATAAAACAGTGACCTAACACTTTGTGTGTGCATGCTTAAATGTGTACACATGGAGTGAGCTGGAAGAGATGGGAGACAGAGGTGGAAACAAAGAGACAAAAACAAGGGAGAGAGGGAGTATGAGAGATGAGCCTGGGGATAAGTTGGAATGTTTTATAGTCAGTTGTTAACACAAGGAAACATATACAAATATATTCACTGAATTAATTTTAAAATAGAGAATGTACTATATCTCAAGAATGTGTTGATTAGTGAAAAAGCAGATTATTAAATGAGGGCAATAAATATACCAGGGTACCAATTTAGACAATCTGAATGACTACTCTCCATTTAAATCTTATCATATATTATTACTGTCCTTGATTCCATTTGTGCTTATGAATTCTTTGGATCATCTTGTAAGGAGAAGATTACAAGATTAATTTAAGCCAACTGAAAGTCAAATAAAGTCATGGCATGGTGGGCTGGCGCCTATTTCTCGGAAGTTCATGGAGACACAAGGGCCAGAATCCAGTCACCACACAGAGACGTGGCAGTATGCCCAGGTTACTGAACAGAAAAATTATTTCAGCAGCTCTTGCATTAAATACATATTATTCATTTGATCTTTTTGTTTTACTTTTGGGGTAAATTTACTGTGTTTTATACTTGTATAAGTTTATGAAGTTAATTTCTCTTTTCATATTAAGATTAGAATAAAAATATGTCAGCACTGGATATCCCTGAGGCTATTGCCCTTAAAAATGAGACATAGATTATTTTGTAATAATACTAGAAAGAAGAACTACATTTATTAAACATTTAACTCCAAGGCAGCCATTAAATTAAGTGCTTAACTATTTCATTTAAACTTCCCCATATGCCTGTGTTTTACCAATGGGAGCCCTGAGGCTTAGACAGGCTGTGTTGGATAGTTCTATCATCGACTTGGTTAAGCTGGAATTACATTTCCAGATTCTTACTCCTGTGTGGGTCTTAGTCATCCAATGCAGAATGTTATCAATGCTATAAATTGAAGAGAAAGTTACATAACACAAAATTATAGATAGGAAAGAGTCAAGATACACTGAGGGAATTAGAGACAGCTTTATGCAAGGAATTGTGATTGAGGTTGTCTTTAAGAATGGTGATTGTCAGGAACTAAGGGGTTGAGAAAATGGAGAAATATTTTAAACGGGATCACATCTACAACCTTTCCAGTATTTCCTCTCACTTTTAACTCAGTACATAGCTATTATGATCTTATCTTCCCTATTTTATTATTTCTTATTACATAAGGAATGCTTCTGCCTAATCATAGCATCATCCGGTTGTCTCCACATAAATACATTTTGGTACCAACTCTAAGCTGGAAAATACCAGGTACTCAGTAAATATTTGCAAAATATTAGAAACATATGTTTTCCACTCACAGGGAGGTCATTTGACTCTTGAAAAGACATCAGGTCAGTTGCATTTGATAAAAGTGGGATGTAGTTACTTTAGTGTCATGTTACAAACCTCCATAGACAAATAGAGTGCCCAGTGTCAAGCAAAGCACTCCTTATTCCTACTTATGAAAAACTAGAGGCCCGGTGCATGAAATCTGTGCACTTGGGGGGGGGGGCGTCTCTCAGCCTGGCCTATGCCCTCTCGCAGTCCGGGAGCCCTCGGGGGATGTCCTAGTGCTGCTGCAGAGGCAGGAGAGGCTCCCGCCACCACCGCTGCACTTGTCTGCCGTGAGCCCAGCTTCTGGCTGAGCGGCGCTCCCCCTGGGAGCGCACTGACCACCAGGGTGCAGCTCCTGCATTGAGCGTCTGCCCCCTGGTGATCAGTGTGCATCACAGCAACCGGTCATTCTGCCGTTTGGTCGATTTGCATATTAGCCTTTTATTATATAGGATACCCTCACTTGTCCTTTGTTACCTGCTTTCTGATGCCTTTATCAACTTCCTAGCAGCACTGCACCTCTCACCTCTGACAAAGCAACAGAATTTCATATTTTAAGAGGGGATTACAGTTTCATGGCTCCAGAACCTTCCTTGCTTCAGTGTGCTACTTACTTTCAGGTTAAACCCCTAACACTGCAGGCTTGGATCAGTGACATTTGTAGAACTGGTGAAATATTTAGTTAAAAGAAATTGCTTCATCAAGTGTTTAAGGACTTTTAATGTCAACACTTGCCAGGATACTGAAGTATACTCTAATAGAAAGTCTTTATTTGGGCTTATCATTCTAACATAAGTCAGGGCTGTAAAATTATATAACTGGGATTTTAGGAAACAAATCAGCTTACATGTAGAATTGAGTCTGCTTACCTCAAAGAGGCCACATAGAGAAGATACATACTTATTTAATCATGATGCCTCTACAGAAAACCTTTTTCTAAAACCTTTTGCTTTGAAACTACTCAGCTGAGCCCTCAATGATACTCACCAATCTCTTTAATTATCCTGAGTTGCCTCTCTCTCTAATTTTCCACAGCAACTGTTCCAAAGCCTTTCCACTTTCTTCTGCCTCCCTAATGCATTTCCATTGGTTCACTTTCAAACAACCTTGCTTCTAATTTTACCAAAAAAAAAAAAATCTCTTTACATGCAATTTCTTCCACCTTCTCTTGGCTCCAATGTGACATGCTCTAGTAATTCTTACCCTCTTAAGTCGTGGACCACACTGAGACTGGAATGAAAACCTCTTCAGAAAAATTTTGCATATACTGTCAGCTCATAATGTTAAAGTCAGCAGCTCTAGGATCCCCTATATCCTGCCCTCCTTCTGTGCTATCTGAAAAAATTAAACACTGCTCAAAAGTTCAAAGCCAAACTTCTCTGTGCCATTGTACCTAATCCTTCACACTTGGAAATCAAGATGTCCAAACTAAATCCATGATCTTCATTCTGAAACGTGCCCTCTTCTGCCCCTGCCTTTATCTTGACTACTGAGTTTTTTATGCCCCTTGAAATGGTGTGCCTCATTCGTCTCACCCTAGTTCCCACCCTGCTTCCTACATCTCATCGCTCAACTAGAGCACATTTCACCAGCTCAGCCAAGCAGGCAACTTGGCAATCCAAATGCCAACTTTTCCTCCATTTTATTTTATTTTAGTTCCTTTTTATTGAATTTATTGGGGTGACACTGGTCAACAAAATTACAGAGGTTTCAGGTACAAATTTCACAACACATCATCTGTATTCTATATTGTATGTTCACCACCCCAAGTCAAGTCTCCTCTGTCACCATTTATTCAATCAATCATTACGCCCCTCAATCATCATATGAATATTTTTCCCTTGCAATTCACATACCTCTCCTTCCCTGGGTCCTCACCATTTCTCCTGAGGGCTTTGCTTAGAACTGGATCACTGCTCTCCACGTTTCCTTCCTGAAATGCATCATTTACTGGAGCATGACTCAGCTTCAAACACCCCAGTGTGTCTCCATCACCACAAGAATAAAATCTAAATGGCCTGCTTTATTCGTCCATTTATTAAGCCATCTGAGGTCTAACCCTTGTCAATCATTCAGACCAATTTTATGTAAGCTTTTATCACTTTTTAATTGTGATATAATTCACTCATGAAATTCATACATTTTATAGGTATTTCTGCAAGTCCTGACAAATGATGCACCCATATAACCACCATCCTAGTGAAGAAATAGAGCATTCCATCATTCCAGAAAGTTCCTTTATGCCTCTTTTCAAACAATGCATATCTCAGTAGCCAGCATCACCACCACCCCACCTCTGGACAACTATGTTTTGATTTCTATGATTGGAGATTATATTTATTATTTCTAGAGTTCCATATGCATGTGCCTGGCTTTTTCTCCACACAAAGTTCCAGAAATGGAGCAGAATAGCAGAGATCCACATCTGATCCACACTTGGGCACAGGTAGGTCCACCAACCACAGCAGCAGTTAGTAGGTGTCTTCCCCACCCAGGGCAGTGGTGGTGGGACCTGTCAGCAGTGTCAACATCAGCAGAACCTGGACTGACACACCAGCCCACCCGCCCCACACCTGGTGACATGGGTGCCCCATCTATAGTGTCCACAGCACCATCTAGCCAGACATCCCCAGGCCTTCCTCCCAATAGCAGAAAGTGCAGCAGGCCCAGCATCTCCTTGACCTGCATGTAACACCAGAAAGCAAACCAGGATCAGCATTCCTTGAACCTTCCACTCATATGCACCTGCAGACATAGAAATGGGAGGCCCCGGGGCACTGGAGCAATGAAACAGAGCAAAGAGTGTTGCAAGCACTCTGAGCACTAAATTGATACTGGACATGAAGGCCTTAAAAGTACACCGATACCTACAAGCTAAACCTAATTGAAGTGTCTGGCTGCTGAAATAGAAGGTTTAAGTAGACAGTCTCCTGGCGTCACATCTACAATATCCAGAACACAACTGAAAAGGGAACCTCATGCCCACAACCAGGAACAGCCCAACATGAATGAGAAAAGACACCCATCTAACGCCAGCATCAGAACAAATTTGATGTTTGAGGCATGTGACAAGGATTCTAAAGCAGTCATCATTAAAATCCTTCAACAAACAGTTAAGAATTCTCTTGCAGCAAATAAAGAAATAGAAAATCTCCACAAAGAAATTAAAGCTACCAAAGGGCTCAAAGGCCTGATCCAATAGCCTGTGTGTGCCACGGTGTCTTCTTGTCAATCTCAGGATGAAGCTCTGTGACAGGGAAGCCAAGGCTACGGGCCTTCAGAATCAGGTCCTTATTAGGACATGCGACTGCAGTGTGAGGTAAGCCACCTGGGCCAGGCTGTCTCACCAGTGAGTGAGGCTTTCCTGCCAGGTAACAGATTGAAGGACATCCTTCCCCTTTCGAGGTAACAGATTGGGGAATCCCAGATTTATTTGTATGGACAGTGAACTATTCATGAAGGTGGCTAAGGACTTGAGGAGAAAAGGCTTGGCTTCAAGTCTTGTGTTGTTCCCTTTTCACAGTGAAAATTTCTTGGCCTTTGCCCACATTATGACCCATGGCAAGATGAGATCATGGGGTCTGAGGGTCTCAATTTACCCCCTGGTGAGACAAAGTGTTTTCACCTGGTAAGTAGCATATGAAAATTGCACTCAAAACTGAAAAAGCCTTCAGGAGTGGGGAAGTCTGGAAGTCCAAATGCCTAAGGGTTGGTGGAAGAGCAGATGAATATCATTGCCAAGGCTCTAATCAGATTTCACATTGATCACAGCCACTCAAAGCTCCACATGAAACCCCAAGAGTTTGTTGTGAAGTTACATGAGGCTTCATTTGTACATCTAAGCTTTGTAATATTTATTTTCTAATTTTTAAAATCCTCTTTGAAAATACAAGTGAGAATACACTATATTTATAAAAGTATTTCAAGAAGATATTTTAACTCTATATGACCATTGTCAGTCTTTATCTTAATAATTTTATAAATAAGACATAATATGTGCAAATTTATTTCCTTAGATAGCTGCCAACATAACTATGAGGTATTAAGTTTTTTAAAGATATATTTTTTATTGATTTCAGAGAGGAAGGGAGAGGAAGAGAGAGATAGAAACATCAATGATGAGAGAGAATCATTGGTTGGTTGCCTCCTGCACACCCCCCACTGCAAACTGGGCCTGTGCCCTGACCGGGAATTGATCCGTGACCTCCTGGTTCATAGGTCAATGCTCAACCACTGAGCCGTCCCAGCCAGGCTGATTAGATTATTAATTGCCATTAATGGTAGTTAATGAATGCATTTAATTTGAAATTAACTTTATTAAAACACTAGACTTGCTTTCTTCACCAGGTTCCTAATTATTAAAGATGAAGTTATTTCAGTTCTAATGAGGACAGCAGTAACCACGAGCAGCCCCATTTTTACTGATCGCTGTCAGCTCTGGCATTTTTGCTCAGAAAATATTCTCTCCTGTTTTCAGCATTTCCCAGTAAGTTCTAACCAAGACAAAGATTTTGGGGGAAAATAGCTTTTCTGATTTTATTGCACCTCACTTGGTTCTGGGCATGATCAAAATCAGAAATATGAGTCTAACAAAACTTAATTGAAATTTTTAAATATCCAACAATAAAAAGTTTTACTTTTTTACCAACTCATTTCCTTATGTAAAAGTCTGCTTGGAAAATTGGTTTTTAAAAGCATTTTGGGATAATTTTTTCTTAAATTAGGAAGGCATTTTATTTTTATTATTTTAATGAGCTTATTCACTATTGAATTTCCCTACTTTAAATAAATTATTTTTCAAAAATTTAGTTTAACTGAGCATTCTAAAATTTACTTAGAGTTGATTTTTCTTTTGGATTATCTTCACTTGGTGCCATATTTAAAAACCTAATTAAACATTTAAGTAATTCTTTTGGTTACTTAGAAGTACCAGCCCAGAACTATGACCTTGATTGAAATTTATGAAATCATATTAGGGTTTAAAATAAAAATGTATACTGTCCTTGTTGTGCAACTAAAGATCAGCATCATGAGAATTTCTGATATCTCAGATACCTGGAAATAAAATACAAGCAGGTGAAGTGGTTTCAAAAGCTCTAACAGCAAAATGAAGCTGTTTCTTGGAGTTTAGTGGGGTTGCATATACATGATGTAATTAAGAGCTTTTCCAGAGAGACTGAAGGGAATGGTAGAGATAACATAAAAAATTTCAATAAAAGATTAAGCCCTTTGGCATTGACATCTATTTGTCATGAACCAACGTTTCTCAGAATTAGAGTAGAAATTAATGACCTTTTAATTGAGTGCTTCTCAAGGTCCCTTATGTGTATCTGAATTACCTGGAATATGACAACACATAGAATTTTGGCCTTATTCTCTGATTTCTTCATCTGAAGGCTGGATTCCAACTCAGGATTTTTATTTCTAACAAGTTCCCATGTGATGCTGATGCTGCTGGTTGGGATGGAGAACACACTTTGATAACTATCATTCTAGATTAAATGTGATTATATGTACTAATTCTAAGGTAACTAACAGGCTCATGATGAGCCCTTAATAAATGCCAGCTAGCTAGTAACAGCAGTCAAGGCAGAACAGAAGCATACCTAGAAGCAGTGGGGTTGGGAGAAGTGAGTATGCAGTCTTGGCCATGTTCCCACAGAAAGAGTAGAACCTCTCTTCTGCATACCTCTTCTCTGAGCAGACTGGTTTTGTCAGGCACTGCTATTTCCTACAGAAATAGATATTTCTTCTCCATTTCCACATTTAGGGCTTCATATTCTCCCTAACCACCCATAATAAGAAAGGGACTAAGAGAAAGGGGAGGATTTCAGTTTCTAATATGGCAATGAATTTAGAAAAAAAGGACTAAAAGTCAGCAGGAGGATGAGAAAAATGAGGTTGTAGTTCGAGATCCATATATTTCAGTTCAATATTTTACTAGCAGAGTGTGTGGTAAGGAGATCCAGGAAATGGGCAGAGCTTGAATTCCAGGAAGCCATAGGCTATATTTTTTTAACCCGTCGCTATAGAGCAGCATTAATTTGTAGAATGAATGAATTCAATCAACCAAAGTTGATTGAAATCTATAAACATTGAATTCTAGAAGGCTAGATGGAGGGACATCTGTGTGCTGATTGAAAACACTAAAGTGAGCCCTAGCCGGTTTGGCTCAGTAGATAGAGCGTCAGCCTGCAGACTGAAGAGTCCCAGGTTTGATGATTCCGGTCAAGGGCACATATCCAGGTTGCAGGTTCTTTCTCATTTGAAATCAATAAAAATATATCTTAAACAAAGAAAACACTAAAGTGAGCCAGGTACCGCATTGTTGCTACATGAAGAGAAGTGGCGGGGAATGGCTAACCCTAAAAAGAACATCTAAATAGAAGGGCAACCAAATGGTCAGATCAGTGTGCTGGAGAACTGGATGAGCCAGAGTCTAAGAGAGGAAACATATAATTAAATTGATAAGTACATCTGTAAAGTTTTGTATCAGGTGTATGAACAGAATTTTATGAGAGGGAGTGATCTCTGTAACACCAACTGAATTAGGAAATAATTTTAAAAGGTGCAAACATTTGAGTGAGATCTCTCAACATGAGTAGGAATTTTGTAGATGGAGAAAGATATAAAATTATGAACATTGGAAGGAATGGTGCTTGAAAATACATGGAAGCACAAAATAATGGTTGACCCAGAAGGAAAATAGAATCATTCATCACAATAAAATCAACAAAAAAATGTGTGTGTGCTTCTCTGGAATAAATTATAACTTTGTTATGGTGAGGAGTCAACCTTATTTTGAACTACTTAGCACACCATTATTTAAGAATGTGGCTTGTGCCAAAACCGGTTTGGCTCAGTGGATAGAGCGTCTGGCTTGTTCATTCCTTTGCCTACCCCGAGCCCATACCCATAAGACTGAGTGCAGTTAGGAAAAAATATAAATCATGCTGACGTGTCCCATTTTAAAGTTATAGACACACCGTTCATGTGATTCCATGGCATGTACTGGTAGTCATAGGACAATTTATAGTCAACTAATATCTCTATTTACTGAGATGTTAATCTTACAGCTTCACATCTCTCCTCCTCTCAGTGGAGGTCCTCACTTATTTCACAGATAACGTAGATGAAATAAGAAGATTGCCTTGGTTTTCCAGCACTAAACCCAGCATTGCTACAGACTGAATGTTTGTGTTCCCCCCAAATTCCTATATCAAACCCTAGTGCCCAATGGGATGGTATTAGAAGGTGGGGCGTTTGGAAGGTGATTAGGTCAAGAGAGCAGAGCCTTCATGAATGGGATCAGTGTCCTTACAAAAGAGATCCCAGAGAACTCCCTCACCTCTTCTAACATGTAAGGTCACAGTGCGAAGAAGGCTGTCTATGAACCAAGAAATGGGCCCTCACCAGACACCAGATCTGCTGGCTCCTTAATTTTAGATTTCCAGCCTCCAGAACTCTGAGAAATAAATTTCTGTTGTTTATAAGCCACCCAGGCTGTGGACTAAGACAAGCATACTCTGAGAAGTAAAAATCTTTAGCAGTTACCATGTTAAATGTGTCACCCGTAAACATAAAGCGCTGACAGGGTAATGTTGTGAATCAACCCCCATCAATATTTATTGAGTAAATGCTTCACAGAACTTGTCCCTCATTGAGTTTCTCAAGCATTAAAATATATTGCATCATAAAAATGATATAAATTGATCTAATCTAAAATCTAGCTCTTAAATTTTCTTACAAGCCATTTGAAAAGCTAAACTCTCTGCTTTAGAGAACAATGATGCCAGAATTTTAAGTGTCATCTAATGAAATCATATTGTCTTCGTAAAGAAATTTTTAAATCTTAAAAAATGTATTCCATTGACTGCTACTTACAAAACAATAAAATATCACTGATTTTCTTTACTAATGTATTTCATTTTGATGCAGGGAGGTCCTCCATTAGAAAAATCTTAATCTCTTTTTGAGGTAGTTGATCAAAGAGATAATTAGTACCAAATTTAGATGTGCTTTGAGTGATAAATAATAAAAAATGATATGAGAAATTAGTCTAAAATTAACCCAAAGAAAACAAAAAATACAAATTGTTTAAAGTCCTTTTTTATGTTAATGATATGTTTTAGAAATGATTCAACTCATATAAATTCAGGCAAGGCCAGTAGAAAAACCTGACATATTAAGAATCATATTTAACCTTAAATTAAATTAAAATCCATCAAACTCTGAATGTTGAATAAAGCAATGACAGAAATTACTGGATGATGATGATGATCCATGCCCCAATTATTTGAAACTGCCTCACAACCAGTATGTATTTTGATATTCATAAGTGTCCTGGAACAGAAGATACAGAAAAAGTAAAAGACAGATAATAGCCTCCAGTTTTAAAGATCAAAATATGTGACTGGGATTGCTCCATGACTTTCCAGCATTGACAATGCTATGTACCATCAAAGGGAGGACTAATATTCTTCTCATCACAGAGTAGCCCTAGGATTTGTTTATCTTTGTGACAGTGAGCTGTAACATTGATCACTTAAATTATGGGCTCAGACTCTGCTTTTCAGGCAGCACACATCCAATTTTGTGTTGATTTCTATTCTGAGTGTTCATCCACCTGTCTTTACACAAGACCCTGAGGAAGCCAAGATAAGAAAAAAGGAGATCCTATTTCATTGGAATTGTATTCCACTAAATTGTTTGTTGTGATAAGCAACAAACAAGTAATTATTCCAATATGTGTTTAATCTACTTAGTATTTCTGTATATTCATAAATATTCATGTATAATTCTACTTCTATCTTTCACTAGCAGTTTTCCTGGGACAACTCTGAAAATCTCTCTGTGCCTTAATGTGCTCGCCTGTGCAATGGGGTCGATAACAGTGTCCCAAGCTGTTGCAAAGATTAAGTGGAAGAGTTTGTGTATACTGTTATACACTGGCCTGGACACCTAGCAATTTTTTAGCAAATATTGTTACCATTTATTTATAGTGATTACTATCACTCTACTTATACAAATAAAAGACTCCTCTTACATAAATAAGTAGGATTTAAAGTAATGTATGTACAATTGTTATAGAATTAAATACATATTTATTCAAATGCAGAATATAGTTTTTTTAATCCTCACCAGAGAATATGTTTATTGATTTTAGAGAGAGAGGAAGAGGAGAGAGAGAGAAGCATTTATTGGTGGACCAGGGATAGAATTTGCAATCCTTTTGTTGTATGGGACAATATTCCAACCAATGGAGCCACACAGCTGGGCCAGAATATAGTTTTATTGTGTGAGTTTTTTTTAAAAAAAATATTTTTATTGATTTCAGAGAGGAAGGGAGAGGGAGAGAGAAATAGAAACATCAATAATAAGAGAGAATTACTGATTGGCTGCCTCCTGCAGGCCCCATACTGGGGATCAAGTCTGCAACCCAGGCACATGCCCAAACCAGGAATCGAACCATGACCTCCTGGTCCATAGGTCAATGCTCAACCACTGAGCCATGCCAGCTGGGCAAGAATATAGTTTAATATAAATGTCTCAGTGGACTGTGTTTTTTAAAATTGTAAAGTGTCTTTAAGAATCACTAATAAGCCATTAAATTATATTTAGGTTAATTTAAGATGTGAGATAAATTTCTATATTATACATGGTCAATTCTCATTTCAGTCACTGGTGAGCATTGGATTAGAGGACACTAAATTGTTGCTCCTAAGATGAAAACAGAGTTAGTGTCCTGCAAGCTTCTGGTCTCATTTTCATCAACGGATCAATACATTAACTTGTTTAACATGTGTTCTGCTTGAAGACCCCTTATTTAATAGATAGTGTTGGTTTAGTCACGTCGAACTCCCTGCCAACAACATTGTAACTAGTGCACTATACCACGTATATCTCTACATGCATTTCCTCTGGGACATCCCAACCTTTTGAGCTTAGGACCAATAGACAGCCCTCCATTGGATGCCATTGTAAATGCAAAATCATGAACATACAAAGAGCCCAGAAATAAGAAAAACATGGAGCTAACTAGACCGAGAATAGGACACAGATTTACAGGGCAAGAGCTGAAACAAAGCAGGTGAGCCTTGGGAACCCACCACAGTGAAGGTGTGAGTCAGTTGATTGCACATGCCCAAGAAAGGCCATGAAAGCTCCGACTGTGAGTATTGATTTGGGGCTATGGATAAACTTTCTCAAGGAGACGATTTGTCAAATACAGAATCTGGGAAAGGACTGACTGCACTTCTGTGTTGCTGATTTTCCTTTAAGCAAAGCTTACAGAAATTTGGAAAGGTTTGGATAACACCAAGTTACACTGAGCGGTTAAAGTTAAAGGATTCTTGTTCCCAGAGGGACTTACGAAACTGCAATGCTAACCGAAAAATAGTGTGTACATAAAAACTAGTTTTTCTGCATTTTGGCTGTGATTCTTTAAACAGGGGTTGATGGCCATGGTCATCTTTTTAAAAATATCTACAAATCTCACTCCCACCATGCTGACATATATCTTTAAGAACAATGGGAAAATAGAATTTAGTTTGAAAAGCAAAGGCAGATTTGGGGATTACTTTGGTCAATGATTACAAAAGCATCTGAATAATAAAATATTGCCATCATCAACAAGTACATCAAATGTAATTATGCTAGACCAAAAACTCTCTCCTTGGTTAGTGTGTTGTCCCAGAACAGAATTAGTGGTTCAATGCTTAATAACAGATTTAGGCCTGTCCTTTCCGTTGGGCATCATGGCCCAGGTTTCCTGTTTCACACTGTTATTTAGAGTTGAAAGAATAGAATCCTAAAGCAGTTCATTCATCTCTAACAGGAAGCTAAACATTTTTAAGGCACATCAAAAACAGTGCCGTTTCTTGAGACAGAATTTTGATGCTTTCATTTGATCAATTTATGCATTATTGGATATCTGTAGATTTCAGAATCTCTCTCTCTCTCTCTCTTTCTCTCTCTCTCTCTCTCATTCTTGAATTATTTGCTCATTTCACTCCTTAGGCAATTATTTTTCTTTCCTTCAGTCCTTCAGTTCTTTTTCTATTTATTGGATAAATTTCTTTGAAACAAAATTAATCTTTCCAGGATAAAAAAAAAAAATTAAAATGTGCCAAACCGGTTTGGCTCAGTGGATAGAGCGTCGGCCTGTGGACTGAAAGGTCCCAGGTTCGATTCCAGTCAAGGGCATGTACCTTGGTTGTGGGCACATGCCCAGTAGGAGGTGTGCAGAAGGCAGCTGGTCGATGTTTCTCTCTCATCGATGTTTCTAGCTCTCTATCCCTCTCCCTTCCTCTCTGTAAAAAATCAATAAAATATATTTAAAAAAATTAAAATGTATGTGTGGTGTGTGCATGGAAGGAAGGAGGGAAGGGAGGAAGGGAGGAAGGGAGGAAGGGAGGAAGGGAGGAAGGAAGGAAGGAAGGAAGGAAGGAAGGAAGGAAGGAAGGGAGGGAGCTGGCCAGAATAGATTTAACTCAAAATGGAAACTACCAGCATTTCTTAGAATGAAAAACACATGATAACTCCTAAAGAAAAAGATTCTTTGAGGAGGAAAATAATTCAAACTCTTTAGAAATTTCCTAGAGGAAATGTCAAAGGGTACTAAAAAAGTATTCTTCAAGGAAAAAAAGGCTTTTGCCTTTTATTATTATATTTTTCATTAGCTTTCTGTTATTCATATTCACAGGTGCGTTCCCACCATTATTAGATGCAACAATTTCTGAATAAGATATACTTAGTTCAGGTAAACTTCTATGTAAGCTTTCTCTATTCATTAGTTCCTCACTTTCTGTAACTGAAAATGTTCCCCCAGCCATCTGTCCGTGAGTCACATCCTAGCCTCTTTAGCAGACTTTTTGAAAAGAGCTCTGTTGTCTAGCAAAATCATTCCTTATATGGATTCTGAACTGAGATTGTAGATAAGGAAGTAAGAGATGATTACCTGAGAGGGTAATAAAGTGTTAGAATTATTAAAACTTTGTTAAAAAGAAAAATAGTGGAAAACTTTGCTCTTATAGTTGTCTGAGATCAGAAGAAAATATTATAGTATATGATATTAACAAGGAAATATATATCTCCATGTATTTATGTACTGTATACAGTCCATGATTTCAGGAGTAATCATAAGTTCATCTCCAGCAACGTTGTGCCTAAGTGTGTTTGAGGTACAGTTCATACTGACTGAAGAATATACTTGATCTGTTATGTGGATGAAGGTATAATCACATCCAAATCCCCCAACAAATGAGTTGATATTAAACTACCCATTTTTGACATTATCACCAATAAAGCTTAACAGGGCAAACACTTGTTCTTTGTCTTCTCTGTCACCTGGGATGTGGGCTTATGATGGTTAGCCTATGCCAGTGGTCGGCAAACTGCGGCTCGGCTCGTGAGCCACATGCAGCTCTTTGGCCCCTTGAGTGTGGCCACGAAGTTTCAATCGCACTGTACGTGTGCGCCTGGACATGGTATTTTGTGAAAGACCCACACTCAAGGGGCCGCAGTTTGCCGACCACTGGCCTATGCCATGCTGCCTCTCAGGACTTTATGTAGGATTACTATTTATAAATATTTCATGGACGGTAGAAAACTATGCCCATTCTGCAGTCACGGTAGTTTTCTATCTGTGTTCAGTGGGCCAGGTTTGCTCATTTTACTGGTTAAAACATCTCTGTTCTCAGTGAATGCTTCACTCCACTGGTTTCCTGTCGGAAAAAGGGTGTTCACTATGATTCTGTGTCTACAGTGATTGTGGAGTGGTCTATTTTTTTTTGTAATTCTATTAATTTTTGCTTTATATATTTTGAGACAATCTGATTAGGAGAATACAGTATTCAAGTTGTTTTATATTCCTGGTGAAGTTGGATCTTTTCTCATTAGGCAATAATGCTTTTATGTCTAGCAATTCTTTTTGCCTTAAACCCTATTTTGTCAGGTAGTAATAGGTCTACCCTAACTTTCTTACTAAGTATTTTTTGGTGTATCTTGTTTAGTTGTTTTACTTTAAATTCTTTGTATCCTTATGTTTCATATAGCTCTCACAAATAATTTATACTTGGACTTTTTAATATAGTCTATATGACTTGTCCTGTGTATCTTTTCTCTATCCTCCCTTGCCTTCCTTTAGATAATTTTTTAAGTTATTATACTTATTCACTCTCTTATTTGGAGTTATCTACTCTTGTTTCTGTTATATAAATCACAGACATCTTTTTAATTAATCAAAATGTAATATTAATCAATACCTACACACTCCCCCAGGACAGGACAGACTGAGAACACTATCTCTTTCTAACTTGCATGCTATTGGTGGTGTGTATTTTAATTAGATATTTGTTAAATACTGTGGAGTGAGATTTTATGTGGTTAAAATAATTTAGAGCTATCCACCTATTTGCCACTTTCTTTTTTTTAACTTTATTTTCAGCTCAGAGCTACTATCAAGTCGAATTTCATCAGTCTGAAGTAGATCTCTGAGTATTCAGTATTCTTCAGTACTTAGAGTAAGTTTCCCCCATCCTCTCTCTTTCATTCACCCCCAGACTTTCATGAAAATAATGAGATCTTCTTTAATCTGTATGCCCTCACTCTATTTGATATGATTTTCATTATTATATCTCCTTCTGTTCCTCCCTGAACAATTTCTCTTGATCTGGCTACGTTTCACTAATTCTCTTTTCGTCCATGTCTACTATATTTTTAAACTCCTATATCAAGTTTTCAATTAGAGTCTTGCATTATTTCTTAAAGTTTTATATAACATTAATCTTCTTTGTCTCTTTTCATAATTTTCACTTTACATTTATATTGAAGCTCACTTTTATTTTAGCACACTCATTGTGAGTCTATTTTCTTTTTGTTGTTATTTTCCATTCAAAGATGATAGATTGCTTATGTGCCTAGTTATTTTTGACTTTGTATTAGAAAAATCATGGAAAAGAACTGTAGAAATAATGTGAGGCTCACAATAATGTATGTTGTTATGGGGATGAGTTGAATTTGCTGCCATTGGTTACCTGATATTATTTCAGTAAAATCCTAAACCATTTCAGGATTTGAGCTTTTCCAGACTTTCCAAGATACACAAAACAATGCAAAAAAACACACAAAAAAACACAACAACAACAACAAAAAACAGCCCTGACTGGTTTGGCTCGGTGGATAGAGCATCAAAAAAAAGATTCCGGTCAAGGGCATGTACCTTGGTTGCGGGCATATCCCCAGTAGGGGGTGTGCAGGAGGCAGCTGATGGATGTTTCTCTCTCATGGATGTTTCTAACTCTCTATCCCTCTCCCTTTCTCTCTGTAAAAAGCAATAAAATATATATATTTTTAAAAAACCACAAAACAAAAACAAAACCACAAACTATAAAAGTGGGTAGTTTAATTACAGTTTGCTCTTATCCAAAATGTATACGTCTTTGAAGGATCAGATGAAGGTAGGAGTGGTAGTTATCAGCTTTCCCTTTGGGTCACTCAACACAGTCAGCCCCACCACTCTACCAAATTCCACTCATAGGCAAATGCCCTAAGGCAAACTGACTTTGCATTTCATTTTACCTCCGTGGATTCTCATTTTTCTTACCATTTTTGGCCCTGCAACTCCTCCCTATCTTCTCAGATTATAGAAACTTCTGAAAACGTAAATATATTTCACCTATATTTATAGTTGTTCTTAATGAAAACATTATTCTTAGTATCCTAGCTCACTACAAGTTGAAGTAGACACTCACCATATTTTCAACACATGATCATATATGTTTCATGGTTCTTTTCAACATTATCAAATAATATTGAAGAGAAGTACGATCCTTGGCTCTTTCTGAAAATAAACATGCTCAGACTCACCTCCAGGTATTCTGACTCCAAAGGTCTGTAGTTAAGGCTGGATATTTGTAATTTTTAAAGAAATTTCCAGGTGATTCTGATATAAGCTCCCTAACCCCCACCCCCTGTCACCATCATGAGCAATTTGAGAACCCTAATTCAAGCCATAAATTCTTCACAAAGGATGTCAATGTTCTAAAAAATAAATATTTGACATACAAATCATACCCCTTATTTATAGCAGTGGCTGTCAGCTACAGGGAGTTTTCTCACAGAGAGAAGAACCTTAGGGATGGGTGATTTGAAAAGGCACAGGGAGGATTGCAGTGTCCTCCCCACCTAGTCTTATTTTGAATGTAAGTGTCACCCCACACCTTTCTATGGCAGCATAAGCTTTTTGCAGGTAAACTGCATTTAGAGAAACCAATAAATCAAATATTGATGCTATTTTCTGTCTGTAAAGATGACGGGCTGACTTTCCCCTTTAGTATTCTTTGGGTATCATATGTATCACTCTGTACCTTTTTATTTCAAATGGTGACCTGTGTATACAGAAGACAGAAAAGAGATCTTCAAAAGCCCTTGTTTTCCCACAGCCTAGCTGATGTTCCACTAGAAAACAACTTCACAAAATAAAATGGAAGAGCAGTTTCTATTATTTTCTCCTCTTGGCAATTAAATGCTGATGGGGGTACAGCTACAAATACCAAATAGTATTTCACAAATGAGGCACTGCATACCCCAGATCACAGGTAACTAGGCACAGGTGTTTATAACAGATCTACTAACATTTGTCAATAGTGAAAAATTAGCAGCAAATAGAACCAAAGACAGTGAAGCAGTATGATCTCCATAACACAGTGTTTGGCCGGCACTTGGTCCTTACTCATACAAGCACTTCAAGAGACCACTACAACATACTGGGTAAGCCTCACGAAAAAGATAGTGAAGCTTATTCCAGCGTTCCTTTAACAGTGGTTCTCAACCTTCTGGCCCTTTAAATACAGTTCCTCATGTTGTGACCCAACCATAAAATTATTTTCATTGCTACTTCATAACTGTAATGTTGCTACTGTTATGAATCGTAATGTAAACATCTGATATGCAGGATGGTCTTAGGCTACCCCTGTGAAAGGGTCGTTTGACCGCCAAAGGGGTCGCGACCCACAGGTTGAGAACCGCTGCTTTAGAACAACAGCATGTGTCAATCAGAAGAGGGAGAAACCATGTTGTATCCTAAAGAAGCACTGGACAAGTGGCGAGTTGAAATTTACATTTTTGTCCTCTTCTACCACTTCTCAGCACTTCATATTTTGCAATCTCACCTCTGACAAAGTGTCCGTGCTCTGAGGGATGGATTCACAAATGTTCTTTTCAGCCATCAGCACTACAAAATAGGACATTGATTTGGCTGCAGGATGACACCGCAACAGTCATCATTTTCACCCATTTTGCTAGGAATAATATATTATGATAATATGGATAATGGTTATAAATGTACCTCACTCTTCAGACATGTTGCAAGACTAAGAGTTTTATACCATTTTCTTTTCAAGAAGAAGTCAATGCGGTAAAATGCACTTAATGTGATGTAATTCTCAAAGTTTTGAAATGCATTTTTTAAACCTAGTGAGATGATCTTTAAGAATACTTGCAGACACATCTCAAGTCCATGTATTCTTGATACAAAACAAACAAACAAATAGATGTACTCAAGGTAATGCAGCAGGAAATTACAAAAGGGCTTCACCAAAACTTCAATGTGGAATTCATTCAAACAACAAGTTCTCTTAGTGTAATTAGCATCAAATAGGAGGTGACAAAGACATGGCCTTCTGGAAAAGACAGTATGAGACTGTTGTGAACTGATTAATGGAATTTGTGGAAAGACAATGGGAATCAGTAGGAAACATGTTGACCATGATGAGCAAAGTGAATGGTCAAGAGATCAATAAATGGTCCTTTGATAAATGGACTATTAGTCAGGAAAAATTGGGGTGATAATTATAGTTTGTATACAAAGGAGGTATAAAGACTGCTGCCCAAATTATTTTCTGGCTGTTGCTAATTTCCTCTGTTTGGGAAGACTTCATGGCTAATCTGGCCGAAAGTCTCAGGTTCAGCCCATTATAACGACTGGTCCTGATTTTTTTCTGAATGGGCAAGGAGCCACACTTACACTGACCATAAAATGAGGGATATTCATGATTGCTATGGGCAGACATGAGATGAAACATTAGAACTATTATAACTGTGGCTGGTTTCACTGGAGTATGACAGATTGGGGGGCATAATACCTTCCAAGGAAGAATAACAACATACCCATGCCATTTTACAGTCTATATCAAATTCTAATGTGGTGTTATTAGGAAATGGGACTTTTGGGAGCTAATTAAGTCACAAGGGAAGGGCCTGTGTGAATGGGATTAGTGCTGCTATAAAAGTGACCCAAGCCAGGCCAATGTGGCTCAGTGGTTGAGCATTGACCTATGAACAAAGAGGTCACAGTTCAATTCCCAGTCTGGGCACATGCCTAAATTGTGGGCTTGATCCCTAGTGGGGGGCATACAGGAGGCAGTCAATCAATGAATCTCTCACATCATTGATGTTTCTATCTCTCTCTCTCTATCCCTTCCTCTCTGAAATTAATAAAAATATTTTTAAAGTGACCAGACAGCTCCCTTGCTGCTTCTGCCATGCAAGGTCACATCAAGGAGACAACTCTCTATTAACCAGTAAAGGCAATGTCAAGAGAAAAAGAAGACAAGCCACAGACTGGGAGAACATATTTGCCAAGGACAGATCTGATAAAGAACTATAAGCCCAAATATACAAAATAACTAAAACAACAATGAAGTAAAAACAATCCAATTAAAAATCGTCCAAATCTTAAGAAACACTTCACGGATAAAGATATGCATATGAAAAGAGGATATCATATGTCCTAAGGAAAATGAAAAATAAATCAACAATGAGATACCACTACATACTTATTAGAATGGCCAAAATCTACAACACTGACAACAACAAATGCTGGCAAAGATGTGGAGCAACAAAAATTCATACTTATTGCTGGTGGGAATGAAAAAGATACAGCCACTTTGGAAGACAGTTTGGTGGTTTCTTCCAAAGCTAAAACCACTCTTACCATATGATCCAGTAATCATGTTCCTTTCTATTTGCCTAAATGAGTTGAAAACTCATGTTCACATAAAAACCTGCACATAGATGTTCACAGTAGCTTTATTCATGATCAAACTATGGAAGCAAACAAGATGTCCCTTAGTAAGTGATGGATAAATAAACTATGGTCCATCCAGATAATGGAATATTATTCAGCACTAAATAGTATGAGTTACCAATACAAGAAAAGACATGGATAAAACTAAAAGGCATATCTCCAAGCGAATGAAGCCCATCTGTAAAAAATACATACTATCTGATTCCAATTCTATGACATTCTGAAAATGGCAAAACTATGAAGACAGGAAAAAAAATCAGTGGTTGACAGAGGCCATGGTGCAGCAGTAGGTGAATAGGCAGAGGTCAAAGGATTTTCAGGTTTTCAAAAATGCTCCGTATGATACTATAAGAATAGACACATATCATTATACATTTGTCCAAAACCAAGGAATATACAACATTAAGAGTTAACCTTAATGTAAACTATGGACTTTGGGTGAATATGATGTGTCAATGTAGCTTTAATTGTAATAAACCAATCATAACAAATGTACCACTGTGGTGACTGATATAACAGGAGAGGTTATTCATGTGTTGGGGCAGGGTTCCAGGGGAAATCTCTACCTTTCTTTTGATTTTTCTGTAAACTCTAAAACAACTCTAAAAAAAGAGAGTCTTGAAAGAATTCAATCTTTACATAATGCTGCCCCATTACTGTCTAACATTTGCAACTAATCTCATATAACCCAGCACAAGGGCACATGTGAGGATAAGAAACACTGTGTTGGTATCATTCCAATATACTAACAGAATAAAAGTCAGTCTGTGCTCTACAAGTCAGAAAGTGTCTGCATGCTACAAGTTGAATACTACAGGTGCTTTTTTCATAAAACACATCTGCTTATTTGCTCAGCAAAGGTTTCTCTTCCCAAATGAATACCATCACAGAATTTGAGCAAACCCAGAAGGGCATAAACTTCTTGACTTAAGGATTAAAATTAATTCAGCTGTATATGGAGTAATGCTTATCTAATTCACTATACTGTTCCCATGAATTGAACAAAATGTGCATGAAATTCTATTATAAGCTGAAAAATAAATGTACAACATGATGTCAATTTCTTAGCTATAGCTATTATTTCTGAGTTAGTAAGTAAAACTATTCATACCAAAAAAAGCGCAAAAGACATACTCTTGAATGTTGATGTATTCAGACACTCCATGAGTCAGACCCTTGAGGATGCTAGCCTGTTGTTGAAAATCACACCTCACATATCCATTTTCCCTCAACTTCAATAGGGAGAAAAACATTACAGGTCTTCATGAAAAATATGTACAACCAAATGTCTTTTTTATCAAATATCCAATCGAGTGTTTTAGGACTATTTCTTAAATATTCAATCAAGTGTGCCAAGAGTAATGGATGGCAAACATACCAAGTCACCACAGGCTATGGAGAGTCACCGAATTTGGCATCATAGATGGACAAAATAAAATGATGAAAGAAAGCAGGCACATCACTGTTCCAAACAGAAACTTCTATTTGGCTATGCCCTGCCCCTGTCACTTGTTTTTGCTTCTTCTTTTTTTTAAATTTTATTGTTTAAGGTGTTACAAATAGTAGTACATATGTCTCTTTTTCTCCCCATTGATCTCCCCCCGGCTTCCCTACCCCCCAGCACTTGCCCTCGCCCACAGTGTCTTTCGTCTGCTGGTTGTGCTTATATGCATGCAGACGAGTCCTTCAGTTGATCTCTTACCCCCTCAATCCTCCCCTACCTTCCTGCTATAGTTTGACAGTCTGTTCAATGCTTCTTTGCCTCTGTCTATTTTTGTTCAACAGTTTGTAATGTTCTTTATTATTTATAAATGAGTGAGATCATGGGGAATTTATCTTTCACTGACTGGCTTATTTCACTTAGCATAATGTTCTCCAGTTCCATCCATGCTGTTGCAAACAGTAAGAATTCCTTCTTTTTTTACAGCAGCATAGCATTCCATTGTGTAGATGTACCACAGTTTTCTAATCCATCTATCTGCTGATGGGCATTTAGGCTGTTTCCAAATCTTAAGCTATAGTAAATTGTGCTGCTATGAACATAGGGATGCATATATCCTTTCTGATTGGTGTTTCTGTTTTCTTGGGATATATTCCTAGAAGTGGTATGACTGGGTCAAATGGGAGTTCCATTTTTAATTTTTTGAGAAAACTCCATACTGTTTTCCACAGTGGCTGTACCAGTCTGCATTCCCACCACCAGTGCAGGAGGGTTCCTTTTTCTCCACATCCTCTCTAGCACTTGTTATTTATTGTTTTGTTGATGATAGCTGTTCTAACAGGTGTGAGATGGTACCTCATTGTTGTTTTGATTTGCATCTCTCAGATGATTAGTGACTTCGAGCATGTTTACATATGTCTCTTGGCTTTCTGAATGTCCTCTTTCAAAAAGTGTATATTAAGGTCCTTTGCCCATTTTTTCATTGGATTGTTTATCTTCCTTTTCTTAAATTGTATGAGTTCCTTGAAAATGTTGGAGATTAAACCCTTATCAGAGATAACATTGGCAAATATGTTCTCCCATGCAGTGGGCTTTCTTGTTGTTTTGTTGATGGTTTCTTTTGCTGTGCAAAAGCTTTTTATTTTGATGTAGTCCCATTTGTTTATTTTCTCCTTAGTTTCTATTGCCCTAGGAGCTGTATTGGTAAAGATATTGCTATGACAAATGTCTGCTATTTTGCTGCCTATGACTTCTATAAGATTTTTGGTTTCCCCTCTTACTTTTAAGTCCTTTATCCACTTTGAGTTTATTTTTGTGTATGGTGTAAGTTAGTGGTCTAGTTTCATTTTTTTGCAAGTATCTGTCCAGTTATCCCAACACCATTTATTAAAGTGACTGTCTTGTCTCCATTGTATGCTCTTACCTCCTTTGTCAAATATTAATTGAGCATACTGGCTTGTGTTGATCTCTGGATTCTCTGTTTGGTTCCATTGGTCTATATGTTTGTTCTTGTGCCAGTACCAGGCAGTTTTGAGAACAGTGACTTTGTAGTATAGTTTGATTTCTGGTATTGTGATCCCTCCAACATTGTTCTTCTTTCTGAAGATTTCTGCAGCTATTCGGGGTCTTTTTTTATTCCAGGTGAATTTTTAGAGAATTTGTTCTAGGTCTTTGAAGTATGCCGTTGGTATTTTAATGGGGATTATGTTGAATTTATAGATTGCTTTGGGTAATATGACATTTTAATGATGTTGATTCTACCAATCCATATACATGGTATATTCTTCCATTTGTTCATGTCTTCCTCTATCTCTTTTTTTAGCATCCTGAAATTTTCTGAGTACAAGTCCTTTGTCTCCTTGGTTAAGTCTATTCCTAGGTATCTTAATTTTTTTGTTGCAATGGTAAATGGGATTGCTTTTTAAATTTCTTTTCTGTGAGTTCATTATTGGTGTA
The DNA here is from genome assembly GCF_000412655.1 of Myotis brandtii. Classification (NCBI taxonomy): domain Eukaryota; kingdom Metazoa; phylum Chordata; class Mammalia; order Chiroptera; family Vespertilionidae; genus Myotis; species Myotis brandtii. The sequence continues at coordinate 5,415,778 of NW_005355584.1, forward strand.
TAGAAAAGCCATAGACTTCTGGGTGTTAATTTTGTATCCTGCTACATTGCCAAAATCATTTATTAAGTCTAGTAGTTTTTTGATGGAGTCTTTGGGATTTTCTATGTACAATATCATGTCATCTGCAAATAAAGACAGTTTTACTTCTTCTTTTCCTATTTGGATGCCTTTTATTTCTTCTTCTTGTCTGATCACAGTGGCTAGTACTTCCAGTACTATGTTGAACAGGAGTGGTGAAAGCGGGCATCCCTGTCTTGTTCCTGTTCTTAGGGGAAATGGTTTTAGTTTTTGCCCATTGAGTATGATGTTGGTTGTGAGTTTATCATATATGGCTTTTATTATGTTGAGGTATGATCCTTCTATTCCCACCTTGTTGAGAGTTTTTATCAAGAAAGGGTGTTGGATTTTGTCAAATGCTTTTTCTGCATCAATGGATATGATTATATGGTTTTATCTCTCAGTTTGCTTACGTGATGTATCACATTTATTGATTTAAAGATGTTGTACCATTCTTGCATCTCCGGGATAAATTCTACTTGGTCATGGTGTATGATCTTTCGAATGTATTGCTGGATTCGATTTGCTAGAATTTTGCTGAGGATTTTGGTGTCTGTGTTCATGAGGGATATTGGTCTGTAATTCTCTTTCTTTGTATTGTCTTTATCTGGTTTTGGGATTAAGGTAATGCTGGCTTCATAGAAAGAGCTTGGAAGTGCTCCTTCCTCTTGAATTTTTTTGAATAGTCTGAGGAACATAGGTTTTATTTCTTTCTTAAATGTTTGATAAAACTCCCCTGTGAAGCCGTCTGGTCCAGGGCTTTTGTTTGTTGGAAGTTTTTTTTATTACTGCTTCAATTTCCTCCATAGCTATTGGCCTATTCAGATTTTTTTATTCCTCCTGGTTGAGTTTGGAAGGTCGTATTTTTTTTGTAATATGTCCATTTCTTCTAGGTTTACCAGTTTGTTGGAGTAGAGTTTCTCATAGTATTTTTTTTTATGATTCTTCATATTTCTGTGGGGTCTGTTGTTATTTCACCTCTTTCGTTTCTAATTTTGTTTATTTGGGTCCTCTCTCTTTGTTTCTTGGTGAGCCTGGCTAGAGGTTCGTCAATCTTGTTTATCCTTTCAAAGAACCAGCTCTTGGTTTCATTGATCTTTTGTATTTTATTTTATTTTTTTGGTCTCTATGTCATTTATTTCCTCTCTGATCTTTATTATTTCCTTCCTTCTGATCACACTGGGTTTTTCTTGTTGCTCTCTTTCTAATTCTTCAAGTTGCAGAGTTAGATGGTTTATTACCAGTTTTTCTTGTTTTTTGAGGTAGGCCTGTAATTCTATGAACTTCCCTCTCAGGACTGCTTTCACTGTGACCCAAAGATTTCAGATTGTTGTGTTTTCATTGTCATTTCTTTCCAGGATGTGTTTTATTTCTTTTTTGATCTCTTTGGTAACCCACACATTGTTTAATAGTGTGCTAGTCAGCTTCCAAGTGTTTGAATTTTTGTGATTGTTTATATTGTAGTTGATTTCTAATTCTATGCCATTGTGATCTGAGAAGATGCTTGATATGATTTCAATTCTCTTGAATTTGGAGAGACTTTGCCTGTGACCCAATATGTGATCTATCTTTGAAAATGTCCCATGTGTGCTTGAGAAGAATGTATATTCTGTAGTTTTGGGGTGGAATGTTCTAAAGATGTCAATTAAGTCCATCTGATCTAGTGAGTCATTTAGGATTGATGTTTCTTTGCTGATTTTTTGTTTAGAGGATTTGTCCATGATGTTAATGGGGTATTAAAGTCTCCTACTATGATTGTGTTGCTGTCAATCTCTCCCCTGATATCTTCCAGAAGTTTTTTATGTATTATGGTGCTCCTGCAGTGGGTGCATAAATGTTTACCAGAGTTTTATCCTCTTGATTTATCAATTCCTTTAGAATTATGAAGCAGCCTTTACTGTCTCTTGTTATGGTCTTCACTTTGAGGTCTATTAGATATAAGTATTGCTACCCCAGCTTTTTTTTCATTTCCATTTTCCTGATAGATATTTTTCCTTCACTTTCAGTGTGTGTGAGTCCCTTGTTCGGAGGTGAGTCTCCTGTAGACAGCATATATATGGGTCATGTTTTCTTATCCAGTTAGTCACTCAATATCTTTTGATTGGAGCACTTAATCCATTTACGTTTAATGTTATTATTGATAGGTACTTGTTTGTAGCCATTTCTGTACTTTATGCCTGTGTTCCTTCCTCCATTTCTATTTCTTCTTTTTATAGCATTCCCTTTAGCATTTCTTGCATTGCTGGCTTGGTAGTGGTAAACTCCCTTAGCCATTTTTTGTCTGCAAAGCTCCTGATTTTCCCTTCAATTTTGATTGATAGTCTTGCTGGATAGAGTATTCTTGAATTCAGTCCTTTGCTTTGCATCACTTTGTATATCTCCTTCCATTCCCTTCTAGCTTGATGTGTTTCTGTTGAGAAATCATTTGATAATCTGATGGGGGATCCTTGTAGGTAACTCTCTGTCTCTCTCTTGCAGCCTTTAAGATTCTCTCTTTGTCGTTAACATTTGCCATTGTAATTATGACATGTCTTGGTGTGGGTCTTTTGGGATTCATCTT
>NW_005355584.1:5418864-5504678 GCF_000412655.1 Myotis brandtii
TTCATCAGGTTATAATGTTCTTTATTATCCATAAATGAGTGAGATCATGTGGTGGTTTTCTTTCACTTCCTGGCTTATTTCACATAGCATAATGCTCTCCAGTTCCATCCATGCTGCTGCAAATGGTAAGAATTCCTTCTTTTTTATAGCAGCATAGTATTCCATTGTGTAGATGTTCATGGATTGGTAGAATCAACATCATTAAAATGTCGATACTACCTAAAGCAATCTATAGATTCAATGCAATACCAATTAAAATACCAATGGCATATTTCTAAGATCTAGAACAAACTCTCCAAAAATTCATCTGGAATAAAAAAGACCCCGAATAGCCACAGCTATCCTGAGAAAGAAGAACAAAGTTGGAGGGATCACAATACCAGACATCAAACTATATTACCAAGCCACGGTTCTCAAAACTCCCTGGTACTGGCACAAGAACAGACATATAGACCAATGGAACAGAATAGAGGATCCAGAAATTGACCCAAGCCATTATACTCAATTAATATTTGACAAAGAAGGCAAGAGTATACAATGGAGTCAAAACAGCCTCTTTAATAAATGTTATTATTTCTTCAAATAGATTTTCTAATCCTTGCTGCTCTTCTTATCCTTCTGGAAGCCTTATTATATGTATGTTACTTCATTTCATGTTGCCCCAAAGCTCCCTTAGGCTTTCCTCCTGCTTTTTAATTTTTTCTCCAGTTGCTGTTCAGATTGAGCTTGTTCTTCTACTTTTTCTCTAAACTCACTAATTCGGTCCTCTGCGTCTTCTAGTCTACTGTTGAAACCTTCCATGGTGTTTTTTATTGTAGCTATATCATTTTTTATTTCTTCCTGATTCTTGAATAGGTTGCTGATTTTCTCATCCATCCGGTTTATGAACTGTACGACCATTACTCTGAATTCTTTTTCTGTCATGTTGCATGCTTCTGTTTCACTTATTTCCTTTCTTGGTGACTCCTCATTTTCTTTCCTCTGGGGATTGTGATGTCTCCCTATTTTGACTATCACCAGAAGGTTCAAACGTCGAGTTGCATGGGCCTGGGCCATGTGCAGTGGGAGCTTCGCACCACCCAAGTGTCACTGAAGAGCTCTGACACCAAGACGTGTGGCTGCCATGGGTAGGTGGGAGCCATGCTCGTCCAGGATCAAAGTCACCTCGTGCGTGTACCTAGAATCAAGAACCCCGCCTGTACCACGCTAAAACAGAGACCCTGTTGGCATGTGCCAAAAATCAGAGTCCCCTAGCGTGTGCCAAGAGTCAGAGTTCCCCTGTGTCCACACAAAGAATTGTGTATCAGAGTCTCTGTTGCTTGGTGAAGCCTCAAGCTGAGAATCAGGTTTCCTGTGTGTGCATGTGCCAAGAACTGGAGTCACTGACTCTTAGTATGAATGCACTGGGAATCCGGGATCCCAGGCACAAGAGATAGGAAACAGAGTAAAGTCACTGGTGCTCAGTGCTGCCTCTCACACTGAGAATCAGGGCCTCCAGTCTGCTTGGGAGACTGGGTTGCACAGTAGCACTGTGTCAGCAGGAGGTCCACTCCTGCTCTGCGGAAAACAGACTTCCGTGTGTGCTTGCCCAGAATCGAAGTCAGGTGGCACTGCCACCTGCGTGGGCATGGGGTTTGGTCACCCTATTGCGTTGCAGGGGACAGATTCCCAGTGTCTGCACTCACCCAGGCTCAAATCCATGTAGCGGTAATGCAGCCCAGTGCAGTTCCTATGGCGCTGCTGCAAGCCTGCAGAGTGGGGGATTGGCTCTGTGACTCACAGAAATCCGAGGCCGGGATGTCTGGATTCTTGGTATCTGTGGGTCTGCAGCTGTGGTTGCAGGTCTCTGGCCCTAGTGGCTGTAGGGTCCAGGTTTGCATCTGAGACCAGACTGGGTGGTGCTGAGGCCAGGATCCTAGTCTCAAGCAGCTCTGTTTTTCAAGATGATGTGGTCTCTGAGCCCGCACTGGCTACCTCCGGAGTGTTCCCACTGCCAGTGGGGCTCCGCCATCTAAGACTGCCCTGTTTGGCCGCCCCTTGGAAGACCTGCAGGATCTAACTGTCCCTAGCTCTCACTCACACACACCACACATGTCCACACACTTCTCTATGGCTCCCTCACTCTCTCACACTCTCTTCCTCCCTACCTTCCTGCTGGTCGCCATCTTCTAATCTGTTTTTGCTTCTTGCTGTAAAAGTGAAAGAGTCCTTGCTTCAATTTAGGAAGAATAATGATAGCAAGATATAATTGCACATCTGCCCCAGAGCATATAACGTTTTGCAACTAATGTCACATACCTAACACAAGGGTGACTGTTGGGATAAGAAATGGTGGCTTTTCAATGTATGGCACCATTATTGGGTGTGCTCTTGTTCGGGTGGCCAGATTTAGCCAATACAAGCATGTAATACCTAGTTAATTCAAACTTCAGATACATTTTTTAGTAGAAGCATAGCCCATGCAATATTTGGATCACAGTTCTACTAAAAAATTATTTATATGTGTATCTGAAATTCAAATTTAACTGGGTTTCCTCAATTTTACCTGATAAATCTAAACTCAGTGACCTCCAAAAATTAATTTAGCAGCTCTGAGAAGAAACTTATGGTGCACCGGATGATAAAAGTTTGGAACATTTGATCAAATGATCACAAGGCAACTGAAGCAAAACCTCATATCAAATTAGCTATGCATGCACATGTGTGAGTACAGACTACTAGTATAACCTAGTTTTAGGTGAGTTCAGTGCAGTTAGACATTTAATGTTTATATTCAGTGTTCTGCCATTTACTATGTGGGCAATACAGTCCAATAACATAATCTTTCTTAGTCTGTTATACCATCTTCAATGTAGGAATAATACTACTAATAATTATATTTTGTCTTTGTTATTACTACAAAATTATTCAATGAAAATATGTATAATATAGATTATTGTCCCACTTCTTTTTATTTTTGTGAGGACTGGAAGGCCCTCATGATTCCAAAATATATTTGTCTATTGTTAAATATTATTTACATGAACATGATTATAAGATTTATTGGCTACAAAAGCTTTAGTCCCTTTGAAAATGCAAGTAGTAAATGCAACCTGATAACTAGGGGAGTTGTGTACGTCTTAGTGGATGAGAAGCCCAGAAGATGTTTCAGTTCTCACTGGAAGGAGTCATAATTTCACTGAATCTTTAGGCAGAAATAGGAGCTCATATGGAGAGGTGAGATATGAGAAAGACAAGCTTGGGTGGCCTTACAATTTCTAATTGTTCCAGTCTTTTGGCGACTATTGAGGTGTGCATATAAACAGCAAACAGATTTCTTAGCATAACTTTATTATGCAATAAATTAACCTATTTGAAGTCAGAGATGTATTGAGGGTCTGGCCTGGACAAGGGTCTGGAATTGTATAAACATGACAGAGTAGTGACTCTGTGTCTTTATGTCAATTCTAGGCCAGTCTAGATTCATTCGATTTCATCAGAACTTTACATGATCCCAGGACTGGATGTCTAGCAAAGTTTTCAGGGTTTCTAATATATGAGCTGGTTGAGTAGCTCTCATGAACAAAAGAATTGAGAAAAAGACGAAAGACTTTTAAGAAATAAATGTATGAGTTATATAATAGATCACCTTTAATATTCCTCCTGAGATATAATACAATATTGTGTTTCCTCCTCTAATACTTTTGGTTTCTGTAAAGGAGAGAGGGAGGGAGGGAGGGAGGGAAGGAAAGAGGAGAGAAAGACAGGTAAGAAAGAGCCAGCAGGTGTTGGAAAGGCACAAGGCCCCCAGAGAGCAGCAAACTGCCCCCAGCAAGGACATCATCGATGCCCATGGGCGTGGGATCCATGCCTGGGAGGAGGAGGAAGAAGGGAGAAAATGGCAACTATGTGAGGTAATATATATGTTAATTATTTGACTATGGTAATTATTTTTCAATGCAGACCTATTTCAAAACATGTTGTATAGCTTAAATATATACAATTTTATTTGTCAATCATACCTCAATAAAGCTGGGAAAAGATAAATTTACTGAGTTTTGAGGTACAACTTGAATTTAAGTAAATTCACTAACATTAAATGTTGGGATGCCAGTAAGTTTGTCAGAAATGTATTACTAGGTATGGAACTGTATTACATTAATTTGTTCTATAAATCTAAAATAAAAATATACATAATCTGTTATCATTTTGTCAATTCTAATTAGACTGAAGAACCACAGAAGATAGGCCATTTAGTGCATTCTTGTGTCCACAGTCAGATGTTTATATGAGTTATTTAATATTTGGATAATTATTCCTTTAACTTTTCAAGTAACTAATTAGGTAAATTTTTAGTAACATACAACTTTTCAGTTTACGGGCAAATAATTATGGATTCCAACTGGGAATCCCTTTTCAAAATAATTGGGGTCTATAAGATAACCTTAATGCATGTTATATTTGGCAGAAAATATTTAACAGTATTTTTATGGGAAAATATCTGTGGCTTACATCCAATTAGCTATTCTTTTATAAGAAATGTTCATTATGTTTTTTAAAAAACTAACTAAGGAGAGATGAATATTTCCTTACTAAGAAATATAATTTTTAAATCAAAATAGGGGATAATTCCTATCTGGTGAGAGGGTCAACATAGAAGTTGCAAGAAAAGATCCCTTTTTATAAGAAACAGGACCACTAGTAAATTTCCTCCAGAAATCACACCTTTTATTCAGAGCATCAAGTTCAGAGATATTTAATCTTCTGTAAATGGAAATTACAGCAAGGTTGAATTTTTGTTCACTGTTTTTAAAGTGAAATGGTGTTGTCTTTGTTCCCATTTTCCAGTCTATTCTAATCCATTTACTCTTATATTACTCCTGAAAAAAGTCTATCAACCCCCTTTCTTAAATCAGCTTATCACAGCAAAGTATGAATTCCCAAGTATAGTACAGTGAGCTTTGTTTTTCTTTAACTTTTTTTTAAGAATATTTTTGTTTTTAATTCAAGAATGTTATATATGACCATATTATTTGAAAAAATATCATCCAAAGAGAGATAAGATTTTGAGATCTTATTAAAATATTCTAAATGTACTTGTGTTTAAAAGAAAATATTTAATAACAATTTATCATAGTTTAAATAATTTATTAGAGCATGTGTTAAAAGCTAACATCCTAAATTGAAAATTGAACAACTTTATTACATTTCTAATCCTCCATTAATTACCTCTTCCATTCTTTCAGATTCTTCAAATATAATATGCAACATTACAGTGAAATTAACCAGTTTTCTTTTTTTTATTCATCTTTATTATTGAAAGTATTATAGATGTCCCCTTGGTGGTTGTTTTTTTTTTCCCCACTGACCCCCTCCACCCTGCACCTAACCCTCCCAGGCCTTCACCACACTATGGTCTGTGTACATGGGTTATGAATCCTATAAAAGGGTAATAGACTGAACGGCGGAATGACCGGTCACTATGATGTGCACTGACCACCAGGGGTAGACGCTCAATGCAGAAGCTGCCCCCTGGTGGTCAGTGCTCTCCCACAGGGGGAGCGCTGCTCAGCCAGAAGCTGGGCTGATGGCTGGTGAGGCAGCGGTGGTGGCAGGAGCCTCTCCTGCCTCCACAGCAGTTGAACATCCCATCCCCCAAGGGCTCCCAGACTGCAAAAGGGTGCAGGGCAGGCTGAGAGACCCCCCCCCCACCACCACCACCCTGAGCCCTGCGAGTGCACGAATGTTGTGCACCAAGCCTCTAGTATATGCATATAAGTTCACCAGCCATTCTCTCCCCACCCATCCACCCATTCCTGCCTTTCCTCTGAAACCTGTCAGAATGGCTATCATCAATAAATCAACAAACTATGTACTGTCAAGGATGTCAAGAAAGGGAACCCTCTTGCACTGCTGGGGGGAATGCAGATGGGTGCAGCCACTGTGGAAAACAATATGGAGCTTCCTCAAAAAATTAAAACTGGAGCTTCCATTCGACCCAGTGGTCCCACTTCTAACAATATATCCTAAGAAACCCTAAACATCAATCAGAAATAATATATGTGCCCCTATGTTCATAGCAGCACAACTTACAATACCACAGTTTTCTATCTAGCTGGGATTTCACTTTGTCCACTGCACTCCCTAAGGTTGTGGCCTGCTACCACTCCTCATCAGATAGCAACTGAGAGTAATGTTTGCTCGTCATGGTACTGTTGGCTCAGATGCCTGTGCTGAGGATGTAATTCTGAATCACAATTTTATCCAAATAGGCATCAAACTCATAAAGTTAATTTAGGATATTTTTCAGCACCCTAAGCAATATCTGTCACACAATAGAAAGTATCTATGAATGATGAATGGATAATTTAATAAATATGACAAAATGTTAATACCTGTATGTTTTGTATGGAGAACCCAGGGTGTCATATTACCAATTCACTCATTGAATGAACTTATATTAATTTCTGGCTTTGCACATGGCACTGCTCTGGGGGCTGGGACAAATCACTGTCATTGGCAGCAGGGAGTTTATGTAACCGTAAGTGAATGCATTGCTTCAGAAACTCTGTTGTCTAGGAACTGAGGGTCCCTGGCTCACTCTCCTTTTTCCCCCACAGTAACTTCCAAATTCCCTATTTTAGTGTAAATTGGCAAAACTATTGATAAATGAGATTAAATGACTTTACTATGAGTGACTTACAATTGCCAATTTTTCTTCTATTTTCTGCTCTTGACATTGCTAATTGTGCATTACTAATGTAGAGATCAGAAATGTGTTTAACTCCATTAGAATGAAATTAGGAGTTTTGAGTGGAAACAGCCATTCTTCTCTGAAAAGGGCCCGCTGGCTAACATTATAGGGAGGGAGAAAGGGAACAAATGAATTAGCCAACAGGTGGAGACATTACAATGTGTGTTCTGCACTCCCCATACCACCCTTCATTAAGGCCATAAAGCATCATCACTCATGTCAATTTCTCTTATCACCCAGATTAGACTTAGAATGTGTATTTATCACAAGATAAAAATTGTCATCACTATTTTTGCAATAAAATTAAATTAAAACCTGGAGAGAATAATTACTTAAAATATAAGGTATATTAATAATGTGACTTCAATAAGAGTTAGAAATACGGTTACATGCATTTACATAAGTATCTAGGTTAAATATTTTAATAATTATAAATGATACCATAATTATGCTTCAGTCATTTTATTCACAATAATGTTTCCTTAATTTTGAACCTCATGTACCCTAATGTATAGTTTAATGAAATACAAATGCATGTGTTTTTTATAGACAGTTATAGAAAAAAAGGAATACACATATAAAATAGATGACAATATTTAAAAGGTCAAAATAATAAGGCACAATAAGAAGGTTCAATATAAACCCTCTATTTTCCAGGTTCCTTTGCAGGTTGATAGGGCCATGTAATACAGTTCTGCTCAACTGGATATGATCAAAAAATGATGTGTAGGAATTCTTGGAAGTGTGGCCTTATAAGTGTCCTCCTTTCTCCATGCCCACCAGAATGGAGGCAGAATGACAAGCCACCTGTGTCATATGGATAATAACATCACACTAGGACAGACAAGATAGAAAGAGCTTACTGTAAGACATTTTTGCAAACCCAGGGTTTACTATGAAGCTGGGCAAACAAGAGACAGCATGAATCTACTTAGACAGACAATTCAACTCTTGACGTAAACACTACTTATGCCAATTGCATTTACTTAAAGTCAGAGTAGATGTTGTCTACAATTTTGTATACTCAAGGGTAGGATGTTAGGCATGTTATATATGAAATGGGACTGCCAAGCAAATAAGTTGATTATACGTGTGAGGAATAACTGATGGTCCCAGTTTATACACTAGGAAAAGTGTTTGAATGCACAGCTGAGAGATAACTATTTCTCATAGTTGTGCTATAAACTCTACAGGTAAATATTGGGTCCAGCTTACACCTGGCCAGTCTGATCTGCTTGAAGAATACCCTGCATTTTCTTATAAGAATTATTTTCAAAACACAGAGAGCCACTACCCATATACAACTCTCAGAAACTCAGACTTTGAGATTTTCCATTTTACTTTCCATAAAGTAAAATGAAATGGGAATTAGCCCTGCTAAAGGTGAAATCCCTTATCATGCAGTTTCACTTCAGAGATAATTTAGCTCTATTTCCAAGCAACATCTCCTTGCAGTCCATCACTGAAGCGATATGTACTCTGTAGGTTTAAATGGAGAGAATATTAATAGAATGTATCATATGTAGAATTTGAGTGACATTAACATGTGGAGAGAAATTTAGGGGGAAATGAGTGAGAAAATTGGGCAAATGTTGAAAGGAATAGAGAGGGCAGCACATTCACCAAATTGAAAAGCAAAGTCATTAGATGGATTTAGCTTTGACCCCTTAGGCCATTCTGTTCTAGAGAATGAGGAACAAATGAAAACATTTACAAGTAGCAGCTTCTCTTTCTTCTCCCTGGGGGATTTCATAATGTGGAGCCAAGGACAATTAAATCAGAGAGTGAAGCAAAAACTCCTAATGATTAATAGTTTGCTGGGGCTCAGCCAGTGTGGGTCAGTGGATTGAGCATTGTCCCATGCACCAAAAGGTCACTAGTTTGATACCCAGTCATGGCACATGCCAAGATTGGGGGCTCAGTCCCTGATGGGGGGGTGCAGGAGGCAGCTGATCAATGTTTCTCTCTCATCAATGTTTCTATCTCTTTCCCTCTCACTTCCTCTCTCACTAAAATCAATGAATATATATATACTAGAGGCCCGGTGCACGAAATTTGTGCCGGGGGGGGGGGGTGTTCCTCAGCCCAGCCTGCACCCTCTCCAATCTGGACCCCTTGAGGGATCAGTCGGACATCCCTCTCACAATCCAGAACTGCTGGTTCCCAACTGCTCGCCTGTCTGCCTGCCTGATTGCCCCTAACTGCTTCTGCCTGCCAGCCTGATCACCCCCTAATCACTCCCCTGCCAGCCTGATCGATGCCTAACTGCTCCCCTGCCAACCCTATTGCCCCTAAATGCACTCCCCTAACTGCTCTCCCCTGCAGGTCTCGTTGCCCCCAACTGCCCTCCCCTGCAGACCTGGTCCCCCCAAACTTCCCTCCCCTGCAGGCCTGATCACCCCCACTGCCCTCCCTTTCAGGCCTGATCCCTCCCAACTGCCCTTCCCTGCTGGCCTGATCGCCCACAACTGCCCTCCTCTGCTGGCCATCTTGTGTGTTGGAGTGATAGTCAATTTGCATATTACTCTTTTATTAGATACTAGAGGCCCGGTGCACAAAAATTTGTGCACTTGGGGGGCGGGGGGAGGGGGGTCCCCCAGCCCGGCCTGTGCCCTCTTGCAGTCTGGGACCCCTCGGGAGATAACGACCTGCTGGCTTAGGCCTGCTCCCGGGTGGCAGAGGGCAGGCCCAATCCCTAAGTGCAGCCCCTGGTCAGGCTCAGAGCAGGGCCGATTGGGGAGTTGGGGCGCCGCCCCGTCATGCACAGAGCAGGGCGGATCAGGAGGTTGGGGCGCTGCACCCTGTCACACTCAGGGCAGGGCCAATGGGGAGGTTATGGCTCTACCCTGTCACACACAGAGCAAGGCCCGTGGAGGGGGGTTGGGGCGCCACCCTCTATCACCCACAGAGCAGGGCCGATCAGGGGGTTGGGGCGCCACCACTGTCACACTCGGGGCAGGGCCGATGGAGAGGTTATGGCTCTACCCTGTCACACACAGAGCAAGGCCCGTGGAGGGGGGTTGGGGCGCCACCCTCTATCACCCACAGAGCAGGGCCGATCAGGGGGTTGGGGCGCCACCACTGTCACACTCGGGGCAGGGCCGATGGAGAGGTTATGGCTCTACCATGTCACACACAGAGCAGGGCCGATCAGGGGGTTGGGGCGCCACCACTGTCACACTCGGGGCAGGGCCGATGGAGAGGTTATGGCTCTACCATGTCACACACAGAGCAGGGCCGATCAGGGGGTTGGGGCGCCACCACTGTCACACTCGGGGCAGGGCCGATGGAGAGGTTATGGCTCTACCATGTCACACACAGAGCAGGGCCGATCAGGGGGTTGGGGAGCTCCCCCCTGTCAAACACAGAGCCGCAGGGCAATCAGGAGATTGGGGAGCTCCCCCCTATCAGGCACAGAGGAGGGCGGAGCGGGGGGTTGGGGTGCCTTCCCCTGTCACGAACAGAGCAGGGCGGATAGGGAGGTTGTGGCCCCGCCCCCTGTCACACACAGAGCCGCAGGGCGATCAGGAGGTTTGGGAGCCCTTTTCTGGGGTTTTGTTTAGCTTCTTATTTGCAACATAGTATATAGTTGCTTAGAGTTGCAACTGAGAGGCTGGCAAGTTAGGCGGAGAACGTTGGAATCTGCAGCAAGCAAGCCTCGTGCTCGCTTCAGTGCCTGGCTGCCGGCCGCCATCTTGGCTGACAGTTAATTTGCATATACTCACTGATTAGCCAATGAAAAGGGTAGCGGTCGTACGCCAATTACCATGTTTCTCTTTTATTAGTGTAGATTAGATAGGATATATATATACATATATATATTTAAATTTTGCTGGGAAGTTCTGTGGTTTGTGAAAGAATGCTGAACATGAGGAGGTCAATACTTTCCTATGATAAGGTCATTAGTTAAGTTAGCAAATATTTATTATCTCCTAGATTTTTAGCAACCTATAAAGCGGAAAAGTAAACTTGAATACACAGTTCCTACCCTGAAGGATCTCTAGTCTGTGAATGAAAAAGAGAAGTAGAATATTAATTAGATGCAATTTTCATGTTATGATAACATCTTCAGGGTGATACAGGAATTGAGAGGCCTAACACACCATCAGGAGGTTGAACATGCTTCCAAGAAAAAGTGATACCAGCGGGGAGATGCCTGGAGCAAATGGGGGTGAGAATAAGGATATTGCTGATGAAGAAATTATCATAAGCAATGACAAAGAGGCACAAAGGGACCCAAAAATGCAGCTCAAACAGGTGCATGTCTGTGCTGGAAAGGGCATGGTTTAGGGATGGCTGTGGCTCAGCCAGGGCACAGTGATAATGAGGGGTCTGGCTTAGCCAGGGCACAGTTGTAATGAGTGGCAAGGCTGTAGTGAAAAGGGTGTTTTGATAATATGAAAAAATGTGAGGCTAAAAGTAGATGGAATATGAAATATGTAATAGAATGAATGAAATAGATAATGTCTAGCTAAAGAGGTAAAACCATTCTGAAGGTAATGGAGTAAGACTAAAAGTTTATAGTTAGAGGAACTCTGTATCCAAAGTATAATAGATGAACTGAAACAGAGAAGACCAGAGGGGAAGGAAAGTAATTGGAAAACTAATAGATAATCCAGAAAAGGAAAATAGCAGCATGAACTGAAAAAGTAGCAGCGGGAATGCAGGGGAGAGAAGGTGACAGATCACCATATAAAATGCCACTTCATAGCATTAAGTCATTGCACATCATTCCAATCTGGTCTCTGCTGTGTCTCAGGAAGCCACTCCCATGGCCTCTTAAGTTTCTTAGCCACCTCTCAAGAGTTTCACTTCTGGAAACTTTAGCTCCCCATTAAGCTGCCTTTTGCATAAATTACTAATCCTCCCATTGCATCTCTTGTTTGCCTTCAGCAAGACCACCACCTCTTTGCCTTTTCTTCAAACCCCTCTCTTTCATGGTCCATTCAGTTCTGCTGTCCTGGCAATCTTTCAGCCAAGGCCATGCCTCCTCCCAGGAGACTCACCTGCCTTCCCTCTTCAACCACCAAGTGTGATGTGTCTTGTTAGCGAAAATCATCATTATGCCCATGTCCCGACTTCCAAGTTCTGTATGAACCACCATCCCCTGAAGACCACCTCCAGTTCACTCTATCTCACAGCTTATCCAAATTATCTCACAGCTTCACCAACTTCCATCCAAGCCCATCTCATCATGGTTAAGAGTCCACCTGTTCAAAAGTCCAGGAACCAAGCTCAAATCTTACCTTCTCTCATCTCCCACATTTTCGTGGTGACTAAGTCCTATTGAAGAGTGGAAATGAAAGGAATCTGTGCTTTACTTTTTCTTTAGTTTGTGAAAGTAGGTTTCACGATCAACTTCCAGGAGTATGATGAACAGGCATAAATATAATTGGACAGTTCATTTAAATTCCAAGTCATTTCTTAGTTACAAAACAAGAGGATGGAAGTAAAGTGATCTCTGAGATTCCCTCCCGTTTAGGCATAATTAATGATCTCTGAATGCAAACTTTTCAAAAATATTTTTTCAGGTATATTTTTAAAAATACATCTCTTCAGGGTTTTATGCCACAGATGCCTCATTATTGAAATCTCTCCACATTTAAAATTCAATCCCACTTTCTGTCATAAAGAAATTATGTCTTGATAAAATTTTCTAAGTCCATAAATAGATGTAAAGTAATACAGGAGAGCACAAGAAGTAGAAGCCTGCACGCCCAGGCTAAAGTATGCCAAAATAAAAAGCACTTAGTGATGTGAATTTTAAAAGTTAAACGAAAATAAACTGCCTGAGTTAAGGCAAACGTATGGGAATTAGTGCATTTGTATAAAATAAAAAACATTAATGCAAAATATTCCAGAAGTTATTTTTAAACTAAGAGTGAAGTATATAGACTGTGGCATTGACTTTTCAATGACTACATTATACCAAGTTGTGACTCATATCTAAAAGGAGTTATAGGTTAATAATAATAATAATAAAAGCATTACAGCTGTCAGAAGGGAGGGGGATTGCAGGACTGGGTGGAAAAGGTGAGGGGATTAAGAAAAAAAATAAAAGAAAAGCTCAGAGGCACAGACAATAGCATGGTGATTACTAGAGGGAAAGAGGACATTAGGAGGTAGAAGAGGTTAAAGGGGGATAAATGGTGATGGAAGGAGACTTGACCTGAGGTTTGGAACACACAATAGAATATACAGGTGGTGTGTTATAGAACTATACACCTGAAATCTATATCATTTTATTAACCAATGTCACCCCAATAAATTTAATTTAAAAAAAAGCCTTCGGTTATATTCTGTACAATGATTTATTGGAATTCAAGTATTTACTCATCAAGTAATCTACTTTTTCAGCAATGATATTTGAATTTTATATTAAAGAAGAGCTATGTTGTCAAAGGCAGAATACAATCAGCATTGAGAGTTAAAGGTGCATCTATATAATTAAAAAGCACCTTATGAATTTCAAGCTCTCCAATGCATTCTTATTTTTTTTAACCACCACTCATGTATGTTAATCCCCAATTTTCAGGTTGGCTGCACACATTAGAGATTGGAAGTGCAGTATATTGTGAATCCTGAAACATGGATGGCTCCTCTGGGAAACTGTGATACAGACACTGCACAGAATTATTTTGAAGACTAAACAATATAGTGTGGGTAAAGTTCTCACCACTGGCCTGATTTAAAACTAATGTAATTAACTGCAGCTATGATGATGATGAAGTAGAGCTGGAGGTTTTGGTGCCTTCAAGCCCAACAGTGATACCCATGGCAATAAAGAAGGGATAGAGCAGGAGAAGTAGATGATGATAAGGGGGAGCAGGGAGAAAGAAGGAGGAAGAAGATGATAGGGGGTGGGAGAGGGGAGAGGAATGGAAGGAGGGAACAACAGTTGTGTTCCACCTGACCCTAGATTGTCTAGCTAGCTAGCTATTACCTAGACCCTTGAGTGTGGAACTCAAGGGGAAGTGTAAATTACCAAGTTTCTAAGTGAAGAGAAAATACTAATATTAATATAAATGAAAAGTGTGAGTTGCCATCGAAGAGAAAAAATACTTCAATTGAAATTTCCCTAAGAATTATCAATCAGTTAATCTTTTGAATCACAAGATAAAACATACACAAGCTAATTTTCAGACTCTTTATCAAGTTAAGCCCTAAGTACCTGTTGTTAAAACACATGGCTGGCAAAAGGAACAGATTAACATACATGTGCCCTTTGTGTCTTAAAAATCCCTGTAGCCTGAACAAAGCCTTGGATGATAGGAAGAAAGTGAAGCTACATTTTTCACACCTTCTAGTTAATTCCCATGCCCCCCAAGCACTGATGACTGAAAATTAAGAATGTTACATTGAGCTAACAATTTTTAAATAGAAAATCTAGTGACTGTCAGAGGACACCAATCAAAGTAACTGTGAAAAGGGTTTCTCAATTGCTGAGGCTGACCAGCAGACCCTGAGCAACAGATGATTGGATTACTCTGACACAACGTTTGCTGTGAAAAGGAGGGCTAAGGGACTGCCTGGCTAAAGCAACCATACAGGCCTGATTGTCTTCCTGGTTAAGCTTTCACTGCAGTTTTTATCTTTATATACAATCAGTAGGGTGAGTAATCTTGGGAGAACACATGTGTCTGCATTGTCCTCAAAACAAGGGCACCCAAAGATTAAGCATAAAGATTTCAGTAAGCACTCGGGGGTCTGCATGTGCACAGACTTGTTTGGAAAGGTCAAGAAATAATTAGGGGCGCCACCTTCGACACTCCCCTAAGTCTACCCTAAGACGGAATTCTGATAAACAGGGCAGGCAGCCTTCCACACACTTCCCTTTTCTCAGAATGTCCTCCTTACAAACTTTCCAACCAAGTCTCATGTGCTCCCCAACACTCTATCCCTTTCCCAACATAGTTCATACATTCAGCAAAAAGTTAGAAAATAACCACAAGAATGATGTTTTTGTTTTTAAAACATCACCCCTATAACCAAGACTGTTTCCTCACTCTAGTACGTGTGTGTTTGGGTAAGTTTGTGTGGAGTGTAATCTCAATGTCACGATGTTTAGCATCAGACTGCTCAAATTTGAACCCCATAATTTACTAACTGTGGGGTATTGCAAATATCAAGCCTTTTGAGCTCAGTTTATTTTTATAAAATTAAGATAGCAGTAATGCGTGCAAAAATGTTATACCTATCTGCCATAAGTTAAGCACTCCATAAATGATAATTTTATCATTATTTGCACATATACCTGTTTAATTAAGACACAATTTTAACTGATTAATTCTTATATCATAAATGTTCAACTCAACAGAAAAAAAAAATACCAGGAAAGGGAAATAAACAGCACAAACTAAATATGTATGTATTTTACATTACATATATAAAGTACATAATATATAAAATGTAAATATATGTGCATATAATAAAATCTTTATTTTTCTATATTTTTAAATCTATATAAAATATATTTGTATATAATTATATATAAATTCTGATTCTTATATAAACATGATATATTATACTATGAATTAAAAGGAATACACACAAAATGATAAAAATTAGAGACGTAAGTATTTTAAAACACTGTTTTTTCAAATAAAAATGAAGTTGTTTCTAATAAAAAGCTATCAAGTAGATTTTCTTTTTTCCTTTTCATGTCACATAGCATTATGAACTACTTATTTTTAAAAAAGCTCAAGTGATTAATCAGAAGAACAGTGTTGGCCTAGTCCTGCAGAGGTTTGCCAACTCCGTTCTTTCAGTTCTGAGCTCCATGCTAGTTACCAAGGTATGTGGGGATGGCCTTGCCCTCCACATGGTCAAATACAATAGGTGAAAAAAGTGGCAAAACAATGAAAACACAAAACTCCTATGTGTTGGTCCACAAATGTCCTCCAAAATAGAAAAGAGATTAATCAATAATCTAGAAAGAGTATAGTTAAAATCAGTACTAAAGTATTATTGTGGAATGTTTTCTATAATATTTTTCCCTCAGAAAAAAACAAAAAAAAACCCACAAAAAACAGCATTGTCCATTTATGTCTCGGGGGTGGGGGGAAGAGTATTAAATACTATGAGTGAAGGAAGCCAATACAAAGTGTGGGCTTGCTGCTATTTTGAGTTCATCGTTAAATATTTCCCATGCATTGTCATCTCTACAGACAGCAGTGGAAATTAGCACACAAGCTTTGTAATAATCAGAATAATCTTTTTGTTGTTGTTGTTTAAAAAAAAAAAAAGATCAGATAACAAAACTAAAAAGAATGTGATCCTCTATTATTGGGTTAATGATAATATAGGACAGAATCGCTTCCATGACCCCAGGGCACTGCAGGACCTGCTGACCAGAGCCACCCAGCCTCATTCCCAACCAGGGCCAGTCACTCAGGCCTCCCATCCATTGCCCCTCAGGTCTGTTCACCTGGGCATCGAGGCCCTTCCCTGTCTGCTCCCTCAAACTGCCCTGCGCCCTGCTAACCCTGCTCAACCTCCTAGTCTAATGAAAAAGGAGAAGGAGAGATTTCTTCAGAATCTTCCCAACCCCATGTTACTCTCAATCCCCCTCCTTCCTTGCTGGGTTGTGCTCACGTTTAGTTCCTACACAAACCCCCACAGAAATAGCCTGTGAAATAATCTACTCTTTATCCTCGTGGGATCACAGTGTCAACCAGGGACTTTTGGCAATTGCCTAGGGGACAATGGAATTGTGACCAAGGTTCCCTGTAGGATTTTCTATCTTCCTTCCTCATTTCCTGTGCACATTGTTTTATAACCTGGGAGAGGAGACACTTGTCAATAATTTCCAAATGCCAGACATCTATTAGAAATAGTGTATCATGAAAAAACATAATTTCATCTAAAACACTTAACAGAGTAAACACAAGTGAAAAATCAAGGTTAACAGTTTGGAAGTTGCTGTGACCTGTTCAATCTCAGAGAATGATTGAAAATCCTGGGGTAAATAAACTGTATTAGAAAGAATTGTCTGCAGGAAGAAAGACAATTAGATGAATGTATAAACTTTCTCAGTAGGGAAGTGCTGAAAATAACCACTACCTCATTGCAGATAAGTTATTAGTGCTTACTTTTAATAAAACCTTACTGAAAAAAAATGCTCCTTCACCGATTCTGAATATGGATGTACAAATACACAGGTAAATAAATTCCAGTTTCTACTAGGAACGTTAGAGTAAGAAATGATCTCTCTTATCTGAGAGTACACACGGGTTTCACTCATCCTAAAATTAAGAAGTCCATACTCATGGACCAAAAAGAAAAAAAATGGCTAACTCAGAGGGGCAATTAATTAAGCAAGAGATTATTTAAAGAGTTGTAAATGATTAAGGAAACTGAGAAAGAAGAATGAAGCATTTAGGGACTAGTTATCATAGAAAGCCATTATTTCTGCAGAACCCAGAGATAATTGGAGCTATAATCCAAAAGGTGCTCGGCTACAGGAGGGAAGAGGTGAGGAGGATGAATACCCTGACCTCTTTCTCTTCCATCTTCTCAAATTCTCTTCTCCTACTTCCCATTGACCAAACTCAATTAGAAGCCAGAAGGTAAGAGGATCTGGATGATGTAAACAATAGAAACAATATCCCAGGCCATAGACGAGGTGGGAGAAGACTGAACAATGGTTCTGAAGGAACAAATATGAAATAACAAGCACATGATTTAAGCTACTCACCAAACCTCTGCAGTCAGTGATTGCTTATAAGCATGCTATGGTAGAGAATGCTGCTTCCTTATGTGATGTAAGGTAAGTCACTCAGTATTCTCATTCCACATGATGAAAATAAATTGAGAACAAAAAGCCATTAACTTTCCCTCATAGAGCTTTCACATGGTAGCTATAGCTCTGAATTTTAGATGGGATACAAAGATAACAGAAATGATGGGATTTTTGTTGTTCAATGTGTTCTCATTTCCCACAGTCCAGAGTATAAACAGCAAGTTTTAAAAGAAACTGAGAAAATTAATAAC
The DNA here is from genome assembly GCF_000412655.1 of Myotis brandtii. NCBI lineage: Eukaryota > Metazoa > Chordata > Mammalia > Chiroptera > Vespertilionidae > Myotis > Myotis brandtii. Next base: position 5,436,590 of record NW_005355584.1, read on the forward strand.
CAGAAAATAGTATTCCTTCAAATTGTATTATTATTTATGAGCTCTTCATAACAATTGTGGGCATAACCTAAGCCATCAAGATATGCAAAGTTAAAATTCTTGAAATTGATCATTTCTCAATTTAATTGGAACTGGGGGGAATTAAACTGCATTTCTCCTAAAATATTTCAGTCTTCTTCTTTGGTATCCTAAAGATTTGCACCCCTATAAAGGATTGGGAGATTCCTAAAGCATGTCTCCCGCAGAACCAGAAACAGATGTGTCCAGAAGATGGGACCCTTCTTCTCATTCCCACCCCACCCACTCCCAAGCCTTACACTATACATAAACCATCAGGAAATCATCCCCCAAAAGAAATAAGACTCTGAAGTATCAAAAAGTCTTTTTGATCTAGAAAACTTTTCTGTAGTATGACACATAACATGTTTAATTGCTTAAAGGAATGAAAGCAAAGCAAAGACTAAGCAGAATAACTTAAAAATGCTCATAGTCTGGTTAAAGGGATGTTAGATTGCAATTTCTGCTGTTGCTATGCTAAAACCAGATGGCAAGCTAAAGTGTTCAGAATACCTAAAATCTACAGACAACCAAGGAACAGTCACACAATCTTTTGCTGACAACACAAATGTTTAATAGGAGGGTTGGCCCCAGGCAACATCAAGAGGGTGAATTTTGGTTTTGATTTCTTTACTGTTTTTTAGAATCCCATTCTTTTCCACATGGACTCTCCAGAAGTTCATGCTTTCTTCACTTATACAGATACCCAGATCTCCCTGTTGCCTGTAGATCTTTACAATGTTTCTAATCTTAAATCCATCCAAAAATTATGATTGCTGCAGCCCCAGACCTAAAGGATGGCAGACAGGAGACAATAAACGTGCAATGTGATGAGAAAGTGAAAGCCCTGTGCACAGAACATCATGAGCACACAGAAGGAGAGGAAACAGGAAACAGAAAATAGTTGATGCATGAATAGGGTCTTGAAAATAAATCATAGCCATATCTCTACCATTTTCCTGAGTAACCAAATACTATTGAATTCCTTTACTATACATGATAATTTGTTCGTCAAAGCAACCCTATGTGGTAGGTATTGATATATTTTATAGATGAGGAAATGGAGGTGGGAAGAGTTCATAAACCATCCCGCCCAAAGTCATAAAATGAATACTCAAGAGTTGAGAAGCCATGCTGAGGGAGGAATGTGTTTTAAAGAAAAAAGAAAAGAAAAGAAAAAAGTGTGATAGCAAGTGGGGTCTAAAAGGAGAACTTTGTATGTTTTCTAGACTTTGAACTTAGTTATGAATGAAGACATATCAATCTAGAATCAGAGATTAAATGAATTTTCAGCAGCATCTCAATTGGATTTCAGAGCCATTACTCCTGGAACATGTGGTCTTGTCAAGAATGGAGCTAGGGATGTGCTTGGAGTTGGTAGTCTTAGAACCAGACCTTTAGGATCCTCTATGGTTTTCATTCAAAGAAAGATAACTATTCAGCCCTTAGTATATTTTAGATACTCTACTAAGTACTAAATACAAAACTGACACCAAGATGAAGTACTAGGATGTTATACTGATTTATACAAAATTATATTCATTTGTTGCCTCTATCTGCTCTTCTCTCTAATGCACATTTAAACATTAGCCCCTGCGAACAGGCCTTGTTGGCATCGCCTAGCTCATAGGAGTGATTTGGATGGTGGAGACTGAAGATCAAATAAGGGCAACAGTGGCAATTTTACTTTAAAGGCTTGAGGTGGGTTATGTAAGGCTGCTGAGGCCAACCGGTGCCCTTGGGTCACACCTTTGATGCACTGCCTCTGCTTCTTTCAGTTTGTGGTGGCCACCTGCAATCTTTGGCTTGTAGAGATATCACTTGTGACTTGTAGAGATATCACTCCAATCTATTGTCACATTGTCTCCCTACCTGTCTCTGCCTTCATAAGGCTATCTCCTCATAATGCCCCAATCATGCCGAGTCAGGGGCCCACCCTCATTCAACATGACTCATTTTAACTAATTACATCTGCAACAACTCTATTTCTATAAAAGGAAGGTCACATTCAGCTTCAGCATATCAGCATGCACTAGTTACATCATGAATGTTTGTTAACTGACTATATGTGATGAGCTATCAGCATCCTCAAGAACAGCAAGTGTTTGGTTTCTGCCTTGATACTTTTCCAAATGAAATTCATTGTCCCTATATCATATTTGATATAGTAATTACAACAACTAATACTGTTCTATGACAGAAAGCTTACTATAAATAGGTATAAATCTTTTGGAAACTTTTTTTCAGACACTTTCAACAATTTGTATGTACATTTTTTAATGAATTGCAAAATCTACTGTATGTCTATAAACCATGGAGGGAGTATATAGGAATAAAAATTCCCTACATTAAATAAAAATATGATGGCTTATGCATTTGTCTTTAGACTTTTTACTAGTATACCCATGTATGTGAATATGTGTATTATTCCTAAAGAACTCATGTCTATTTAATTTCTCTTTTATAATGATGGTTAGAATATAAACAAAAACAAACAAATTAAAGAAAAATACCTGTACTTTGCATAATAATATTTGACTTTCAATTTCTTTATGGAATATATATATATTTCTTTAAATAAATTATACCACTAACACATCTTTTGTAGCACTGAAGAAGATTAATTAATAAAAGGATTTCTGTATCCTGTGTTAAGTGGCTTCTTGACCTGAGGAGCACTGGGCACTGTACCTTTAAACCAACTACTAAAATTACTTTACTGCACTCTTACACCTTACGTTAATTAAATAGAAAAATATGAAAAGAGCTGAGTCCATCTCCGTGTTTAAAATGTTATGACCCCGATTGAACTCTGGAAGTAATAGAATAAATGTAATAAAGTAAGTGATCAAAAAGTGTGCAAAAGCAAATCAAGGTTGAAATGTGAACTCTAGGGCCAGTCCTCTGAACAATGAAACGCAGTGGCAATGCATGGAGACCAGGACAATATCTGAGAAGTTGCTGATAGAAGCAGCTACTAATATAATGACATCAATGAAGTACTTTCTTTGCTTGAAGGAAAGTCGTGCTTCATTATTGAATGGACAGTGATATGATTAATAAAGGAAGTCAGCACCAATTGTAACCATATTTTAAAATTCACCAACTATTGCTTCAACCTGGCAATTTTTTCCTCTGTATACCCACCCATCTGAACCTATCTAAACAATAGTGAAAGTCCAAATACATATTTATGAAACCCTTTCTGGATTGTAAGATTTTAGTTAACTAACAGGGCTAAAGAACTAGACACCTAGTTAATGGATTTTTTTCACCCAAATGTATCCTAACTGCCTGTATCACATAGTTACAACCTTTCTCATAGATCAATCATTTAGTTAATGGTAAAATATTTAGCAGTTTATCATAGCAAATTTCTCCTCTTGAAGCTAACTACTTTTTGGGAGTGTACTTTCTTCTCTTTTAAAATTAAAGTTAGAGTTACGTTGGTTAATTATACATGCGGCTTGAAAATGCAGCACAGCTAATTATTAAACAAAATATTAAAATGTGGAGAGGCTTATCAAATGATAAGGGTGATTTTTCTTTAAAATAAACATATAGAAAAAGCCCAGAAACATTTTATCACCTAATTCAATATTTTGTTTTTGATTGACTGTGTTACAAAAAGACTATTGATTTCTCAATGTCATCTTCTTCTAGGCCCTCGTCAGCAGACTTCAAGTATCGCATTAGGTGCTGACTGGGTAGCAAAGTCTGCTTGAACGCATCCGAGGTTCACACCAGCATTGCATCTAAAGTCAGACATCATTCCTTTATCTGATTTACACAAAGTAAACCTTGCTGGGATTTATGCACTGTGTTAGTATAAATAAATAACATTCCTTCTCAATGAACCTGCTCTTATTTATCAGGTAGCAAGCTAAACAGGAACAGTGCCGTGACTCCAGCCCACGGAGCAATCTCCTCATTTACACATGGAAGGAAATAAAGTGTCCTGCTCTCAACAGTCAATGTCAAAATTTGATCTGATCTGCCTCCAGCTGAGCACTCAACGTCAGATAAGTCATATAGTTGACAGCTTATGTTGGGAGAGGTTATCTGAACACATGAGTACTAGAACAAGTTAAGATGTGCATATAGCATCTGGAAAGGGAAAACACGGAGCTCATTTTTATCTCAAACAAAGAATATTTGGATTCTTTTGGGACTGAAAGCTTCATTGTCACAACTGCATTCTAAATTCCTATATTCGTGGTGGATTAGAAATGGCAACGAATTCTTTCCATCGCCTCCTGTGAAGCAGGGAGGTTTATTCCCCCATCCCTTGAGAGTGGGCTGGCCCTGTGACATGCTTTGCCAAAGAGACTCTGGTGGAGGTGACACTGTGTGACTTTCACCATTGGCCTCAGGGGGTCTTTCAGTTTATGTTCTCACCCTCTCCGGCATGGCTTGCCGCTTTGTGGACATGACCAGGCTGGTTTCAGTGAGGACCAGACACCAAGTGCAGAGGAAGTTCTTGTGTGGGGAGAGCGATCCACTGCTCCAGACTTCAACACTGGGTCCCAGACAGCAGTGACCAGCTGACCCTATACCCTAACTGGCTGCAAATGCACCAGTCAGCCTGGCCACTGCCACATGGAGCAGGAAACACGCCCAGCTAAACCCACACCTTGTGTCCACTCAGAATCATGCCCAAGAAAATGGTGGTTTTAAGTCAGGTATTGGAGTGGTTGATCCCTTAGATGTAAATAACTAATATGATATGTTACTAATAGCAGTGCCAATGTGCTTGTAAAATGCTTCAAACACCCAGATATTGTGATCTTAAATGAAATCAACCAAACCAATAAGGACACACACACCATCTACAACACCCTGGAATGTACAGGTGATTCATGCTTATAATGTGCAGTCAGATTCAAAACTCAGGAATTCAAGTGTCAGAAATGTATAGCTACAAGTAACAAGCTTATAAAATATGATGAGGATGAGATAAAATAATCTTTAAAATGAATCAAATACTTCCTAAGTGCATCTGTCAAAGGGGATAGCTTTGTGTAATGAAACGTCTCAGACCTGGCAGTAAAACACGGCTCGCTGAAACTCCAGCATTACCATTTACTAGCTTTGGGAGCTCGCTTCCACTGACTATGCTGCTTAATATCTTGGTCTCCTCATTTGTAAAAATGAAGATCAATCTACCTCCTCTAGAGAGCTCTGTAAGATTTAAAGATGCAGTATGCAGGATGTGCCTAACACTGCATCATACACATAGCTGTTACCTTCCCTGGTCCTGCTATTTGTCAATAGACCTGAGAAATACTGGAGCTCTCTCTGCATAACCCATTAATACCCTTCAAAAATTGGAGGAAAGAGGGTGAAGATACATGAGAAATACATAAAATGAATCTGTCACACAACATAAAATATGTAAAATATAAAACAAATGAAACTATAATATATATAAACTGTCTAAACATAAAAACTGACTATACAATAGATTGCTAGTGTTTAGCAACACCCTATAAATAGTAAATATGTTAGAACAACAATAATTTTGAAGGTTAGTGGGAGCTCGGGAGCAGCATCTGGCGTGGCTACAGTCCAGGTGGTATCCCAGACCTGCCCTGCCCTGAAGAACCAGGTAAACCCATCTGGTCCTTCCTTCAACACACAAGAGGAGTGGGAGAAGATGGACGACTCACAGCACAAGTTCTAGGCCACCCCATAGACCTGTCTGTGCTTCTCGTTTGTGTTCTGACTGAAAAATAGGAACCACATCTCAGCTCCCCTGGGCCAGCTCCCTAGGAAAGAACGGCAGTCCCTTGAAGAGGCCAAGCTCTTCTGAGTAATGAGTCTGCCTGCGGTACACACCAGGCTCAGGAAGCACGTGCAGACGTGTTGGAATAATGAACAGATGCCGCCTCAGCACGCTCCCTACTCCTGAGCAGTACCAACCAAGTGCTCTCGAATAGCTCCCACTCATTTTAAAATCCAGACATGTCTTGTCTTCTTTCCAGGATTAAGTAAACATAAAGGTCTAGATTTTTATATAGTTTTCTATCCACACAAAGGACCAGAATTACAGAGAGACGTGGACCATATCATTTTACAGAAGGACCAAAGTTACAGATTTTTCAGTTTCATTTTTTAAATCAGTTCCTCAAGATTGTTTAACACCATTAATAATCTGCAAGTAATTCAGTCAACAATTTATTTAACTCAGAACAAACATTATTTATATCATAAGGTCTTATGACAGAAATGCTATAGTTACAAATATTAAGCAGCCCTTATCTCACAATAAACTCTGCAAGTTATTCTTAGCTTTTAAAGCATTTTCACATATAGTTTAGACATATAGCCAGATATGTATGCTAATTTATGCATATGACAGGAATGCAAAAATACTAATTAGCATGAAAATTACCATGAATTGAGATGGGAAATACATTTAAAAATAATAATTTCAATGTAGCACAAGTTGATAAATGTGTTGCCTATTTAAACATCCATTTGAGCACAGAAAGGCATGCATATATATTGCACAATTTACATCATTAAAACAATTTATATCTCCAAAATTTGATTTGTATATTATATATTATTATTTACAAAGGAAGCATATTTATTTTCCCTGCTAAGTCATCAACATATGCACACTAAATGCTTTGTAAGCAGTCAAATAATCATTATTTCATCTTTAAGTTATTCCTTTTTATTATTTTTTGTTGCCTTTGATATCAGAGAGAAAATTAAATAGAGCTTACTATATTTTACTACAGGAATATTCTATTTTAGGGTCTGTTCACTGGTTAGGAAACTAAGAGCGTTCAAAGCAGCAATGAAGCAAAGTATATATACAAAGCTTTCTCTCTTTTTTTGTAGCTCTAATAAAACATCTGTCTTGTTCTTTTTAAAATAGTAGGTCCCTTCTTAATATATAAAATACAACATTTGAGACACACTTAATTATTAAAAATGTAGCATCATTCTCATTTAAGACACTTAATAAGTATGTTGCAGATTTTTTATTTAAATGCATGTCATTTCATTGCTCCTGGCAATCTAAAGACATGATGTTGAATTTCTTAGGACTGAAAGTAGAAGAAAAATAATGCCCAGTTTCGTTTTTTTCCCCTCCCTGACCGTGGTTTCAATTTTTATCTCTCTAGCTCTCTCAGATATTCCCGTGAGCCCTTATTTTCTTTCTATGCCTCTGACATCCCTTTTTTCCTGGTTTCAAAACAGTGAATGTCATTTTACCAATGCGGTTTTCTTATCTTCAAGGCATGGTAGTCTCCAAAGTACGGAGGTTATCTACACAGTTCAGGGAGGATAAATAACCTTTATATCATCTGAAACATAAGACACACAGTGGAGCTCACTACTACCTGGAACACAGGTGGGCGTGGAACATCCACTGGGTTAAAGTAGCATCTGGGCTCAGACACTCGAAGTGCAAGGCTTCCCAAAGGAAGAAAATGAGCATCACTGTTGAGGGGCTGTCTATGACTCAGTTGCCTCATTTGTCTGTCTTAAAGTTTACAGTTTAGGTGCAACCACTTAAGAGGATTTAAAAGGTCCTCTGACACAATTTTAACTAAACGGATCCCTACAAAACAAGTTTTAGTTTTAGAAGATTTTTAAAAAGAAACCATGAAAGAAAAGACGAGAAGTGGAAGCCCAAGCAGAGCTGATGCCTCACTGGGGAGTACAGAATCTTCTGGTCGGTCTGAAATCTATTCCAAAAAGTTGGGCATCAGTTTGATTGATTGTTAGAAAAGTTACATCATGAAGAGGCCAAGCTTGAGCTGCTATTTAATCAGAATCTCCATCAGCTCCCCAGTGAGGTCAAACTAGGTGACAATCTAGATTTTAACAGATATGGCAATCAACCAAAACGTTATCATCACTGAAAGAAAACATGAGCTTACATCCATGATTATTAGCAACTATGAGGCCCCGCCTGGATATTATGCCGTAAGATACTATTACCTTATGAACCATCACAATTAGCACACAGAGCATGAAGACAAACCTCTACAATTTTTTTAGCAACATTAACAAAATTTTGTGAATCTTAATGGTAAATGCTTGCAACTACCTTTTGTGGACTTTTTAAACATATTACTATAGCATTACATGCACATCAGTTGTAAATATCAGGAGACTACCATCACAGATAATCGAAAGGAACATATGATGAATAATGTGTAGGAACACTGTCCTATAACAATGACTATCAAACACTGGTGTAAACAAGGTGACCTTGTTAAAAATAGATTCCTGACCTGCTCTTAGGGAATTCTGGAGTGAAACATTGGAAGATCCCACTCGGAGAAATTTTCTCCTTGAAAAACCTCCGGATTGGTCCCTTTACAGCATGTCTGTTTTTAGGAACAGCACAGGTATTTCTATTGCCATTTTTCTACTGAAAGTCACAAAAGTAGGACAGAGTATATTTAAGGTAAAATGTAGAAGGGTGTTCTGATAGAAACTTAACCGGGGTGACTGATGGGAAAAACAACCCGACAAGGTGTCCCAAGAAACCTCTCACCATACGGAAGCAGGTTGATCTTGCCCAAGACTCTAGCCCGTCTGGAGAGTATTTACAGTATTGGTTAAGGAGATCCTGATAATAATGAGACACTTTCAAATGGTTGAGAACCACCCTACGTGAGAGCACATAAGATTATGCAAGGTCATGGTTAGCTCTGGCTGCAACCCATTGGAAGAGGTTTTGAAAATGATTACTTCACCAGGTATGGATTTTAAAGACAATGTTTATTTTTTAAAAGTCCCCTGAGAGCCATTATAGCGCTATCTATGAGTTCTGGTCCATTGGATGCCTCTACCTCTGCCAAGTGGAGATAGCTTTGGGCAGTGATCTGAAATCATAGTTCCAAGCCAATGTCAGAAAACAGCTTACCAAGTTGAAAAATATATTTATGGCAATCAGTCTAATTTTAAAAAACTAAATTTAGGACCAATTGCACAGCTAGGGAAACAACACAGAATTAGAAAGAAAATAAGCTATTATGATACAAAAAGGTTACTGTTTGTACTTTTCAGCTTTACTGTATAAATGTCTTTCGGAAGATGATCTCCCCTGAAGGTTGCATGAGTCTGCCAAGTCACTGGGTCTTGGTTTGTTTATTTTTATGTTGAGATGAATAGTGATACTCAACCCACAAAATTGTTGGGAAGATAAATTTAGGTCATGTTTATGAAAATATTCTGAAATGTGTATATGTACAGCCCTACCAAAATATAACATATACATAAAACTAGATGATTGGAATGAGTTATTTGTGATTTTAAAATGTAATTTTGGATACTATTATGGAATTCATTTGACTTGAAATCAAAAGGTTGGAATACTATTGCCCAACATACCTTTTTGCTAACTATGGAACACTACATTCCTGTAGCTTTCATTTGTAACTCTCCTCTTCCTAGGTTGTAAATATAAAGTGGGTAGTATAATTTATAAATTCCTTTAGGAGTAACAATAATTTATTTACTATTTTTAAAATTATCCTTTATATATTACTGTGTTGCTTTCATTATTGCAATAAGAAGCTTTACCTTGAGAACCTGTATAGATTAACGAATAATGAAAATATCTGCTCTTATCAAGAATATCGTTTTAACATGGTGGCAGGTGTTTGCTTAGAAGAAAAGGTTCTTATATCTATCAGTGCCCCATCACAAAGATGATGCTTTAAGGATGGGGTGCCATGGCAAAGAGTATACATTTTGTTACTGAGCAAATTTTCCATCTGTCAATATTCTAGCATAAATTTTATATGTAAGTCACAGCTAGGGCTAAGTCACCACCACTCAGGTGTGCGTGCTTCTGCACCCACTGTCTGCATCCTGAGCACATACCACTCCTGGGCTTGCTCTGAAGTTTGCAATGGCAAGGCCAGTGCTGACTCCCCGCCGCACCCCCACCCCCATCAGAAACAGCAACATAACCTGCATCAGCACAGTGGTACAGGGACAATCACTGTGTCATCATCAACTCCATGACCACAGTGCTTTGTCACTATTTACTGAAAGAGGAAAAAAATCCCGGATATCAAGCCGTTATCTCAAGTCTGAAAAGGAGGCCACAACCAAGAATCTGGAGAGTTTAAAATGCCTTCTTGTCACATTGCTTTCTCTTCAGTTTACATAACACATGTCTTCTGTGAGGAGATTCTGCCCTTTGGTTGGAAATTGTGCATTTTTAGGCAATTCAATTTATTTAGTGTATTACACACATATCAGATCTCCGTGTCTTACTTTAGTAATAGAACGTGTCTTGTAAAGCAGTTTGCTCTCATCTAGCATATTTTATTTATGGTCAAAAAAAGCCTTTTGATGGTTTGGAACAGCCTACAATTTGTACATTTCATTAACATTCATTCAAAAAGAGAAGCGCTGTTTCAGAGGCCAGTATTCCATGATGCTAAAATTAGCCTGTATCATTTGGGGTAGGGAAAAAATATTGTGAAACATCCTTAGAGCATCAATAATGCATATTATAATCAGCTCAGGACACAGGCAGTGGTGAAAAAAGTCCAGTATCGGTGCCAAAAAGGGGCCCCATAGGAGTTAGGAAAAATCTATCTTAAATTAAAGTAGCATGATGGTTAGTAACTTCTCTGTGGACCACTAACTAGAGAATGAAGAAAATCACACACACACACAAAAAAAAACTGGAGTTGGACTCGAGGGGCCATCTAATAAGCAACTGCATTGTCTCCATACAGACAACAGTCCTCTCTCTCCATCCCTACAATGGCTAGATGTTGCATTAATTGTCATATGACTAGTGATTACTCCCATTAACCCATTAAAAGTAAATGGAAAACCCCAAACCATGACATTGCTACACTAAATTAAAACAGTGTTCCAGGTCCGATAGTGGTTATAATTTCTCTAATTCACTCAGGTTACCCTGAGCTTGTTTTCTCTAAACCAGGAACACTATTGCTCTATGTATTTACCTGAGATTTTGCTAAACCAGGGCCCAGCTCCTTCTCTGTCAGGAAAACTGAAATAGAGGCATATGAACTTCTGCTGTGCCCCAGGGCACCCAGCCAGATGTCGTGACTGGCTTAGGGAGCTGGAGTCTGGTGCACTTTTCTCTCTAAATCTCCCAGAAGTTGTTTTTTCTCCCTGTGCTATGGTTGCCCAACAACCCACACCTAAACCATTTGATTGAAACCGTGTGATAAATAACCCCCAAGTCCCCCTTGTGTCACATTTGTAGCAGGTGTGTGATATTAACCTTTCTTGAGTTTCTAACATGAAAATCCCTATTTGGTGCAATACCCAGACCTCACCCTGACATGCTGCCATTTCACATCTTGATGCGCCTCCAGGTCCCCCAACTACCTGTGCTATTCAAACCAAACCACATTTTAAAGCTAAAATGTATTCACAGTTGTAACCTCTGTTTCCTTGCTAGTTTCTCTGTGCTTTCTTCTCCAGCCGCACCTTTCTTCTAGTCTGTTTATTAGAAAATCAATCAGCCATTCAGACACACACCTAGGTCTCTGATCACCTCATCCTGCCTAGGATGTGAACCATGTCAAAGGGTCGCTGGAGGTCATCCCATACATACATTATTTATTCCATCTCAAGAGTTCCTTCCATGTCATTGTCTTCTTCTCCTTAAGATATTTCAGAAGTAGATAGAAGGAAACTCAGGCCATGGGAGCTCAGACTCACCAAAGAAAAGAGCACCTGGAGAAGTCAAAGTGACATTCACTCAATTCATCCTCACCACACACGGCCCTCCACTTTTCTTTTATTAAGTTGTATTTTGTGCGGAAAGAATGCCTACCACAAGAACTGCCCTCTTAAACAATGATTAAGTATGCAATTGCTATCAACCCCAGGCACAACCTGGCACAGCAGGTCTCCAGAGATTTCTCACCTTACTTGACTGAAATTTGAGGCCCATCAATAGTAATTCTTTACTAAGAAATAGTATTTAGACTGCATTTTTTAGACAGTGTTCTTATTTCTAACCTAAAGAAAATGAGACTCAAAAAGAGAAATAATTGGCCCCAAACTATCTGGTGGCAGAAGTGTGACTCAAACACAAATGAGCTCCCAGCCCCTGGTTCAGCACTCTTGCCATTACACAGAATAGGTAGACTGAGCCCACATAACATGTTGGGTGCACTTCCTTGTAAGTGGGGGAAAAGATGTGTCATTAGATTCCAAATAACTTATTGAGCTCTAGTTGGTGTGCCGTCCAAGCTCTCTTAGAAAATGTTGTTTTTTATTTAGGAAAAAAAAAAGTATGATGTTCTGATGCTAATATGTAATGCCCAATGTAATTTATATGGTGGTTGGTGTGCCATCCAAGCTCTCTTAGAAAATGTTGTTTTTAATTTAGGGAAAAAAAGTATGATGTTTTGATGCTAATATGTAATGCCCAATGTAATTTATATGGTACTTTAAAAAATATATGCCCTTCGATAGATGATTAGATAAAGATGTAGAACAACATAAACGGAATACTACTTAGTGATAAGAAAAAATGAAATGTTGCCATTTGTGACAACATGGGTGGATCCTGAGGACGTGGTAAGTGAAATAAGTCAGAAAAACCATGTAATTTCTCATATGTGGAATATAAAAATGAAAGCAAAATATGAATAAACAAGACAAACAAACAAAAACTCATAGAGCACAAACAACAGTATGGTGGTTACTTGAGGGAAAGGGGATGGGAGAATAGTGAAGAGTAGAAGATGTTGAATGTATAGTCACAGAAGAAGATTTGACTTCGGGTGGTGGGCACACAATGCAATATACAGATGATGCATCATGGAATTATACATTGAAACATGTAATTTTATTAACCAATGTCACCCAGTAAACTTAATTAAAATTTTAAAAAATGTGTTTGATGTTGGAAATAAAAGAAACAAAAATTCCCCTTTGAGAACATTTTATACATATATGTATATGTTCAAATATGTGTTGGGTCTTTTCTGTAGATATATTCATTCAAATATCAGCATAATAACTTCTGGTAGTCAAGTAACATAAATTATTTACTTTTGGCATTTCTTTTATTTAGTCTTATATAATTTCCATTTTGAAAGTTAATCATTTTTAAAAATCTTATTTTAAACCAGAAAAAATATCCTTTTTTCTCTATAAATTGTGTGTGTGTATTTTCACCTAACGATGTTGTTAAATAGCCAACTATATTAGCACACATGTACATCCAATAATATTACTTCTTTTCAGGTAGAAATGCAGCAACCAGATTGATCACTCTTATTTCTATCACACTCTACTAACTCTGAGCAGGATAAAGCAAATTTATGGGCCAGGCTGCTTATTCTCCATGAAAGTCTTCCTTTTAAATAATCCACTGGATGTAACCTGTGGATCCAGGTGCTCTCTCCTACAGAATTCTGTTGCTCTTCCAAGCATTAGCAAGCAGGTGACAACCCTGAATATGCCTGAATCTTTAGGTTTAAGAGATAAAGGATGTCATCAGAAATATGATATTCAAGACAGACATGACATGAATGTGGAAAAATAAACACCCAATGAGCACCCATGTATGAAGAATTATGCAAATATAAGAAGAACTTCAAATATTCTCAAATTAGTATAGTCATTGCAACAGCTGGTTTTTAAAACATTTCAGTGGGTAAGGAATGCAGAATTCTCTCTGCTTGGCAAAAATTAAGCTTGCAACAATTCTTTATGGACAGACTCTAGGATTTTAATAGTCTATTATGGGTAGGTCAGAGATCTATCTCTCTAGGGTCAGCAAAAGACTTCTAGTATTTTTAATATATTGGTTTAGTTTGGAAGAAAGGTTATGTATGCATTTTCTCAAAGGGGTTGTGTTGGTTTAGCTTGCATAATCTACACTCAAGTATGTCCACCAATGAAAACTGGGTCATGGTGGAGAAGTATAAGCTTTAGTGCATTATTAAAGCCAAAATTTTATGATAATAATCATATTTCCCAAGTTATAATAATTATTCATCATGTATTTGTTGAGCTACTTTCCTCTATCATGCACAGTCCGGTGAGCAGCATGCAGAGAAAAATAAGATGTGGCCCCCTTCCCTCAAGGAACTCATAATTTAGTGGCAAAAACAGGCACTGAGTAAATACTAGCACTATTATGGTGGAGTCTAAGTGTTGCAGAACTCAGAGAAGAGCACTGTTTATATGGGAGAATTAGGGAATATATATACAAAGATCAGTCAAGGGTAGAAAGTTAGAATGGCACTCTGAAAAGCAGGCAGATTCAAGAAGAAGTATTTGGGGATGGAGTAGCTTCAATAAAGTTCTGGGCAGAGAAGCAAATAAAAGACAAAAAACTTCTGGTTGAGTAGTTGCTGAAATGATGTCCCAGAGAAGAAAGAGAGAGATGAGATTAATGGAGGCACAAAGACAGAAGGACCCCTGCAGCTACACAGGTTTATATGGAATTAGGGAATATATATACAAAGATCAGTCAAGGGTAGAAAGTTAGAATGGCACTCTGAAAAGCAGGCAGATTCAAGAAGAAGTATTTGGGGATGGAGTAGCTTCAATAAAGTTCTGGGCAGAGAAGCAAATAAAAGACAAAAAACTTCTGGTTGAGTAGTTGCTGAAATGATGTCCCAGAGAAGAAAGAGAGAGATGAGATTAATGGAGGCACAAAGACAGAAGGACCCCTGCAGCTACACAGAAGCTTGGGGATGGAGAGGAGAGAGCTGAGAGAATTAATGCTGCTTGCTTCTATTTCTTCTGAGAAAAAGGTGCTGGGACACTGTCATGGGGCAGGGAAAACAACAGATTGGGGCTGGAGACAGGTAGAAGAGATGAAGGTATAGAAAATGACTCAAGGGTGGGCATGGAGGTAGCTCCACTTGATCTAAGGTCATTGAGAAGCCGTGAGAGGTCATCCATATTAGAGAATAAAATATGAACTCAGGCAACTAAGGGAGATACTCAGTGATGCTCTATCCAAAGACATGTCTCAATTCCTTTCTTACTTAGGGAGATACTCAGCGATGCCCATTTTGCTCTATCCAAAGACATGTCTCAATTCCTTTCTTACTTGTCTGTAGCAAATACATTGTTGACTACTTCTCCTTTCTCAAAATGTGCCTTTCCTCTATGAAACCATACTCTCCTTATTACCCACTGCACAACCTCTGAAATATTAAAGTTCCTTAGAGTTTAGAACTAGAAGCTTCTGAATTCTACTCTTGTCCTTAGGATTCCATCAACCCCAACAGCTGCATCTTCCTTCCAAATGCTGAGGACTCCAAGACATATATTTCTTTGAGAACTTCATATCCATTTATTTAGTAACTTATCTGACATTTCCCTTTGCAATATCTCACAGGGTCTTAAATAAAACATGTGCCCTTGATATTTTCCTATAAATCTGATTCTCTCTCAGTCTTCTACATCTCTGAAAATTTAATTCCATCAACACCGTTGGTAATACCAAAAATCTTAGTTGCCCGTGATTTATTTATCTCCTTTTCTTCCCATCCAAATCAAGCATTATCCATTTGAATTCCAAAATATGTCATTACCCATCATTGTATTCATTTCCACAGCTACCAGCCCATCCCACTTACAATTTTCTGTGAGCTATAGTTTCATGGATAGTTTTCTGAATAGCCTTCCTGACTTGCCTCATTCTAATCAAATCCTTTTTGCTTCTCTGCTATACAGGAAAATAAGCAGCTGTGGCCTCCCAATATGAATAAAGCCCAAAACCCTCTCCCTGTCTGGCAGCATCCTGCATTTCATCCCAGGTTCATCTCATGAATATAGCCACCATTCTTACTGTTGTTGTTTGACCACAGGTACACTAAGTTCTTCACAGATACCACTATATTTGCCACCTCGGAGCGTTTGCACTCCTGATCTTTCAGCCTGGGAATCTCTTCCTTCTTCTTGCCTGGCTCATGCCTAGCTCTCTGCTCCAGTTTCCCTCCTCACAGTTGTCCTCTCTGATATAAATTATTTAAACTCAATCCTTCCTTTATTTTCCTTCTTCTTTCCATCTGATTATGTGTTGGTTTTTCCCACTGGACTGTTAGGAGTGCATATGATCTGCTTCCCACTGTAGCCCCAGTTCCAACACGCAATTCACAGCATACAGTGAGGGCCCAGGAATATTTTAAAGGAGGAAGGAAAAAAGGGAGAGACATAGAAGAGGAAAAAGGCATGGTGAAAAGAGACAAACATTTTAGGTCAGGTAATAAGTTTGGCTCCAATCAAATAAAATGAGGGATTAATGTGTAGCCCTAATACATCAGATCTGGAAAGAGGTTGATGTCACTATAAGAAAGATGAGGGTGTGCACAGGGCCGGAACTGATGTCCCTCATAGGTCAGAGGGCTTTCATAATTCATTAGGCCTGATTATTCCATGACCTTTGAGAACACCAGGAGAGGCTGCTGAGGACTCCACCCCAACTGAGAGGGATGGACTAAAATAAAATAATGTGCCTATTCCATTTCTCTCTATTAATGGGAAGTTGCATATGTGAGGTTTCACTGGGGAGATATCACTAAGACACCATCGGTGGACATGGGGTAAGTGTGGAGACGGGGGTATGTACGTGACAGGTAAAGTGTGGCCCAGAAAAGACATGTGATTATGATTCTTCTGAGGCTGTGAGTTGTCTGAGCCAGGTTGATAGGTATCCCTGATATCCATGCTGGAAACAGCATTACCTCTGGAATGATGGGGGAAGCCTACCTGCTTTCTACCTGACAGGTCACTGAAGATGGAATTCCAAAGATGTCAACTGGTCTGAAGACAAGAAAGAAGGAGAAAAAAACTGAGAGTGACGAGGGTCAATTAAAGGCTTAAACTCTAATTTCTGTTTCACTGTGAAAGCAATTGAAAAGTAAGATTTGACACACTGTGAAAAGACACCTGATATTTAGCCTGAAGTTTTTGGCATGTCTACGAGATAAACTACGCAGCATCACTGTAGCCTGTCTTTCCATCGTAGATTGCACCCTCCGACAGGACTCTTTTCCTCATTGACTCACCAATGGGAAAGCTGTCATTCGGAGTGACAGCTCTCAAGCACATGCTGTTCCACTCAATTCTTATGTCTTATTAGCATGTCGCTAGAGTTAATGCATTCACATCGGTATTCTTCCTCCCACGTAAAGGAAGCCTAAGAATCAGACATTTCGGGCAGATGTGTTGCCCAAAATAAAAGCCGAGTCTCTGAGAGTCAAATTATTAGATTGGATTCATATAGGCCATTCTGTCATCATGAGTGAGGGGAACACTAAGGGGAAATTTGGCAATATTTCATACAATATTTTTTAGACTTGGAAGTTTGGGAGCAGTAGGCCCCTGTCCTTTTAAATATAAAATATCTTCAAGTAAAAAAAATAAAAAAAGAAAGCAGAGAAAATTAAGAGTGAATTTTGGAGTCAGGCTAATCTTCATATTTTTAATAAGCCTTTCAACTCTCTGGCACATTACAGTTTACACCCACGAACATGTCAATGCCCACACACTTCTTTGTATTTTTATCTTTAAGAACATCTTTAAGAAGGCACATCTCACAAATATAGCAACTAAAGGCTTTATTATTTCTTTAATTCCATGCCAGTTTTAAATAATGTTTTATTTTTTAAGATTAATACATAATTAAGTAAGCTATTGTAAAAATAGAAAGTTAGAATTAACATGTAAAGGTATGAGGTAATTTAGGCATGCTTTTGCCTGAGTTTGTCTGTGTTTACATGTGTAATGTGTGTGAGAGAGAGAAAGAGAGATTAGATAGACTTTCACAATTGATCCCAAGCCTATGCTCAAAGATTAGCTCTTGGATAGGTAGTGCTGGACAGAGTAAGACTTCTCAAAATATTATTTTCTTTTTTTTTAAGTTATGTGTTTTTTAAAAAATTATTCTTTAGTAATCTAAAAAAAAGTATTTTTCTCATTAAAGTGACTTTATTCACTTATTTATTTATTCATCTAGTCCAATACTTGAATTCTCGCCATGTTACAGACACTTTACTAAGTTCCAGGGATAATGAGATGAATAAACCATTCTGATCCCATGATGCCCCTGGGGGACTGAGAAGTAAGCTCCAGCAAGGACAGCAGGGTGACATGATTGCTGAGGAGCAGCTACCATGACATCTGAGGAGATGAAGAAAGATTCAAAGAGAAAGGACCTTAAGTTGGTTCTTGAAGAATGGATGCGAGTTTTTCATAGAGGCAAGGAACATGTGTTCTAATCAAAGGACCCAACATGGGGAGAGGCCCGGACTGGAGAAAAGCATGGTGCTCCCCAAGAAGCAGGACTCCAGCCCAAGAAGCGATGGGGACAATGGCAGACAGAGAGGTTGAAGGACCATTTTCCCCTCCTGTAAAGTCCTGTGAGACAGGGACTGGCTTAACTGAATTTCTTACTAAGATAATAAAGACCAATTACAAAATGAAAATGGAGTGCAAAATGGATTGAAAGTAGAAAATTAGAATAAAAAACAGAGGCTTCTGATTCAACATAGAAATATTCCACCATCCCCAATCCTGACAAAATGGAAAAAAAGATAAAAACTTACAAAAATATATAGTATCACTGGAAATCTTGCAGTGATTCTAATCAAAATGTCGACACAGAATTTAATTTCTAAAGATATGAAGTATGACACATATGATTTAATATCTACCAAGGATCCACTTCCCCCTTTTTCTCTTAAAGCCCCTGGGGGACTGAGAAGTGAGTGCATAGATATATTCCTGATTTTTTTGTGAAGCTGCTTGATTATGGGCAGGATGCTTGCTTTCCCATTCTCTCTTGCAGCTGACAGTGTCTATGAACAAGTAAGAAAATGTATCTTTCAAACTGATTTAGGAAAATTCTGATTAACAAAAACGCACATGGTTGGTACTTTCTTCTCATCTGGAATGTGGGCATAATGATGCACACACAGCAGCCATCTTGCAACCATAAGGAAAGGCCAGCACAACCATAGAGATGTTCAATCTAGCATCATTGAACTATCACATAACCACTTCCAGAAGACACTAACATTTGAGAAAAAATAAACCCTTATTTTATTAAAATTTTCCAAGTTGGATATTTTTCTTACAAAGGCATTCCTACACAGTGACTGGGGGAACAGAGTGAGTACACAAAAAAGCATGGGAAATGTAATCTCATAAATAAATTAAGAGCATTTCTCTAATGAGCTAATTACAATCACCATGAGAAAAAGAAATCTCATGCCCACAGTTTTAGCTATCAGCCATACTATCACTCAAGTATGTAGGAATCTAATTAAGCTTTATGTTTAAAGCTAAAGGGAGAGAGGCTGCTGGTGGGTAACCAGGAAACAGAAGAAGAAACACAATGTGAAGGAAGGTTTCATAAAGTTAACAGTGAGAAGGGTGTGGGAAGCAAGGAGAAAGAAATGTGTAGCAATTGGAAATACAAGAGAGAATAAAAATTAAACTTCTATTGACTAATAATAATTAATTAAATTTAATAATTTACTAAAATCTTCCAAGTTGAATATTTTTCTTACAAAGGCATTCCTATACAGTAAATGGGGGGAAAAGAGTGAGTATACAAAAAAGCATAGGAAATGTAATCTCATCAATAAATTAAGAGCAGGCATATCCAAATCCTTTTCTAATACAAGATGAACTATCAAACTAATCAATACACAAACTAATCAATGCACACACCCACAACCAAAACAAAACTGTAAAGCTGTGCAGACACTGCTACTATTCATTTCCCCTTCTCCATAGTAATACAAATGTGATTCTGTTTGGAGGGGTGGTGTGTTCACCCCAAAAGCTGGATTTCCATTAAACTTCTTATGCCTGATTCATAAACCCATATTTGGTTAAGGGACTTGTTTTAGTCAAGGTCTAATCAGGAAAATGAAATTAATTCTTCATATTTCAACAAAGAGAACTTAATAGACCAGTGCCCAGGTCTCCAACAATACAGAGCAAGCATATCTGATAGGTAATGGGCACAAAGTGGTACAACACCCCCATGCTGGTGACAACATGGTTTGGAAATACACGTACAAAATGTTAGCAATAATTATGTGCATAGTTACAATGCAAAATTTTAATGAACACTTCTCAAAAAATCAACATAGCAACTAGGAAAAACAAAGGCTTGAGTAACCTACTTTGTTTTCATAAATATATGCATAAAATTTTACACACAAAACTAAAAATGCCTATAGTTTTCAAATATTTATGATGTGTAAGCCAAAAGAGCATTTATTAGGCCATGAAAAAATTTAAATTCCACACATAAATACAGAATCAATCATATTCATAGTTTATAATCTGCAATCACTATGTGCAATAGACAGAGAGGAAGCCTTTCAACACCTTTTGAAATAATTCTTGGATTTTAAAAAATCAACATGGAAATCTTAGTCTGTTAAGAGTTAAATATCAGTGATGACAGAATCAATGTTATGCAGTCAGGGGAGAACATTCATAACCTCAAATGCACTTTTGCTAGAAAACAAGAAACACTGAAAATAAAATCATTAGTCATCCAGTCCTGAATTTCCTTCATAAAGAAAACCAGAAATATTCTATATAATAAAAGGGTACTATGCAAATTGACCCTAACAGTGGAATGACCAGTCGCTATGACGCACACTGACCACCAGGGGGCAGATGCTTAATGCAAGAGCTGCCCCCTGGTGGTCAGTCCGCTGCCACAGGGGGAGCTCCACTCAGCCACAAGCCTGGCTGATGGCTGCGAGCACAGTGGCGGTGGCGGGAGCCTCTCCCACAGCCTCTGTAGTGCTAAGGATGTCCGACTGTGACCTAGTCCCGCTCCCCGTCAGTCAGACATCCCTCAAGGGCTCCCAGGCTGCCAGAGGGATGTCTGACTGCCAGCTTAGGCCTGATTCCCTGGGGAGTGGGCCTAAGCCAGCAGGTGGACATCCCCTGAGGGGTCCCAGACTGCAAGAGGGTGCAGGCCAGGCTGAGGGATGCACCCCCCGCCCCCTCCCCCCGAGTGCATGAATTTTCATGCACCGGGCACCTAGTTAATTATAAAGAAGAATGGAATTATAGAACACTATGATTTAAAGTAATAGAAATTTTTAAAATATCCTTGTTAATCAAAACTGGTCTTTAAAACAACCAATAAAATAAACATTGTTTAATTCTGGTTAAAGAATGTGGGAGAAAGTAAGAAATAACATTTGAATAGTAAACAGAAGCCAGAACTAAAGATGCAAAGAGGTTTTCATAAAAAAAAAAAAAGTT
This sequence comes from Myotis brandtii, assembly GCF_000412655.1. Classification (NCBI taxonomy): domain Eukaryota; kingdom Metazoa; phylum Chordata; class Mammalia; order Chiroptera; family Vespertilionidae; genus Myotis; species Myotis brandtii. Next base: position 5,457,896 of record NW_005355584.1, read on the forward strand.
TTTATTAAAAAATTTAAAAAGCACCCTGGCTTGGTTGCTCAGTTGGCTGTGGGTTCAATTCCTAGTCAGGGCACATACCTAGGCTGCAGATTCAAGTGCATACAGGAGGCAACTGGTCAATGCTTCTTTCTCACCTCTTTCTTTCTTTCTCTCTCTCTCTCTCTCTCTCTCTCTCCTCTCTCCCCTTCCTCTCTCAAATCAAGTACATAGATATATTTAATATATAAAATAATATATTCATTTTTTTCTATCAAGTATAAGAAATCTTTATGGAAGAAATATTTTTTATGTTATCTAAAATATTCCAAAGCATTGTCTTGGTCTGTTCGTGCTGCCATGACAACTACCACAGACTGGTTGGCTTAAACAACAGAGATGTATTTGCTTTTACAGAGACTAGGAAGTCTAAGACCAAGGTGCCAGCTAATTTAGATTCTGGTGAGGAAGCTCTTTATGGCTTGTAGACAGTTTTTTTACTATGTCCTCGCATAGTCTTTCCTGGTTGTGTGTGAGAAGAGAGACAAGGGGGGAGAGAGAGAGAGAGAGAGAGAGAGAGAGAGAGAGAGAGAGAGAGAGAAGGCAGTGAGCACTCTGGTATCTCTTCTTATAAGTACACTAATCCTATCTGACAGGGCACCACTCTTGTAACCCCCTTTAACCTCAATCACTTCCTTAAAGGCCTCAACTCAAAATACAACTAGGGGTGGGGCTTGAACTTATGAATTCTGGGGTGCACAAATATTCTGTCTATAACACGTTTAAAAGAACAAAATTTTGCAACTTATTCTATAGAAATCAGATGCAAAAGTCACCCAATTAAATATTAGCAAATTAATGCCAGCATCATGATATAAAATTAATGAAAGTAAGATTTATCTTAGGATTGTTCAACATTTAAAAATTTACAACTCTAGACTGTGCTAAAGTCAGGCTTTGAATTTCCCCAAAATTGTCTTAATCTGTAGATAATAGCAAATACAAACATTTCTAGATAAATGAGGGCAGGAAAGGCTCCCAGTACCTTGACTACTGCACGTTGGCTTTGTATTCCCATAGTCCTGTAAGGTGAGTGCCACGGGTATTTCTTGCTTCACTGCAGGCTTTTGTCCTCTCAGTCAAGACATTTTATTTCTGCTGACATTTCTTATGGGTAAATGTTTTAAACTGTTATCAGCACTTGGCTGATATTGTTCCCCTTAAGTGCTTAAATTGCACTTTATTCCATATAGTGATAAATTTAGTAGGGTGGCATATTAGCTATTACACAAGAATCTGTAATTTCTAATAAAAGAAGGTAAAGGCCAGTTAATTGCAGATGAAATGACTTAGGAACAATTCACTTTACCTGGAATTTGAGATTTCAGAGTTACAATGGAATTTAGTGTTACATAAAAGGTGTCCTTCTCAAGGTGATTGGAATTTTCTCTATACACAAAATACATTTTTCTATTAAAGATCAAAGATTTTCAATTATTCTTTATCCCCAAAGGCCCATCCTGATGCTGGCATTAGTCATCTTCATCCTGGATTCTTTTAGCACCTTCTGTACTACAAAAACCACCACTCTCCCTCATGATTCTTATCTCCACTAAATACTGCCTCATTACTTTTCATTTGAACATGTAATTCAACTTTAAAACTAACAACCATTTTCCATGACAAATCTTATCTAAATCTACTTAGGATTTTGTTTACATCAATGTTATTTTTCAAGAGTAACCAATAACTCTAATCTACTAATATTTTTTCTTTACCTCCTTAATATCCAAAATAAAATAGCATTTGAAAACTAGAGAAATAGAATGGGAGGGGGAGCCACATCAATTAGTTTTTCCTTAAAATTACAAAAGAATTTTGTAATCTATTAGCAAAATTCAATAAAAATCAACTTTGACTTTTATCAAGGAGGCTTGATGAGTGTCTTAATCATAGTGCATAGTCAGAAATGCCTTTTAAAACCTCACATTAGAGGAATATATTAAATATAGATGTGCAGATTTATTAGAACAAAGGATATTTAGAGGACAAGAGCAGCAAGTTTTTTAATTAGTCAAGTACTGGCTTTGCCATTATTTAGCTGTGTTACTCTCCATTTTCATCTGTAAATGAAGATTCCACCCAACCCACAGTCACCCTAAGAGAAGAGAGCTGACATTTATATGTATTTTCCATATGATAACCACAAGTTATACCACTGGTTCCTTATGAGTGTCTTATGAGGCAAATAGAGTCATCTTCACTATACAGATGAGAAAACTGAGATTTACTGAGGTTGATTACTTAATTAGGGTTATACCCAATGAAGCCAAGATTTTAATTAAGATCTTTATAGCCTGTTCATTCCCAAAGTGGGACTTAAGAATTAATAGTTATAACTTAGGAAAAAAGACTATTTTCAAATAAACTTTGGAGATTCTAGGATAAACAACATTACAAAGGTTCATCCCTGTAGGGTTTTGAAACACTTTTAATGTGATCATGTGTGTCGTGAATCCCCAGGAGGTAGTTCAAATTTACAGAACATGGAAATTTTCCATTCTGGAACATCTACCAGGCTAAGTTGTTTAGCACATATGCTTTCAAACCACTGAACTCTACCAAGGTGTACCTTGAAAGAGATGGTAGGTTTTGAGGGTTTGAGGAAGGAAAACGAAAACACAAAGAAACCTATGAGAACCCATAATACAGAGTGAGGTTTTATTACATGAGATGATAGGTTTTTGCTAGGTACTATTTAAAAAGAATGTTATACATTATGTTCAAAGTAGCATTTTGAATACTACAAATAATACAGAAAATCTATTTGTCAGAGAAGAAGATGGTGAAGCCAACACTGTACTGTCTCTTGGTTGTAGTTCTAAGTAGATAAAATATGTGTTCGTTGATAAAAGAGAAAGACTTTGGGATCAACATATTCATTCATCTATTCAATGCATGTTTATTAAGATCCTCCGTGCTTTTGGCAAAGTGTTCTAGGAATACTGAACAAGACAGATGTGAATCCTGTTCTCGTGAAATACACAGTCTACTAGGCAATAAACACTTCACAAAAAATTACAAGTGTATTGAGTGTGTCACTGAGATGTTATGGGTATTAGGGGAGGATATTATGGAGAGATCCAACCTTGTTCAAGGGCTCAAAGAATCTCAGCTTTGTGACCTAACTTGTATGAGTTGAGGGTGAATTATTTACATGTCTGATGTTTAATTTCCTAATTTAGAAATGAGATGAAAATCTTATAGTATCTTTATGAGAAATAAGTCATATATCATATGAAATCACCTAATAATACTTGATAAATAATAATAACTACCATTTATTGAGTATTGTATGCCTGGAATAATTTTACACATATGGATTCATTTAATCCTCACAAAAAAATCCCGTAAATTGGGTTAGCTGCTGAACCTTTCCCCTTTATAAATCCATAAATTTATAGCTGAGTAAACTGACACAGAATATAAAGGGGTTTGTCCAAGTTCTCAGATTTAGAAAGTGAAGGATCTTGGAATCAGAGGTAGGCAGTGACCCCTAATCTGAGCTCCTAATCCTACTTTACATTGCGGATAGCACTTGAACTCTACAGATGCTGCTTTTCCCAACCCAACTATACCCAAGGAACTAGAGAAAGTCAGGATGGCCAAGGTCAACATGCAGTCCTCAGGAGGTTCAGGTGTCTAGTGGCAAACAATGTGGTTATTTAGTTGTCTGTCTTTTAAAAAAATACCCTAACATTGAACTTCAGAGTTTTGATCATTTAGCTCTATAAGATCAGACCCCTTTTTTACAAATGGAAAGTTACAGTGAAACTGTTGCCTGAAGGAAGCAAATGGAACAGTGAACCTGCCTTATTAAAATGTATAAAACTCCACCTAAACGGGCAGCAAGGAAAGAAATATATGCCACATGTGCAGAAAAATCACAACTATATAGAAACTTATGCTTTTTCATGCACTTATGTGCTGCAGATTCAAAGTGATTAGCTATAGTTCAATACTTTATATTGGACTATAAAGTATAGTTCAATAAATTGAACTGAACAAATCAATAAATTATGAGTAGAATTGATTAAACCAGCATCATAATTATGGCACAGTTTGTTACAGAAGCTTATAAATGCTTTGGCTTCACAACAGATCTGTCAGTGGGATCATAGATCATGTATTTATTTATTGGTATTTCTGGATACAGGAGTCCTGCTAAACCATTTCAAAAAGGTATATCATTCCACTAAGGCTAATTAAAAGTTAACTATATTAAGATATAACTAGATTGATTAGTAAATAAGTCATTTTCAACACTATAATAATTTAAACCATCAAAAGAAATATATGCTTATAAAACAATCATTCAGTGATTCATGACTGAATTCTCCAGAGATCTTGGCAAATTCATCCACTGTCCTTTAGTCATAGAGTTTGCATTTAGGGCTGTCATTTAGCTGAAAGACGCTGAAAAGCTCAAATAGTACTTTAGGGTCCATGTGGCCACATTTCATAGCAGATTTGGGGAAGGTAAGTTTTTCTAGTTAAAGTCAATAGGAATTTATGCCCATCTAGAGAACTCTGAATCGACAGATTTAAAGCCACATTGTTGGGACAAGAAGGCTTGATTTGGAGAGAGATGACAAGCTAGGTTCCTCTAGGGAAATGGTTCTCAACCATTTGACCCCTTTGGCGGTCAAACGACCCTTTCACAGGGGTCGCCTAACACCATCCTGCATATCAGATATTTACATTACGATTCATAACAGTAGCAACATTACAGTTATGAAGTAGCAACGAAAATAATTTTATGGTTGGGTCACAACATGAGGAACTGTATTTAAAGGGCCAGAAGGTTGAGAACCACTGCTCTAGGGGCTTATCATCATTGATTGGTTTTCCTTGAACTCAGAGCTGCATTTGATCTATCTGTAATGAAGAGCAAATGACATTCCATTCAAAGGGATCTTGGCATCAATAATCTGACATTTTTAGATGCATGCACTAAAGAAAAGACATAACGATTCTAGTTTTTGTGCCTACAATAGCCACCCTTTCTATCTACAATTTACTTTGCACAAATAAAGGTCTCAGGCACTTAGACATTTTGACTTTGTTGGAATGTTCTGAAAAGTCATTAAAGAAGTGTATGGCCATTGTTGGAAATTAATTCAATGGACATAATGGATAATCAAGAATGCGGTTCACTCAGCATTCTGGAAATTCCCTATGGACGCAAGCAAGACAACAGGCTTTGTCTGGTCTTAGAAGTCAAGGTAAATGTTATTTGTACTTAAGTTGTTTATTTGGGAGGAGAGGACCTGAATAAAGTATAAACAAAGTAAACTGAAACAACTCTTCCAACAATGCTGCTAAAACAGGCTGAGTTAAAGAAAAACCTCACACACTGCCCAAATTAAGTCTCCCCCCACGCCCACAAAAAAACAAATTATTCAGCATGTTTGGTGCCAAGTCTGTAAATGGATTTACATAATTGAATAAAATTTAAATAGAGTGAAAGGATAAAGCTTTGTTACTCAAACACCTATTTCAACATTTTGAGCTATTGAGAAAAAAAATCCACAATGACCTTGCTTAGGTGTTAATCTTAACAAGATTTTCCTATTAAATTACTGAGTGACTGTCATTTGTTTGCATCGTTAACACAAATCCAACTTTGAAAAGTATTTGGCACATTAATACAGTGGGGCCTTGACTTACAAGTTTAATTCGTTCGGCCGAGAGACAGCTGGTATCTCAAAAAACTCGTTAGTCGGGACACTCGTAAGTCAAGGCCCCACTGTACTGTCCCCAGCTACTATAAAGAAAAACCCATTCTCCCTAATCTGACATCATAGTCCATTCTCATCTCCCCCTTTCTGTTTCTCAACTTTTGCCTATGTTAAAAGAGTGAGATAATCAATGGTCTGTATTATTTTAAAATAATAATAGTAATAGATGAAACACAATGACCTGAATTTCTCCCATTAAACACTTTTGCCAGTAGGCTATCATTGCAGGGAAATCCAGAAAGGGAAGAGAAGGATGAGGTTTTCCTTCAGGGGCCATAGAAAGGTGTTATTTTAAGACATTTACTGAAGGAATATTTTATTTTTAAAAAACTACCATGTGTTTAAAGAGTAAAATATAGATATACAAAATGAATTAATGCAGGAGAAGGAAGTGGAAGTCATCCATTATCTACCCGCCCCCCCCCCCCCAAACACACATACACAGTCCCCAGGAAAAACTACTTCCATAGGTTTTTAATAGGCACATTGTACAACTGTGCTGTGATTTCTGTAACCATCCATCTGTCTCTGGACACATAGATCATTCCCATTTTTATCTATCATAACAAGATTTCAATTTTTTCTTTGTAGCTGCTTCGTTGTGTGAATAGCCTCTGTTATTTTCTTGGGAGTTCCCTAAAAGTAAAATTGCTGAGTTAAGGGGCATAAGCTTTTCATAAATATTTAAAAATTGCTTTCAGAATGTTCATGTAAAGTTCATGCTTTCAGAATGATGATGTAAATGTCTATCAGGAGTATACGAGATCCCTATGTCCCCAGATCCTTGGTGCCATTATTAGTAGTATTATTATTAATCTTCACCATTTTGTGAATAAAACATATATTCATTTTTCAAAGGTAAGCTTGAACAACTGTATATATGTGTTTAAAAGAATCATGAAGCATATATTTGCTCAACATCACTAATCATCAGGGAAATACAAATCAAAACCACAATATTTATCACCTCACACCTTTCTGAATGGATATCATCAATAAATCAACAAATAACAAGTGCTGGCAAGGATGTGGAGAAAAGGGAACTCTTATGCAGTATTAGTGGGATTGTAAATTAGTGCAGCCACTATGGAAAGCAGTATGAAGGTTCTTCAACATAAAAAAAAATGCTACTGTCATACAATCCAGAAATTCTGGGTATCTATCTAAAGAAAACAAAAACACTAATTTGAAAAGATATGCGTACCCCTATGTTCATTGCAGCATTACTGGTAATAGCCAAGATATGGAAGCAACCTAAATGTCCATCAATCAATGAATGGAAAAAAAAAAGATGTGGTACATATATACAATGGAATATTACTTAGCAATAAAACAGAATGAAATCTTGCCATTTGCAACAACATGAATGGAGAGGATATAAAGCTAATTGAAATAAGTCAGAAAGAGAAAGACAAATACAATATGATGTCACTTATTTTTTTGAACCAAAAATATAAATAAATGAATGAATAAACAAACCAGTAAAAGACTCATTGGTACAGAGAACAAGCTGATTATTGCCAGAGGGGAGGAGGTAAGGAATTGGGGAAAATAAATAAATTTAAACAAAAGAATCCTGTAGCATATATTTGGGTGAATGTTCTCTAGAAGTAGGTAAAATATCTGTAACGCATTGATGATCTGTTTTCCAACAAAGAATAAGAGAATAAAGAGGCTATGCTTTTATTTGGTGATAAAAGGATGCTAAAATATAAATATTTAATTTTGGCAACAAAAAGATATTTTCTACATTTTTAGTGCTTTAAAGTATTTGGTTCCAATAAAGAAGAATATATAAGCAAATGAGCAAAACATGATTCTTCTTCCCATTCAACAGATTTATAAGTTGAAAGTCAATGAAATATTGACCAATGAACAGAGAACAATATAGGAGAGATGCTGAAAGATTGGATCATTCCAACTTCGTAATAGTTCTAGATGTATCTGCTGACATTTAGAGAAGCCTAATTATTCTCAGTACTATCTTCCAGGATTCTTAACCAGTGGACTAAAAGTGGCATATTGAAAATCAAAATATTATCAGCTATGGAAATTTTAATAAGGGCGAGGCATGCTGGACCTAATGACTGACATGCCCATGTCACAGGGAATAACCTGGAGAACAAGGCCAGCTGAGGAAGGTCTTACACCATCATCTATGGGAAAACAGCATCACAAAGAACCCCAAGGGGTGCCAAGACCTACCCCGCTCACCTTCCCCTTTGGGGAGGTGCAGGGAGGGAGAAGGGGAGAGGTCGAGGAATGAACCAGAGAAATAGACTAGAACAGACTAAATAAACAGTCTCAAATATAAGGAGGGATTAAAGCAAGCTGTCATCATTTCTTTAAATTTCAATTCATTAATAATAACTTTGTCCTATAGAATTTTTATACATCTAGAAAATATTCAACTGCGGAAAGCACATTCTTTCCTAAGCATCTCACAGCGGATGTTTGACAGCCTTGTCTTAAGTGAAATTATATGAACCAAAATAAACATGAGCCTTAGAATAAAATTCTGGGACACCGTCCCACAGGACAATTATAAAAGGCTCAGGTCTACTTTGTTTGCCTGTTTATTTGTTTGCCTGGGTTGATGTGGGCGGCACAAGCAATCCAGGAGGGGTTTGGATCTGTCTCTGGATTCCCGCAGGCTCTCCAGATGAAAGTGTTCTCATAACAGGAAGCTTTACAAATGTTAAGCAAGAGTGGGGCTGAATCTGATTATGTGAAAGTCTGGAAATCCACACAGTTTTTAAGAGAGCAATAGCTTATAATTTTATAACTGAATTACAAAATACGTTCACATGCAAGAATTGCTAGTGGGGCATTTGATCATGTTTATTGAAGACACTGAGACCCAGTGTTGCTATGTGATTTAGCTGAGCCTTGGTTTTAATGAAAGAGCTGGGATTCCAATTCATATAGTTTGATTCCCTCAATGCAAATTTATGTTCATTGTATCTTAGCCAATTATATTCAAGTTGAAATAAATTGTGTTACAAATTTCACCCTCTCCTTCCACACTACACACTCAACCATTTTAAAAGTCTTATCAGTATAAGTGTTTGTTGAACATCTCAAATTTTTGGTGGTTTAAAAAGCAAGAATTTGTTTTTATCTAACCCCATTAGTTGGTGGCAAAGGAGAATTTGACCTTCAGGGATTTTCTAAGATGACAAGTATAAAAACCCCAACTGATACCTTTATCACTTTTTTTTTTTTTTTGGCGGCATGGAAGAAATCAATTCTGAAAATAAGATTTACCTTATTGATGAATTCTAAAGATAAGAACATGGTCTTCTATGATTAATATTAGCTGGGTGCAAAGTGTCATTTCATGAATAACATAAATAACATTTGATTGGATTAAGATGAAATTCCTACCACCCAGCCCTCCAGTGAAGTATAAGGATGGCCAGATTTAAAGAACAGATCTTGTTTCTGCTTTAACAGAAAAAAATTAATTTCTACTTTTATAGCCATTTTCTGGGACTTTTATATAAATGTAATAATTACTACATATGCATGAATCAGAGACAAACTATTTTTTAATTAATTGAGACAGTTTGATGAATTGATGAATAAAGGGAAATCTTTAGAGGGTCTTAAGCATGTTGGGGGACGGTGTGAGTTCAGTTTCAGGATACTGGGATTGAGATGCTTGTAAGACTCTCATGGCAAATACTACATATACATTGAAATAGAGACCCAACAGGACTCAGAATAAAACTCTCAGTAGGAGAATAAAGTATGGAAATACTCTGGATATCAGTAACTGAGGTTACAGGTGTATATGAGATTGCCTGGGAAGAGAGTAAAATAAGGTAAAGGTGTGACATCAATGTTTAATGAATGGACAGAAGACAACCTGGTATTGGAAAATGAGGAGGACTCGCTGGAGGGGAGGAAGGAGAGAAATGGAGAGAGAACAGGATCATAGTAGCCAAGGGAAGAGAGTATCAGAAGGAGGAGGGGGCCTTCAACTAGATTGAAGATTACTGAAAAGCTGAGTCAACAATAAATGAAAATCATCTACTGGCTTTATAGAATTCAGTACTGTTGGGTTCTCAGCAGAATCTGTTGAGCAGTGGGACAGGAGAGATGGCATTGAAGAGTGAATAGGAAGTGAAGCCTGAGCAGAATCTGTTGAGCAGTGGGACAGAACCAGGAGAGATGGCATTGAAGAGTGAATAGGAAGTGAAGAAAATGAGTTAGTGAATACAGCCATTTCTTTCAAAAACGTTGGCTTTGATTATATGAAGAGACTGATCTTATGACATCCAGAGAGAGTTGTTTTTGTTTTACTTTATTTTATTTTCAAAATGGGAGAGACTAAACCATATTTCAATACTGATGGAAAGACCAAGTAGAGATATAAAAGCTAAAAACATGCAATAAAGATACCCAGTTGGGTAAGTTTATTTTAAAAAGCGTGAATGAAGTAGTTCGTAGAGGAGTTATTGGCTTCCACTATTTACCAGTAGTTGGAGCTGGGGGAGAGATGGGCACCAAATATTCATATTTATTTGTATATTCAGGAAAGTTGATGGGGTTCTTATATAATGATTTCTGTTTTCATGGTTTAGTAGCAAGAGTAGTCATCTGCTGAGATTCACGGTGAAGAAGGAAGGGATGGAGTTTGGGATAGAGTGTATAACAGTTGAAATTACTATTCCAGGAACTGGGACAGCAAGCCAACCAGAGGAAAATAGGAGAAAAGCCAGGCAGTTTTGAAGGAATAAGTTGAGTTTAGTGACTGTGAGTTCCAGAGAGGTCAATTTGCCAGGCAGTGTAAAAATAAACCCAATGTTCCCCGTGTGAAAGAGTTTGATTACTAAGGAATATAGCAGTTAGCAAGAGTTCATGACCTGCTGTTCAAGAAGGAAATTTGGAATTGGACAAATTTGGCCCCCCAAAAACTCAGACCATCTGACAAATTAAAATAAATTAAAAATTAAACCATGTTTGCATTACTGACGAAATGACATGAATGAAAATAAAGATCAGTGCTCAAGTTGCAGGGAAAATCCTGAAACAAGAGAAAATATTAGTTATTAATACCACATGGGACCAAATTCGAATTACAGCACTAGGGAGAAACTCTTATTAAATAGATAGGAACAGAAAGGAAGGTTTATATGTCCACATGAAAGTGTAGACACACTGTTTTCCTCCATTTCACATTAATCTTGACTCCTTCTCCAACCACACAATTACTCTAAGCATGACCTTTAAGAGCCCTGGCTGGGTAGGGGTGTAGAATTCTGCTATCTAACAAAGTATACCCCCATCTACTCTGCCTTGCCCTTAGATTATTTTGAACTTAATTCCAGACAACATATCATTTCATCCTTAAACATTACATTTGCATTTCTAAAAGATAAGGACTCAAAAATAACTGTAATATTATTGTCCTCTTAAAATTATTATTAACTGACTCCATACAACCCTTAAATATCCATACAGTATTCAGTTTTTTCAGGTGCAAAAAAAATAACTTTTTAGTTTGTTTGAGTTAAGATCCAAATAACATTCATTGTCTGATGTCTCTTCTTTCAATCTATAGTGTCCCCTTTGTTTTGTTTTGTTTTGTTTTGTTTTGTTTTGTTTTGTTTTGTTTCTGCTCACAATTTATTCCTTAAAGAAGTCAGATTGTTTGTTCTATAAGATTTCCCCCAGCTGGGATTCTGCTCCTTGTATTACTGTGGTCTTATTTAACATATTTCTCTCCTTTCTATTGAGGGAAGTCGCCAATTGTGTTCACTAGCAAAGAGGTGTGGACAAGGAACCCAGAAAGCTGGTGACCTTTGAGCCCTGGCAAAGGTCAGGGCTATGCACCCACTGTTTAGTCCAGACAATGGTAGCTGAAGCAACTTCCCCACCAGATAGTCATGTAAATCCTTACTGATAAGATAGTCTGTCTGTTACTGGAACTTGCCTGCCTAAGGGCTATAGGTGTGTCCCAAACTAAATAAAAGGATGGCAAGGCCTCTTGGGATGGGCTCTCGCCTGGCCCCCCAATTTCCAAATTATTTCCTGTCTCATCTCTTTCATTTGTGTGTGGCCCCTCTTCTAGATCCTGAACCCTGAACCATGCGGGACGTGGGGGAACATTCACATCTATATTTCCAGTAAATTGGTAGATGAGAATAGACTGAGGTTTGATTTTTTTGGCAATAACACTGTATAATACTGATTGTTAGAGTCTCAATGATTGCTTTTCTTTTCACAAGGTTAGCAGCCATTGACAATCTTTGTGTGGATTCATTATTTCATTAAGGGTTGTAAAAAATGTGACGCTCTACTTCTGACATTCCTTTTTCATTTATGTTGAAGAATTACATAACGAGGCACTCTTGTTCATCAGCCAACCATTTGCTTGCCATCAGGAGCAATTCACACAGAAAAAACACTCTTGATGTGCTACAGTCCACTGCGGGCACAATCCTTACTGAGGGTCAAATCCAATTGATACACCCTGCTCATCTGGACCCTGGTGGTGTTTCATAGCACCTTGGTTTCTGGTGTCACAAGCTGTTCCAGGCTCATGTTGTACACTAGACCTACATGAGTCATGTCTCACAGAACTTCTCCCTTTAAATGTGAAATGATGGTTGAAGACCACAACCAGGCATTGGGGGTTAATAAATGTTTGAGCAACCAATGTTCCTGCTTCATGGATGCTTTTCTAGAGATCTTAGTCACTTTCGATTTTCTTCTTTTTTGCCCTTGATTGTGACAGTAACACAGCTCTTCCAAATGTACATTGGCCCTTTTTTCTCTGTTGGGAACTAGCAATTCTGTCAGCGTGACCCCACTGAAAAGGTTCAAGGAAAGCATTGTGCAACACCAGAGAAGAAATGCAACTTTTAGATAACCTTCTCCAGCTGTGCTCTGAAGTAGGGATACCCTCTCCAGTCATCCTAAGACTGGGGGTGAGAGTTAGGAGTTATAGCACAATATCCAGTTACCACTATGTTCTTCTTGCTTCTCACCCACCTCTCTACAATGATAGAATACTCGACAAGTCAACCCAATCAAGAACTTTAAAACTACTTCACAGGGTTTGACTTGCTGCTTCTTTAGCAAGATTTTTTTTTGTCCATGCTACCCAAACCATTGGGACGCCAGTGACAATCTGCCCCTGCCAGGTTATGATCCTGAGACAAGAAATGCTTTCTCTCTCTGATAGTGTGCATATACTAGTATACATAAGAAAGACAATAGATAGTTTCAGAACAATAATCATTTTCCAAAAGAGCAGAAATTTCCCCTTCAGACAAAGAAAAACAAAGATTATTTATGTGAGTTATCTCCTGGAGGTTCTCTAAGACTTCTGATGAATAGTTGGTATATTCTAATAGGTGAATGCATACGTTTGTATAAAGCAGCAATTGGGTTGTTATAGTTATTTAATTATTTTAATATCAAGTTAAATGTTTAAATAAGAAGACATAGCCTACATTTATCAACCCTTAACAAGGGCTTATTTCTCAACCATTGAGCCCACAGAGATTTTAAATCTGTGATGAAACTGTTTGTCTAATTAACTCTGACATAAAAATCCCAACCCACTGGACAGTCCCTAGTCTTTATTTTACTTGGCCTCTCTGGAATTTTAACACTTTTAAAGCTTCACCCTTTCTTTAAAACTCCTTTAGAATCAGTAACAGCATAGTTTCTGAGTGTCCTTCTATATGAACGATATAACAATCTCCTTAATAGGGTATGTCATCCATGTCAGCTCCTCAAACAACAGCATTCACCCAGTTCTCTATCTTACTCTTTCTTTTCTCCTTTATCTAAAACAGCGGTTCTCAACCTGTGGGTCACAACCCCTTTGGCGGTCGAATGACCCTTTCACAGGGGTCGCCTAAGACCATCCTGCATATCAGATATTTACATTTCGATTCATAACAGTAGCAACATTACAGTTATGAAGTAGCAACGAAAATAATTTTATGGTTGGGTCACAACATGAGGAACTGTATTTAAAGGGCAAGAAGGTTGAGAACCACTGATCTAAAAGATAGTAAATCACCTTTGACCCAAACCTGCTCTTCTTCCTCATCCCCTATGTCACTAAATGACTACACTGGACTTGGCCATTCACATAATAACTAGAGGTCTCCTGGATCCCTTCCTCTCCCTGAAAATATCTTTAGCACAACTTCTCATGTGTATTCCCACTGATAGTGACTAAAATCATGTCTCCACCACCGTGGCTAGCTTACTGACTCAGCTTGGCCTGCCAACCTCCAATTCAACGCTGTCCCATATGGAGCCACTAGTCATGTATGGTTTTTTAAATGCTAATTAAAAATTCAGTCCTTGGTCACACTATCCACATTTCAAGTTCTCACAAGCAACATGGGACAGGTGGCTACTGGATGGACAGTACAAATTTGAACCATTTTCTTCATCATAGCACTTTGTTACAAATTCCTGTCTCAATCCCTCACCCACATGCCAACATGTGCAAAACCCTCTCTCCCCTTCCCTAACTCCTAGAGATCCTATGAAGCTATCTCAACATCCAGGAAGGTTCCCTGACCCTTGGAGGGCACATGTGATGCCCCATCTCTGAGCACTTGTGACTTTAGCTTAGAACTGATTACAAAGAGCAACAATCATTTATTTGTCTGTTTCTCCCACAAGGGTGTAACCTTGAGGGCAGAATTAAGTCTGTGTCTCAAGTTGGTGATATGTGCACATAATTATCCATTCATTAATTCCAAACATGTTTACTGAGCACTGCTAGCAACTGTACAACATTAAGTGTACAACAATTAAAAACATTTCATGTATTTATACTCCAAATAAGTGTTTGTTACTCAGTGTTTGTTGACTAAGTAAATCTTAACTATGATTCTAGAGGATTAATGTCACAGAAATCAACTGATACATGTTTTGACATAACATATTTAGCTGTACTGTCCTAAATAGACCATCCTATATAATAAAACCCTAATATGCAAATCAACCGAACAGCAGAACAACCAGTCACTGTGATGCGCACTGACCACCAGGGGACAGACGCTCAATGCAGGAGCTGCCTACTGGTGGTCAGTGCACTCCCACAGGAGAAGCACTGCTCAGCCAGAAGCCGGGCTCACGGCTGGAGAGCACAGCAGCGGTGGCAGGAGCCTCTCCCACTTCCGCGGTAGCACTAAGGATGTCCAACTACCAGCTTAGGCTGCACATAGGGGAGTGGACTTAAGCCATCAGTCGAACATCCTCTGAGGGCTCCCGAACTGAGAGAGGGCACAGGTTGGGCTGAGGGACCCCCCGAGTGCAGAATTGTGTGCACCTGGCCTCTAGTTGGATTATAAAAAGCCCTGAGTTTGCCAGATAGAGATTGCTTTGCTTTCTTTCTATGAAAGAACAGATTTGGGGTAGGGGGGTCATCCAATTGACAATAACCTTCAGAGAAACAGAGTCTACTTCTCTTTCACTCATAATTGTACCCTACACCTACACAATGCCAAAAATATAGTGGGTCCTCAAGAAGCACTTATTGAGTAAATATTAAATAAATAAGGTATCAATTTGTTTCCTTAGTTCTTTAATCATAATTGAAAAGAATATTCTTGAAAAGTTACTCTCTGATGCAAATGAAATGTCTTAAAAGCTTTTATTTTTGAAATTAGATTATTTTTTTTAAATTAAAAGAAAAGTTGTGTAACACTGAAGTATAAATAAAATGCACCTTTAAAAAATATTTTACAATTACTCTGCTGGAAAAAGTGCCAATTACATTATTCATTTCATTAAATTAGGTAGTTTTCATCATCTGATCTTACTTTTGTGATGTGTCCCTAGAGAAGAGATCAGACTATAATAGTATCGATATTTTATTTTATTTTATTATTTATTTATTTTTTTTTTAAATATATTTTATTGATTTTTTACAGAGAGGAAGGGAGAGAGATAGAGAGTTAGAAACATCGATGAGAGAGAAACATCGATCAGCTGCCTCCTGCACATCTCCCACTGGGGATGTGCCCACAACCCAGGTACATGCCCTTGACCGGAATCGAACCTCTAACAGCCCCCACTACCCTTGGCCTTGAAGAAAGGGCTGTCCTTCGAGAGAAGCTGATGACCTTGGTCCCATTGTATAGGTCTTCATGAGTGATCATGTGTTTCTGAGTAATGGTAAGTGCTGTTTTTCTTTTTTTTTTTTTAATATTTTTTTTTGATTTTTTACAGAGGGGAAGGGAGAGAGATAGAGAGTTAGAAACATCGATGAGAGAGAAACATCGATCAGCTGCCTCCTGCACATCTCCTACTGGGGATGTGCCCGCAACCAAGGTACTTGCCCTTGACCGGAATCGAACCTGGGACCTTTCAGTCCACAGGCCGACGCTCTATCCACTGAGCCAAACCGGTTTCGGCAGTATTGATATTTTAAAAGCAATAGTGAAGATGTATAAAGTAGCCAGAAATGTATCATATTTGTTCTTCGAGTAATATGAGAAACATACATAGAGTGTCAGCAATTTAAAAGATGTCAAGGGAAGAAAACGTGATAGAAGATTATGGATCAACTATCTTATGTCATTGCTTTAAGGAGTAATTCTCGGCCCAGCCTTAAACACAGAGGGCCCAGGAGCATCCAGGATGCAGGAACCTGAGTTGCCCCCGGGCTCTCCACCTTCCCCAGCCCATCGGATGAAGAGGCGATAAAAAACATATGCTTTAAACTGAAAAGCTTCATGGGCCACAACTGACAATATAATGCTGAATATTTTAAGTGAATGATGAAGCTACTTCAATGACACATTCAAAACTCAATTTTTCCTGTGGAATTTAGCAATTCAAAATACCATTTCATTAATTTAAAATAAAATGAACATAAATGTTCTTGCATTTAACAGAATAAGCAATCCGTTAACCATAAGTAAAGCCATAAGTTGTCAACAAGTCATTGATAGGCCAAGTTCTAAAAGTTAGTTAAATACAATAGAATCTTTATATATGTAAATTCTTTTATGATAGCTACAAGATCTCAATTTTTCCTTTTACTATACTTCATTAGTTTCAAATTATTAAATTCTTATTTACTTTATGCCATTTGTTCAATATTTAGATCAAACATTATTTCCTTGGCAACTCATACAATGTTTTAAAATCCATAAACTAGATGAGTCAACAAGAATGTGAGAAATGTAATGCTGTTTGGCCTTTATCCAAACCTCTCTACTCTAATTTAAGTGTGGCAGATGATGTTAGCAAATAATGAACTTGGAAAAAAACTGCACAGACCATATGGCTTCAATGGATTTGATTCTAAAACAGTGCCTTAAGATTTTTATTAAAATAAAAAAGATATTATAGAATATAATAAGCACAGAAAAATGTTTAATTAAATAAATGAATAATGAAACAAAAGAAAAGAATTTGTTAAAATATTAGGTTCTATATATGGTTTCCAAAATCTACGTTCAAGTTGCTTTCACTTAATTATACGCACAATTATAGACATAGGCACAAGTAAATGTACACACACAAACAAACATATGAATTCAAATTAATGTTTAATATGTTAGGAACATCAAAATAGATTTGTGCCTGCTTCTCAAACTGGGCTTCCTATAAACTTAGGATATACAGGGCTGTGTCTTTCCATGTTATAGAAATCAATGCACTATTTCTATTAATACAAAGATATGATAGAACAGTATGTAAAATTTGTACATACTTTCTAGCACTCAGAAATTACCTAACAAATATTAAGGAGTTGATAATGAATCCAGTTTTAAGGTAAAGCATGTGGACTTGCCGCAAGCCAGGTAATACCTTAGACATCCAGGAATTAACACTCATCTACCTTTAAAAAGGTTTTAAGAGAATTTAAGAGAGATTCACACTTATCAAATGAAATGGCACAAAACTAAAATCACATGTATCAGAATAACAAGTTCATATATGTCATCAAAATTACAAATATAAATAGCAGTATATCACAGGAAGATGAACACCTCTTCATTATCAACAAACAGAATTACTCTTAAAATTGACCCCAAAAATGACTAGAAGTATAGATATAACTCAGCTATATTTATTATGTAAAAACAATATATACAAGGTTAAGTAAAATGAAGGCTCATTGTTTGGTAAAAATGAATTAATTATTCATGAAAATCCAAGATGGGTCAACTGCTGCTGAAATGCTTGCTAGGATTTAATAACAACCAACTTTTATATAGTTATGACCATTTTGCTAACCCTGTTCTAATTACTTTATGTAGATCAATTCATTTCATTTTCACGATAAAATGGTACTATTATTACCCTACTTTACAGAGCTGTAGATCAGCAAGAAAAATCTACTGGCCTAAGAAATATATTGCTAACCCAGTTGTATGTCACAGATACTTATTCACATCTTTTATAGTTAAAACTCATATTCAGATTCCTTTAATTATGTGAGCTGTTATGTGTATTTGTATGTTAACTCTTTTATTAGAGTGTCACACAGATTGATAGTAATTTATGATTCAACTTCTATGCATAAGGAAACAAAGACACAAACACAATTTCATGATCTGACTAAAGACATTAAGAAGGTCATTAAGGCATTAGAAATAGGATGCAAATGTCCTTGTACCCAATTCCTATTCCATCGTGATTTTCCTCTCTGAGTAGTCAACAAGAGGCCATCAATCTCCTTTTGAAATTCTGCTGGCTGATTTAGGATTGTTTTATTCCTCTCACAATTTTGTTATAAATAAATTTGTAAAATATCTGTGTAAGTATAAAATCAGAATGTAATTGTGAAGTAGCATCATTATTTTCATTATTGCTGTTTTGAAAAAAAAAAACAGAGTATTTTATAGACAGGAGGAGGGTTCTCTCCCTTTCTTATTAAACCTCATTGATTCAGCGCAAAAAAAAAAAGCATGTTTTCCTGAGCATTAAAAAGTGTGTTAATTATTAGAAAAAGCATAAAAGTGTTTTGGCAAAGTGCTTGAGACAAGCCCATTCTTCCGGCACAGCAACGCTTAATGTGCACAGTATCTGTACACCCTAATGTACTTCTCTCAACACACTTCACTGTCTTAAAAATATCTTTTGTCTTTGTGACTCTCCTTTATTAATTCTATTTGTCTGATCTAAGGTGAAACTTGGTGAAGTTTGTCATTTCTTCTCGACATGAGCAATCATACTGGCTCACAGACAACCACAAAACCACACGTGATAAGATGCCTCTTCCTCACCCAGTTACATCTCCTTGTGAGATGGATAAAGAAACATGAATATTTTACTCATCACTGGGTGCTTCTAGGAGAACTCATATATCATCTCTGAGCAGCAACATTTGATCATTCATGCCTTTGAGGATCACTGCTGACTAATTTTTAAGTAATTTTACATCTGGTCTCAATGAGGCATTTACTGGGGAAAACATTTAATAAAATTATATACATATTTGCTGAAGTCTTTCACCATTAATCAGAATCAAAAATGAAGAAATACAGTGAAAACATCATATTTATATTCACTAATTATCCACCATTTGTAATAGCCTCATTCCTTTTCCTTGTAACTTATTTTCCTGCCTTTATCCCCCATGGGCCAGATGTCAGAATGCTGCTATCTCAGAATCATATTTCCTTTGTGGATCTGTGCTCCGTGGAGTTTTTCTTGGCTCATTTTACACATGAAAGGATGTGAGTGTGGAGGCTCAGTGACTCCTCCACTGGACTTAGTTGGTGCAAATGAGCCTCCGAAGGTCTCCATAAATCTGATAAATGAATAGTGTGCTTCTTGTTTTGGATAGCAAAATGCCTAGAAAATAAATCATCTCATGGGAAAAGACACAGCAGCACAGCTTTAACTCACTCGCTACAAATGACTAATTGTCAATACAATTCAATGAACAAAAATGCTCAGTTTTCATGAAAATTGCCAATGGCATTCACACTCCAGTTCAGCTTTACTTCTCGAAGACCCAAAGTCTCCACAGAGTAACTAACTTTCCTTCACTGAGTAAGCGAATGGTGTCAACTTGAACTATACAGGTTGACTGGTACAATAAATGTCACTCTCATTTGTAAAATGATTCTTACCATCCTCAAGGACTCCAATCTGGGTGAAGAGCAGATTAAAATGTTAAAGTTATTCTAGTATCTTCTGGCTTTAGTGCCTTTCATACATTATAGTCACTGCTGAAATGATAGTCAAGTTCAATTCTCAAAATTCCCCACCAATTTGTTTCTTCTATAATGGCACTATCCTCTCTGCCCACCCTGCCCTAACCAAGGCATCACTACATAGGGACGTGGGGTCTTGTATCAGCCTATGGGTCTTCCATCACCTGAACACCAACATACCCTCTGCCACTCAGTTAGCTATTGCTGTGTAATAAACCTTTAACTTAGTGTTGCAATCAACAACTATTGTATTTGGCCCTGGACTTTGTGGGCTAGAAAACTAGAGAGGTTTGTCTCTACTCCATGGCATCTGAGGCTTCACAAGACTCCCGATGTCAGGATCACTCAGGGAACATGGTCATGGAGGTTGCTCACTAACATGTCCAGTTCCCTGGGTGGTGCTCCAGGTAGAGGCTGGACTCTTGACCAGACCACCTAGGTGGTTCCCCGTGGCAGCTGGACCCTGAGGGGTCTTCAGAGACAAGGATGCACTTGCTCCCCAAATACATTGCCGTTTCTAAAGGCAGACCCCATCCTCTCTGGACATATCATAGATTGACTTGACTTTGCCCAACCAGTTAGGAATCTTTCTCTCTCACAATTGAGTCCATGAGAAAAGGACACTTGTGCCTGTTAAGGGAACTCAAAACAGCTTTCACTAAATCTATCATGAATATGCAGGAACATCTGGAAACTGAATCATTTCCTCTCCGTCTTCATGGCATTTCCACAAGCACAGTGCTTTCTGAAAGATGTAATATCAAGCCCACTTGTTTACATTCAAGAGTGAGAGTACCCAGGCCAGACATATCCCGGCTAACTTCCTTTCCTTTCTTATAACTACAGTAGGCTGTTGTAGAAAAAGAGGGTTCATTCTGTAGTATTTAATTAGGATTCATACTAATTGCTTCTATTGAACCCTTGGAGGTTTGTGAACTAAGACTTCAGAATACTTTTTAAACATAGTTCAGGTGATATAAAGTTTCTCAGGGGTGTTCATTTAACAATGGTAACAAATGCACATGGGAAAGAATGAGGTTGCAATTTCTCTTATCACAGAGAAATGAATAGAATTGATTATCGCACAGGAATTTTTTTGAACATTCATGAAGCATAGCAGGATCAACTTTCAGCTCTTGGCTGACAAACTTCAATGTGAACAAACATGCAGAAGTGGTGTTGACTTTCTGGATGTAAATCCAGCAGGTGAGTGAATCTATGACTCACCTGGCAACATGAAAGACAAAGACTTCAGTTTTCCTTGTTTTAAAGACCTTAGTTGATTTGCAGATCATTTTCATAAAGCACATAAAATCTCCCACATTATATTCCCCTTTTGAAATGCAGCTCAATGAACAGCAAGCTTTTCCTGCACCTTGATATGGAGAGGCTAAGAGGAAAAGGAAAGTTACAAAAAGATTCATGGGAATTAGAATGTTTTACAACTCGCTCTCCTTTTCCCTAAGGGAAGGGTATCACTTTTCATAAATAGTTGTCAGGTTATATTGGCCTGAAGAGTTAGTGTCTCTATGAAAAGAAAAGGAAGATAAAAAGTTGCTCAGTACTTGAAATCCACTAACTGCATTACCAGGCTTGTAATTTTCCCCCAAGCACTTTGCAATCAGCAGCGTGGTGGATACTATTGTTGTGAGTGGTGCTGCTATTATTATTATTATCATCATTACTTCACTTTATTAGACAGCAAGTCAATGTTATGACATAGAATTGAAAACCCTAGAACTCTGAAAATGTACTCAATTATATTCACTATAGTGAATTCATTCCCCAAAGGAGATACTACATGTTTTAAGACAGCAATTGTACAGAATAAAAAATAAAAATTTAAAAAACAAAGAATGAGAGAAAATGTGTTTTATAACAGTGTGAGCACTCATTACCTGGTTTATACTGCTGAGGAGTGGAAGGTGAAATTTGCATGTTGTGCTTAGGGCCTTGAGGTACCTGCGATGGGGAAGGTACACAGAACCGAATTTCTGCAAGAACAGAATTCCTGCGATGTCCACGGCAGAATCCTGGGGCGGGAGGATGCTTTGGGGCAACCATGATCACAAAATCGACCGTTGTGAAAAGGAGAAATTACCAAGGCTTGTGATGACAAAAGTAAATGCTGACACAAGAAAATCTAGGCAGCCACTGGGTCCTAAAATTAAGTCTAGATGAGCTTCATTAGTTCTTAATAAGATGTGACGGAACTGAACATTATCCATGTACATTAATGAAGTAAAGCTTGAGAGTTGAAGAAAGGCAATCAAATGTGTGTAGATGCTGGAAACCGCGGGTAATTTCTATCCTTAGAGACTCAGAGGTAAAGCATTATTATAAAGGATTCTGAGATATTTGCAGTAACACTCATCAAAGTTGATAAATTTGTTGACTGACTTAGAGAATGACTTTATTACAAGGCTACTAAACAGTTCGAAATCTTTTAAAAAGCCTCTTTCATAGAGTCTGCAGTGATATGGAAATTTTCTACCTTTACTATATGGAACCTGAAACTTTATAAAGTCGAATGTTTGCATTTTAATGGAGAAGATACATGTATACTGTTATTTACAAACCATGAGACCATGTCAGTTATAGCGTTCACACTGGAATGGCGATATTCTGAGCTCCCTGTGTTTTTATATTTTTCACACTCGGTTCCATGTGTTTTGTGCCTGTTTTCTATAGGAAACTGATCATCTCAAGGTGGGAACCCACATGAATGGCATGTTTTTCCTAACTCTCTTCCTTTTGTTTGCACATGGCAGGTGTTAGTGAATGTTTATTAAGTAAAAAACTGAATAAAACAATACTTGTAGAAGTCCGTTCACACTAATATAGATGCTGCCCATGTGCATTGCGACTTAAGGTAAAGTGGAGCTCTATACCACAAGCCAGATACTGCTGTTGGGTGTAACAGCCCATTGACCATCGTCTGATCCAGGGGACAAGGAGGTGATGCCAGGAGATCCTTCCAGATCGCCCCCCAAACACATACTCCCAATCTCTAGGCAAACGGAATTATAGCACATCATTGCAGTGATCTCTTTTACACATGTCTGGCCATTTATAAGTGAATGCTTCCCCCAGTTAAATTTCTACACCTCTATTTTGTTCCATTTGGACCAGAACTATATGCTCCTTGGGCTTCAGCCCAAGTGACCTTGGCTTGGGAGCCACTCTCCAGGCGTGTCCCCAGACTGGGGCGCAGTGCCTTCTGGAATGTTTCTGTAGCTCCCTGTGCCTATACTATTGGTCTCATTCATCACCCTGAAGGCAAGTTCATGTTTACTTATGTCCCTTTCCCTAGCCCTTAAGTTCTATGACAGCACATTATGTTTTATTCTTAAGTATATTTCCAGAAACACAGCACCTGACACTCCTGTGATAGATAGAACCTCACTGCTTATTCTTCTCCAACCTCAGACTGAATACGCCAGATTTCTCCATCTGCCCCTCTTCCAGGAAGAAAAGGAGTCTGTGACCCAATCCTCCCTGAAAGGGCCTAAGGTTGCTACACGGGGAATTCTTTATATTCACGGTAAATATCAAAAAGAAGAAAACAACTCTCTCTCATCAGATGCCATCCTGTCTGCAGGTAGTACCCTGAATGCATGTCCCTATTGGAACCAGAGAGCCTGTTGTGTTCATGTGGCAGAGACAGAAGAACAGAAAGACACCTGAGTGCTTAACAATATTGTGGAACTGCAGCCCTGATTCTGATACCACCTGCTTCAGGATCACTGATAACGTGACCCAAAAAATGTCAGTATTAGACAAGCCCCTAACTGACCCACCACAGCACCCAGCCATCAATTCTGACCAGAGTCCAGCGCCCAGCCCAACACACAGCCTGGGGTTGTGAGAATAGAGTCAGCATCAGCTACATCGTTTCCAAGCTCATGGGCTGAGGACAGCATGCCCTGACTGTGCTGTGGTGCCAATCCATCTATCATGCAGGGCTTCATCAGCACTCTCCTGAAGCCTCGGGCACTAGTCAAGCCCCCACACTTCGTCAAAGCCTGGTGAACCCCAATGATTGACTACACCCAGAAAGTGGCACTGAGCTGGTCTGGCACTGAGCCAGGGTGAGCACATGGCCTTAGGTAAAGTTGAATAAATGAAATTCAGGATATATATCACTGAATGTTTACACTGTGACTTTGTTTCTGAAATCTCACAGTGTAAGTTACATAAATTGCTAATTTTGGACTTTGAGTTGAATGTCAATATGCTAAATTCTATGGGACTATCAAAGATGCATATAATAATAATAATAATAATAATAATAAACACATTTTTCTATATGTAGGCAATAGTCTAAGCTCATCATGTTTATTAATACCTCTGAGGTATATATTATTATGATTTTATTCCCACTTATAGATATAAAAGCTGAGTAGAAAGATTAAGTGGCTTGACCAAGGTCACCCAGCTAGTAATAGGCCAATATCTAGAGCACATATGACTAACTTCTGTGCCTTCTCCACAAAAATACTAACAATACAAAGCACCATATGATTGCACAGGATAAGGAATAGTCTACAGAAATGAATGACATAAACTCTTCAGTTCTGGGCATATCCATGCAGAGACTAGAAAATCCAACAGTCAGATAGAGGACAGAGAAGTTCTCCAGTCTGTAAGAAAAGTAACTGAAAGCATAATTGCCTTTGGATTAATGATAAACCCAGATATCATTGGAGGATGGATTATTGTAGAAAGGCTTCGTGGAGGAGCAGAATCTCAAATTACACCAGAAAGAGAGTTGAAGTGTGAAAGGCGATGAAGGTGTGGCAGAACTGGGTGTGTCTGGATGCACACCCCTTGTTCTGTAAGCACTGAGTAGGTTAGACCCATCCACCTGTACAGACAGGTATGCCCTCCTCCCCTCATGCATCCATCAGTCCCTCCTCTAAATAAAAGCTTGGTCACAGAAGACAACCTTCTAGGATAAAGAGGTTAACTTTCCATCAAGGATCAAGAGACTTAAAATAGGCATTTTAAGGAGGAAAACAAAGAAACAAGCAGGGTTCTGGCTGATTATCTTTCATCACTGTTCCCCAGAAGTTGTGATGGAGAAACAATGCATATGTTAGAAGCAAAGCAATGTTCAATAGCAGGACTTGGTGCCAGGAGGAGAAGGGCAGGACTCTACGGCAGCGTGTCTGGGTGAGCTGAGCAATGGAGTGGCTTCCTGACTGCACTGAGATGGATTGTACCACACTCGGATTGAAAGATCATTCCACATGGTTGAGAAGACACACTAAGTGATTTTTGTTTGGCTTAGACTGCTGTCTCACCTGACACCTTTAGGAAGCAGTTACATTGCATGCTTGACCACTGACTCAAGAACCAAAGAGGCCACATATCTGAGACACCTGTCAATGGCCAAGTGCCCTGTGGTGTTCGCAGTGTGATGCTGTTATAAAGTCAGCCGTGTGTCTGAGTAGAATGATGATGTGGAAAGCCATGGGCAGTACAAAGGGGGTTCCTGATGTCCATGAAAAGCACTTCAGAACTTTAAGGTGTTATTAAAGCAGCTACTGCTGACCTTAGTACACAAAGAAGAGATTTCCATGTGATGAGACATGCCTTAGCAGTCACCACCTCTGCACCTGTCAGAGCTGGAATGTGAGGGGTCGCCATCACACAGACATTGTCTCCATATCCAGTTCTCAAATGCACTTTAGAATTCAGGATTTCCAGCAGTGCCCTGAGCAGCCCTCACGGACACCCGAGCTGGTGTGAGCCTAGTGCCTGCTTATCATGGGGTTTCTGCCACTTAGATCATCCCACCCTGAATCCACCCGAAAGACACTAGAATTTACACGGGTAATTTCTATCCTTAGAGACTCAGAGGTAAAGTAATTTTGGGCTATGTAAGAAATAAACTATAAACTGGAGTCAAAATGCCATGCATTTGAATAATACAACCTAGTTTTACATAAGCATTCTAGCTGGTACTTATTCATTTATTCCAGATGTACTAATTGAATATTTTGTAACTGTTATGGAATTTAAAACTCAAAAGAAGTGGTCAAGAAAGAAAAAAATCCTATCCCTCAAGGGGCTTACTTACATTCCATGGGGAGCCAGCCAGAGGAGAGCATCTGAGGGACTCTGTGGACAACAGAATCCAACATTGTCATCCCACATTTTCAAAAGTCCTGGAACTAGGTGGTATTAGAGTTAGGGTGACAATGCTGTTAGGCACTTGGATGTTTTTTGGTCTTTCTGTCTCTGCCACACAAATGCATCGGTCTCTGGTCACTAGTAAGGGTATCAAATTTTATTCCAAGTAAAATGACAAGACGTAGAAGGATTTTAAGCAGGAGTGTGAAATGAATTAATTAAATTTTTATAAGCATCAATTTAGCGTGGCATTTTCATAATTTTTGTTCTAGCCAAACGTGGAAGAGGAAATTCAGTGTTGCCTCTATACATACAAGAGGAAACTGGGGCTCAGGGAGGGTCCTTCCTATCTTGTCCATGGAAATTCAACTGGTGAAAAAGAGAGAGAGCGCATCAAACCTGAGGTCTTCTCATCCAGTACTTCTTGCTAATTTCTCTCCACCATGGTTGCCTCCTTCAGGTCAGCCTGTAACCAAATTGTGTGCAACAAAAGTCAAATGTCAAATAAGAGCATCTTCTTTAAATGTCCACATATCTAAAATTATTTCTGACTACACTGTGGCATTAGGTGGAGCTGACGAGAAATGAAAGCATGGCTAAAGAATGCACTTAAAGATAGCCTCTAAAATAAGAATAATGAAATGGTTTGAAATAAAAAAGATTGAATCTGATTGGCTGAACTAAGTGGCAAGTGACCAGGCTAATAAGTGTTCATTTAAACATTCCATGTTAAATCATTTCTTTCCATTTATTTCTGTAGATATGAAATAACCTGTCTGGAGAGTCCCCTACCTTGGCCTGCAGCCTCCATCTCTGGGCTCACTTCTGCTCCAGGTTGGCCACCCCTTCTTCAAGGTCACTCCACACTATTGGCCCCTCTTGCTCTTCATATGGCCTCCAGCATTGACCACAGTGCCTATCATGAAGAAAAAAGCCAACCGGTATTTTTATGATTAATGTCATTGCTCTAAATGCATCAAACACATGGATAGAAGCAGTTAACATGTTGAGACTGAGTTAGAAAATACTAGAGTATTGTACAGAACAAAAGAAAGAATTGCAGAAACAAAAATTAGGGAAGCAGTCCAAAAACACCTAAGAATTTAAGAAATCTTACAATTGAAAAAGAATGAAGCCTCGATTCCTTGACCATCTTTGGTTAAAAACAACTAATAGTGTTGGATAAAATATTTCAAAACTACTTAAATGCCCTTAACTTTCCTCAAGAAATTAAGTAATAGTCAGAACCCCACAACAAAGTGAAAGTATGCCTTCATAGAGGTGGGCTCAGCACAGAATCAAGTTTTCCCTTGAAGACATTTACTGAACTGGATAGATTCAAACTTTAGGTTTGGCAGCCTGTGGGTTGTGGGGTCAGGAGACAAGCCACGGTTTGCTCAAGGAGGGGGTGGAGGGGATCTCTCTGCCAATAAACCCAAGTCCTGAAGAGGACAGTCCCAATGTGAGGAGACTACAAGAAAGATGATGTGTCTTGACTCTCAGCACAGAGTAAAGGATTGAAAAGGGACCAAGGAGACCCATACAGTTACATAAGCCCTGTTGGATTTTTATCAGTGGGGAAATCTTTTTCTCAAAGAAAGCAGCAGGCCCAGACCATTTACAGAAGTTCTGTCAAATATTCAAGGACCAAATGCATCTTGCAATAAACTATTTTAGGGTGTAGAAAAGGGACGCCACAAATGTATTCAGTGTAAGCTTGTAATATACCACAGAGGGCTCAGAGCAAGAAGGAGAATGACAGGCCAACCCTGCTTGTGAACATTGATACAAAACAAAGCATATTACCAACCAAGTCCAGCAATGTATGAAAAGGACAATAGCAGGAAAGCTTTAGTAGAAAAATTAATAGGCAAATCGGTTTTGAAGTTTGTCACATGAACATGTAAAAAGAGTTAAGCCCCATGATTATCTCATTAGAGACAGAAAGTTTATTTGAGAAAATTCAACATCCATTCATAATAAAAATTTATAGAAAACTGAAAAAGAACTCTCGGTGATAATCCTCTAACAAAATACACAGCAATTTTTGTGCTTAATGGTTAAATAATTATGATCTGAAACAAGTTAAGAATCTCCTCTAATAGAAATTCTATTCAACCTCCTCCTGAAGGGCCTTGTCAATGCAATGAGAAAAGAAAAATATATATAAATATTTGGAAGAAAAATGAAAATTATCACTATTTCCACATATAAATTATTAGAATTCATAAGGATGAAACTATAAGTTGGAATCAAAATCACTAAATAAAATCTGTACATAAGTAAGAGTTTAGAAAATGTAATAGAAAAATATCAATTATAATTTACATCAACATTATTAATTTCATGAAAATCTATCTTAAAATATATATGTAAGAATTATATGGAGAAAATTATAAAACTTTGATGAATATATTAAAGAACCGAAAATTAAAAGGAGAATTATACCCCACAAATGGAGTTCAAAACTCATTATCATGACAATGCCCACTTTATAAACACTTTATGAAAACAAGTCAACTTTTTATAGAGATTCAAAGCAGTTCCCTAGAAATCCCCAACAGAATGTGGGGTAAAACTTGGCAAGTTCTTCCATTCCAGACCAATGCCATATTGACACCAACTTAATCAGCCATAAGGGCTTCCTGGTAATTTTAGTGAGAGCCACTCTGAGAACTCTATGTGAGATGTCAGCATTGTCCTCACCCCCAATGCTGGCATGCCCAATACCCCTAAGCACACTATGACTTTTCTATTTTTTTCCATTGCAATTATTATCTTCTAATGTATAATTGTGAACCAAAAAGCATATTGTAGCACACATGAGATATAATTTCATTTCTATACAATTTAATACTGATAAAACTAAAACTATGTTGTCTCACTACATATGCAGTGACATATCCACAAAAGCAAGGTCTTCCTAAATACCACATTCAGGAAATAGATACCTCTGTATGGAAGGAAGGAGGGGACTTCATATACTAAAAATAAGTAAGGGCACAGGAAGGAAGGAAGGAAGGAAGGAAGGAAGGAAGGAAGGAAGGAAGGAAGGAAGGGCCTTTTAAATGAAATAGGAAGGAAGGAAAAGAAAGAAAGAAAGAAAGAAAGAAAGAAAGAAAGAAAGAAAGAAAGAAAGAAAGAAAGAAAGAATGAATATGGGCAAAGTAATTTTTTTCTTAATTAGGGGATAAATATATGAATGTTAGTTATATAGTTGTTATTTATTCTTTATGCATAATCTAATTTTTTTAATTGTAAATAGATACTAGAATAAGCCATAGCTTTAAATGGTTACTATAAATCAAACTTGAACTAAACATTCATATCTCCAGCTTTATTTAATGCAGGTACCAAAAGCCCTGAGAATCATTTCTATTGTTTCCATTTTTACAGATTCTCTAGGGCATGCGTCCCAGTGACCAGGATGGGAACAGAATCCCTCACTCAGGTACCCCAGAATCAAGGCTAGTTCTCTCTGGAAGTCCTGTCTGAGGCATACCTCAGGATGTGACTAGACACAGCACACAGTTCACCTTGTATTGAAAACAAGAGTAAAAACACATTAGGTCTGTGCTTCTTCAGACTTTCATGATCTTTTCATTTAAACCTATTCAATAGTTAAAAACAAGACAACAGACCCAAAATGGAGTCACTTATGCTAAGCCCCATGTCACCGAACTGAGACTTGGTTACAGTTTCTGCTCTCCCAGAAATGGACTCTTCAACCAGTCAATCAGGAATCTCCCGATCAGCACTAGTTAGGCCACCTGCCTGATACACCCCTGCCATCCTCTGAAGGAAAGTGACTTTGCAATAACCAACCAGTTTCCTTGCCATATAATTCCTCCTTCCTGTCCCCTTCTGCCTTTAAAAGTCTTTCATTTTCCACAGCTCCTTGGAGCTCCTTGGAGCACCTTCCTATCTGCTAGACTGGATGCTGCTAAATTCAAATTGACTTTTGTTCAAATATAAACTCTTACAATTTCTGATATGCTTCAGTTTAACACTAAGATGCTGTTAGTTAAGGGAAAACAGAAAAAAACTTTTAGCAGCCTGTTTTTGACATCCACGAAAAGCTATGCAATCCGCCTTCCCTCTCTGGAATGACACTATCAGCAGAGATGTGTCAAGTGCCCTGGAAAGAAAAGAAATGTATCTTCAACAGAGAAACAGAGATGTAACATTTTAAAAGATGAACAAAGTCCTCATCTTTGAATACACAGTATTCAAAACACTTAGAATAATTTGCTTTTCTCCATCTTCCTTTTAAACAATTTGCTTTATGACCACTGAAGGACACATTCTCCATCACAAAATCACAGTCCTCCTGTGTTCATTCATTGGTTCATCCATTCAGTGATTATGATTTACTTATCACTCTATGGGGTTTAGAAGACCTTCTTGAAAAAAGAGTGAGCATTTTTTTTTCAGAACTAATAACCCTATTTGTCAATAACTCAGGAAGTATGGCCTTAAAATATTTTTGAGTAAATGTTTTTGAAACCCCAATTAAAAAGAACCCATGTTTTTTTAAAAATATATTTTTATTGATTTTAGAGATAAGAACCCATGCTTTTTAAAAAATATATTTTTATTGATTTTAGAGAGAAATGGAAGAGAGATAGAAACATCGACGATGAGAGAGCCCTGACCAGAAATCGAACCGTGACCTGCTGTTCATAGGTCGACACTCTACCACTGAGCCACACTAGCCAGGCAAGCCCATGCTTTTTAATGCAGTACATTAAACGATGAGAGAGCCCTGACCAGAAATCGAACCGTGACCTGCTGTTCATAGGCCGACACACTACCACTGAGCCACACTAGCCAGGCAAGCCCATGCTTTTTAATGCAGTACATTAGCCATCCTGGATTATGCTATTTTCATAAAGGACTTGTGTGGGACACAGAGGGAAGCTCAAAGAAACTTGCTTCCACTAACCACCCAGGTAAAATGAGTCAGTCAGCCAGGTAGTAATTGTTCCACTCCAGCAGTCGTGGCTGTCAGGGGAGTGACACTCAGTCTAGAATCAGAATACCTGGAATCCAAGTCATACACTTTCACAAGCTTAGAAGTTACCCAGAACTCCTGCTTCCATACTTGGAAGTGGGGGTTTAAAATATCTAAGTGACAAAGTTTACTAAGAATTAAGTGACACATTCACCTGAGTGCCTGCTGAAATTACAAAGATATATAGAAAATCTAAGCCATGGTTGGCAAACTGTGGCTCGCGAGCCACATGCGGCTCTTTGGCCCCTTGAGTGTGGCTCTTCCACAAAATACCATGTGCGGGCACGTGTACAGTGCGATTGAAACTTCGTGGCCCATGCGCAGAAGTCGGTTTTCGGCCTGGGCGAGTCTATTTTGAAGAAGTACTGCTGATATTTGACTCTGTTGACTAATGAGTTTGCTAACCACTGAATTCTAAGGCATTACCAGAGCAAGATAGTGGCCAAGACAGGTGGAAGAAAAAAAGAGGGAAAGTCATTACGTCTGACCTATATAATGGTCAAGAAACCGTTAACACAAGGACAACAAAAGCTGAAATACAAAACATGGGCATATCAAGAAATTATGGCCATGCTCAGTTATAAACACATCAAATCTGCAAGGGCATTACAAAGGGTAAGAAAATCCAGGCACCAATGGCCAATGTCACACAAGGGAGATAGGAGACACACTCAGCATTATCCTGAGAGAAATAATAGTGTGGGAAGCCTGGCTCACCAAGTCAAATCCAGCTGTGGCTGGAGCCTTACCTTAGTTTACAGATTATTTCAAACACAGTCTCTGCAGAGAATAGGAATACTATGCTAGTTTGAGTCCAGAGATAAACACGCATTTTTTAAAAAATTATAAATAATTTAAAATCTCTGTATTTTGAAACAGCAGAGAGAATTGACCTTATCCTGTAGCTATTTCATAAGCGGTAAGACCTCTTTTCCATCCCAGGAGGAGCAAAACAAGGTAGACAGCTGCCATGGGGATTGCTAATGTGTGTGCCGATATGCGCAGATTTTGAATAAAAACAAACAAGACAACCTCTCTCATGTTCAGGGCATGAGAAGAAAACTAATGTTTTTTTCATTGAAAATTTTATTGAGATCATTGTGCCTTTCCATGCAGTTCTAAGAAATCTTACAAAAGAGATTCTGTGTTTCTCCCAATATCAACATTTTTGTAAAACACTATGGTAGAACATCATAATCAAGATATTTACATTGATATAATTTATCAAGTTTATTCTGACTTCCCCAGTTTTACTTGCCCTCAGGGTCTGTATGTGTATATTTAGTGCTGTTCAATTTTAGCGTCTGAGTAGGTTACTGTATCCACCATCACAATTTTTATTACTTTTAATATCATAGTGTATCTCTAAGTGACATAAGCAAAAACTCAGAGTCTAATTCTTGCTGTAAATAGAGCCACATACTACTGTTGATATCATTATTTTAATAATTTCCACTTATTTAGCACCTAGCATATGCCAAGAGCCCATAATACAACTAACCAGTATCATGAAAGAGAGGACCATGTCAGCTGTCTCTAAATCTCACTGGTTTAAGCCTCTCTTCTCCTCATTGGATCTAGCTGTCACCCTTATTGTGGCACTGTGGTTGAATCCAGCAGCCATTAGCACTAATGTCCCCATTATGAAATCGAAGGCATACTTTTAGCTTGCAGTGCCCCTCTATGGGATTTGATTCTGATGTCTTTCTGAAATGGTCTTAGTTCTTTGGTTCCTGGTCTCCTCCTACCCAGCATCTACTCCTTGGTGTCCTTTGGAGGCTCTTGGAAGGTTCCTGCTCCTTTACTGGTGGTGTTTCCGAGTGCCTGCCCTGCTCTCCTGCCCTTTCTATAACCAGACTCCATGGATGATCAATGTGAATTTTGGGGCTTCAATCTGCTTGCTGCTGGAGATGGGGTGACCAGTTCTGCCTCCTCCAGCTTCTATTACATAGTTCCAATTGCAATCCCCTCTATGTTTCCAATCCTTTACCTTCCTTAACTTTAAACCTGAAAGGAATTCAATATCGCCATTAGGAGTCATGGTAGAGGCTTTATGATGGTCACGTACACCTCAGAGATCCTTTTTTTCTTACTTCCAAGTTCTTGACCATGTCCTATCCATAGCTGTGCCTGCTGAAAAGTCCAACTTCCAGGAAAATGGGATGGACGCTAATGAGAAATGAGTTGTTGAGAATCAGAAATGCCTTGAATAGAAAATTACTTTGTTTCCCAATGTGGACAAAACAAGCTTAATGGCCTCTGAAAACACCAAATAAAGAGGGAAATAATTGCTTCATCTTGTGGAGGGTAGTGATCTCTGAAATTGGATAAAATAAAACAAAGGAATCGGCGGCTTTTACCATCACCATGATAAAAATGAACAAAAGATTCCTGACCAACAAATGGAACACTCCTAACCTGCAGAAGCCAACCTACTCATTTTAGACATAAGTAATCTTTTTAAAAAATATATTTTTATTGAGAGGAAAGGAGAGGGAGAGAGAGATCGAAACATCAATGATGAGAGAGAATCACTGATTGGCTGCTTCCAGCACACACCCCCATTGGAAATGGAGCCTACAACCCTGGCATGTGCCCTGACCTGGAATCCAACTGTGACCTCTTGGTTCATATATAAATGTTCAACTGTTGAGCCACATCAGCAGGGCCAAACGTAAGTATTCTTTGTACACTCACTGGTTAATATCAATAATAAGATTTTTAATGAAATTAATTTGGGGGGAGGAATGGGGGACATCTGCAATAATGTCAACATTAAAGATTTTTAATAAAAAATTAAATGAAATTAGTTTTAATATATCTATGAACTATATATCATAACATATCACATTGTACTATTGATTAATTATAGCACGAGTAGGAGAATGTAGTGCTTTATACTCATGTGAATAAATAAAAATGAGGAAAAAATGTGTTTGGTAAATGTAGCCTTACTAGCTGCAATTATATCCTACCACAATGAATAGGTTTAATTATAGTGAACTTGGGATAAGGAAATTATTTGCAATATTATATTCCAATTGTGGGTCTGCCCAAAAGTAAACCAATTTACCACTGACAAGGAATAAAGCTAGCAAATATTGAAAGTAAAAACTGGAAGAAATGCCAGGAAATTTTTTTTAAAAAGGCAAAAACAACTTCTAAATCTCTACAGGTTAACTAGAAAAATTGCTCAACTCATTACATAGGCTTAATATTTCATTGACCAAACATAATGTTCTTTCACTAAGCAACAATGGAAGTTCAGATTACATTATGTTCATTTGTTTTATACCCTAGTCTTTCAAACAAGCAGAAAAGCACTCTTTGGGAAGAAAGTCTGTCTTCTTTTTCTTTTATAGCCAAACCATATTCCCTACAATCATATCTAGCACAATGCTTCAGGCACTGAATAGCTCACTCACTAGTAAAAGCCAAAACTAGACTTTGCTTTGTATTTCATGAGTTTTATACCCAGAAAGACCTCCTGAGTTTAGCTCAAATAAACCTTTAAAAATTTTAATGAGAACAAATTAGTTTTACAAATGCACATACAGATTAAACATAAAATCAACTGTCTCGGGGGACATCGTGTGCACAGACACATAGTTAATTACAGCCAGAAATAAAATGGGAGTAATGCATGTCCACATTTTTCACATTTTGAAATGAAAGTGCAAGACTTGTTTGATTCATTCCACCTGACAGCCCGGAACCATCCAAATCAAACATAAGCCTTTTCATTGCAGAGCAATCAGTCTCTAATTAGGACTGGCATTTCACCCATCATCTTCCTATCGGAACCACTGCAGCCTGTGCAGTGTCAGCCTGAAAAAAAGAGCTGGATGGGAAAATAACAGGGATAAAAATGACTTGGAAAAAAATGAACTGTGCTAGAAGTGTGATTAACCCAAAACGTTCTAAAATTTCTATCAATTTCAAAAGATAAACAAAACAGTTAAAATTTTTAAAAGGGAAACTTTGCATTTGTCCTTAACCCAAACACAGTGATCATGGGCAGCGATTTGCTTTCATTATTGTTTTATGATATAACTTCCCAACCTATGTTTTCCCAGATTAGACCTCTCTTCCAAACCTTGCCCTGCACTTCCGATTACCCTCTGAATAGCTAAATGTATGTGCTTCTTTAACTTCTGAAACTCAGCATGCCAACACTGAATCCTACTGGCCTCTCTTCAATCAAGAAATGGCCCTACCTTCCTCCCACATGTCTACTCTGGAATAGTCCATCCACCTGGGGGTACTCGCCTCTGCAATATCATTGTGTTTGTTCTCATCTATCTACATCCATGGACACTGCCCTGTTACAGGTCCTTATTACCTACTAGAGGTAATAGTAGGTAATAAGGGGAGGGGTCCTCAGCCCGGGGGTTGGGGGGGCCTCAGCCCGGCCTGCACCCTCTCGCAGTCTGGGACCCCTCGGGGGATGTCCAATTGCCTGCTTAGGCCCACTCCTTGGGCCTAGGGGAGTGGGCCTAAGCTGGCAGTCAGACATCCTCCTTGCAGTCTGGGATCCCTCACTCCTTACCACCTGCCTGCTCACTGCTCCTTAGTGCTGTGGCGGAGGCGGGAGAGGCTTGCCGCTGCACTCTCCAGCTGTGAGCCCAGCTTCTGGCTGAGTGGTGCTCCCCCCGTGGGAGCGCACTGACCGCCAGGGGGAAGCTCCTGTTTTGAGCATCTGCCCCCTGGTGGTCAGTGCGCGTCATAGTGACCAGTTTTTCTGCTGGTTGTTCCACCATTTGGTCTATTTGCATATTAGGCTTTTATTATATAGGATTCTCTGGCCTGGAGATGGTTTCTTAACTGTGGAAGGTGGAGATGAAGCTCTTTCCTACCTGTGGTCTCAGTGAGAATACTAGCCCTGAGGTCCCTCCTTCACTTTCACTGTTGGTGCTTCCTGTGTCCTGAAGAAGGGCTTTCAAAATTGTCCTGGGTGTAGAAAACCATGCTCAGAGATAGTCAGTGTGAAGTAAAAGAGGGGTGGGTCATGCACTTTGGAAGACCATCACGACAGACATAAACAGTCTACTTTATTACGGACTTTTAGCATCTCTAAAGCGAGAATGAGCACAGGAAGCCCCCTAGAAGGAAGACACAGGGCTTGGTGTTCTCTGAACATTATCTGACCACAAAGTGCCATCTCAAGTATACTTACTAGTGGGTAGAGGAATACAGTTTGGAGTAAGTTGGCTGACAAGATTTACTCTAAACTCCTTAATAAAAATTTTTTCTCTTGAGTCACATGCCTGAATTTCAGATGGGTCCCAAAGAAAGAAAGGATTTCAACAGATAAGTTCAGGAATGAGACAAAAGTGAGGATTTAGACATAGAAAAGTATTCCTGTCTTAAGAAAGTATTCTTCTCAGCAAGGGTATTCACTGCCTTTGCACCTTACTTTCAGATTATGGAATATATTTTTCATCACAGAATAGGGCTTCAGAGGAAAATAAAGACCCAGGTAGACAAATAGACAAATCTTCCAAAATGGACTGTGTATCTGCCCCTTTGAGGTAGTTCCCCACTGTTAGGTCAGGTAGCAACTTTGAGATAATTCAAGTAAGCATGGGAATTTATCTCTAGAATGACTTGGGACTATTGCATGACATGAAACATGAATATATGGATGCTACCACTTTACTGTGAAAGGATCCCATCAAAATAGAGGAGATTCCTGGCCAGTGTGGCTCCATTTGGTGGAAGTGTCCACCAGTACACCAAAAGGTTGTGGGTTTAATTCCTGGTCAGGGCACATACCTAAGTTGTGAGTTCAATCCCCTGTTAGGGCACATATGGGAGGGAACTGATGGATGTTTCTCTCTCTTTCTCTCTCTCTCTCTCCCTTCCTCTTTCTCTAAAATCCACAAAAACATATCCTTGGGTGAGGATTTAAAAAAACAGGATAAAATTTTTATACCACTCAACATACACCACTTGCATCTCTTACCCTCCACCGCTGATCCTTACCCAATCTTGATCCCACCCTAATCCCAGAAGTGTGGTTGGTATTGGAGGTCAGGTGTGGCTGAGTGTGTCTCCTACATTACCAAGGTACATGAGGTATCTAAAATAGTCAAACTCACAGAAAGAGTAGAATGGTGGTTGCCAGGGGCCTGGGAAAGGGGGAAATGGGGAATTGCTGTTTAACAGGTATAAAGTTTCTGTTATGAAAAATGAATAGGTTTGGAGCTCTGCTGCGTGATGCTGTGTCTGTGGTTAACAATGCTACACTGTGCACTTGTAATTGAGGGTTGATCTCATGTTATGTGTTCTCACCAAAACAATATAAAATTTAAAAATCTGAAATCCTTTTTGTACTTCATCAAAGTCAAAATGGCCCTACATCCACATGACAAAGTCACTTGCATCCAATTAACAGTCTCAAGGTAGTGACTTCAAAATGTCAGCTACTCTTAGTTCTTCAATCTCTCATTTTGTCCTGGGGACCATTATAGTATTAGTTAAAATTGAAAGCCTACCGTGCACCAGGCACTGTGGTCAACTGTGCCTATACTATCCCATTTAATCTTCTCAATGACCTCATTTCACAAATGAGGGCTGACACGCACAGTGGTGGCTTAATGTGCCTAAGGTCTTATACTCAGCAAGCGGTGGAGTTAAGCAGGAACCAACCCGAGCTCATGCCTTATCAAGTAGAGATAATATTTCCTGTCTATGTCCTGTGAAAGGTTTGTGTGAATCACTCCACATATCTGAGCCCAATCTCCCCTTAATAAAGTAAGGCTTATTTTGCCTTCACAAGACATTACTTATAAAAGCTCTCAGGATGATACCAATGCAGAGATGAGTAATAATGAAAAATGTAACCAGACATAGTAAGGAACTGCAGTCTTGGTGACATGGCTTCACCCCAGGATCATATTTTGCCCCCACTGATGCCAGGGCACATATACTGTGAGATGGGGATAGGGCAATGTCTGTATGAATGTCCACACACTAATCCCAGTTATTAAGTCCTCCATAATTCCCTAAGAGGTAGAAATGTCAGACTTGATTCCCCACGGCAGCTGATTAGCTCCACTTCTGGAAAAACAGAAATAGTCAACATTTTTTCTCTAACATGGAGAATCGTTTGCTATAACATTTTGAGTGCCCTTTCCCTCTTTGTGTTTCTGGCTGGGCAGCTGCTGTATATCACGGTCTTAAACTGGTTAACTTCGATTTAATTAGTGCAGCAGAAACACTTAAAGCAAAGAGGAATCAGGACTGCAGGGGGAAATTTCCCACCGTAGAGGACACGCAAATTCTAAGAAATTCTTAAGGTCAAGTGCAGCCTTTGGAGTGAGAAAAGAACTCTAATCTCAATGATGAGTCTGCAGTGGTTTGACTTTGGTTGGGGGAAGGGGGGCAGATAATGTGGGGTCCTATCTCACTTAACTGTCTAACTCTGGGACATTTTGGGAAACGCTTCTCAATAAACTACCACCAAGGTTTTATTTGTTTGTTTTCCTTCCAAGCCAGGTAAGGCCAACCTAAACCTCTGAGAAAAGCAAATGACATGTTTGCTTATAGAAGATATATAAGTGCATATTTAGAAGGATCTCCTTACACTTCATATTTGGAAAATGAAAGAGAGGAAGATTAAATAGCTGGAAACTAGACAAACATTCAAGCGAGGTCAACCAGTTAGAGTCTCTGAAACGCCATCTGTTTGGCAGATGAGAGGTGAGTGATGAAGCTTTGTGGTCATTGTAGACCGAGATCGCCACTTGTCTTTCTTATCTGCCAACAGCCGACGGGGATGGGTCTGCTCTGGTACTTTGCTGCTGTTTCCAGATGCCCAGTGGTGTTTGCGCATTGGCTAAGAGTCATCTGCAAAGAAAACATTGTCCTACCAGGGCTGGGGTGTGCGAGCACCCAGCAGTGCACCAAGGGGCTGTTTGTGATTCAGTCAGCAGCTCTAAGAAGGAAACCAGCGAGGGCGGCATTTATTACTGTAGCGTGTCACAGCGCCAGAATTTGAACCTTGCATATGCAAATGCCCAAATTTCCTTTTGATGAGGTGGTGAGGGAGCATCCTTGGTTTCATTTAGCCATGATTAAGGCCTTTGGCAAAATACTAGACATTAGCACAGGCAGTGCTTCTGAGGAAGATGCAAAAGCATGATTCCCTGGTAGCCAAGTGTAGTTTCAAAATCCCAATTGTGTTCATTATTTCCACAAGCTTTTATAAGCTCCATTACTTTAGAGCCTTTTTAATACTGCCTGGAATACAAGGTGAAACCTAGTTTCTCAGGCCACAGTAGGTCTAATTTTCAACCCACTGTCAGAAGGCAGGCATCACGATTCTACTGGCCACTCACACCACGAGAGTAGAGGTGAGCTTTGGCTTCTATGTCAAAAACAAAGCAAAATACTCTGTCTTATTCCTTTCAGGGAGTCACAACAAAATCCCATAGACTGGGTGGCTTATAAACACAAGGAATTTATTGCCTATAATGATTTCTGGGGGCTGGAAGTCTGAGGTCCAGGTCAGCATGTCGAGTTCTGGTGAGAAGCCTCTCCCAGATTGTAGATGCCTTGTTCCCCTGTACCCTCGCCTGGCAGGGAGCGGAGGGAACAAGCTCTCTCCTGACTGTCATAAAGATACTAATTCCATTCACAAGGGCTCCACCCTCAGGACCTTACCTAATCCTAAATTACCTCTCAAAAGCCCCACCTTCTAACACCCTAACACCCTCACATTTCGGGTAGGGTCTCGACATATGAGTTGAGGCGGACTTTCATGTCCATACCAATCACACAACCTGGTGTTCAACTATAAATTCATGCATACGAATTTTTTCAGTCTGGGGTTATTGGATGTAATGACAGGAGATATTAGGATTCTTTTTTTTTTTTAATATATTTTATTGATTTTCATTAGGATTCTTAATATAGTTGTTTCCTTATCAGGTGCATATGGGGTAGGGTGGTGGGCATAACCTGACCCAGGTGAGGACTGGGGTGGGAAAGGGGGAAGTGCATCCATTGTAGAGAATTTAAAATGAGTAACTGAACTGACTAAAATGTGTCTGCTTTTAATTATCACCATGCCCTGACAATTCTAAACAAGGTCAGTGATAAAATATATCCCACGGGGGAAGGGAGTCTAGTTTTTTGGTCTAAGTTCTAAATATTTGCTGTGGTTACTAGTGAATTCTAATAAGGTACAAATCAACATATTTTTATCAGTTTTCCTTGATAAATATCCTGACCTACAGTAATTCTGTGACACGGACGGAGCCCTAGCTCTGAGCTGCATGCCTTGCTTCAGACTCAGTTCATACCTTCTCTGTCCTTTTTTTAAAAAAAATAAAACTGCATTTAAATGGTACATATGAAACTAAAACAAAACAAAAAATGATAGCGCAATGACAGTGAAGACTGAGAAACTGAATAGAGTGACTTCAGCTTTGTCATTCTATGTGACCACTGGTGATTTGTGGTCGTGTTTAAATTTTACTACTGTGAAATAGAGCTTTAACTGTAATATTTATGTTTAGTGAGTGCAAATTATAGTATAAAACTTCAGAAAACATGTTATTGGGTAGAAATATTGTCTTTAAAATCAAAAGTGAGTCTTTTTGTGTGTTTTATTATTGTTTAAAGTATTACAAATAGTAGTACATATGTCTCCTTTTTTTTTTTATTATTAACCTTCCCCTGGCCTCACCTATGCCCCGGCACTCCAGAATAAGCCAGGAAAGTGAAATATGTGTCACCAGTGCCATGATTC
The DNA here is from genome assembly GCF_000412655.1 of Myotis brandtii. Lineage (NCBI taxonomy): Eukaryota > Metazoa > Chordata > Mammalia > Chiroptera > Vespertilionidae > Myotis > Myotis brandtii. The sequence continues at coordinate 5,498,744 of NW_005355584.1, forward strand.
TGACTTCACAGTTGTCTGAATTGCTGCATAGAGAAGGACCTATTAGGGTGTGATCTGCTCTGGTGACAAATCCCCAGTGAGGACACTGTCTGCAAAGGTTTCCAAATTATTGAGTTTGACAAGGTGAATCTCTTTCACTGTAGAGAAAACCTTCGTCTCCATTCCAACTAAGACTGACCATGATGAATCAACTGAAAATTATGGGGAGACTTTGTGCTAATGAAATTTGACACATTTCCAAAAGGATTTCTGCAAACATGACATTCCTCCATAGAAGGAAGACCTCTTAGCAATGAAGCCATTTGTGTGATCTGGGGAAGGGTCCTCTATAGGACACACAGAAAAGATATAAAAGGAAGGTATTTTCTTGCACCACAATCTGAAAAGGTGATGGGGAAATGGGTGAAAGGGAGAGGGTCACTAAGCAATAGAAGTTATTGCAGAGGTATTCTGCTCTTTAAAATGCCTCCATCAAAGCAAATGATAAGATTGGAAAAAATAATGACATCACATGGGTAGATCAGTCAAGCAATTGGTGCCTTTGACCCATGTCAGAGCTAAGTAAAGAATGAAGTTAAATGCACCATCACTTACTGACTCATTATCCTCACCAAGAGTCCATGTGTTTCAAGAAAAAAGGACTCAAGCTCATACCCTTTGGATTTATAAGAAAATTGGATTAGCATAGTTCATACAATCCTGCCCATGCTTTATGATTCTAATGCACTTAAAATTTCAAAGTCTTAAATTCATAGCCAATTTATCTTATAGTTCTTTATAGTAAAAAAGAGAAACATTGCAAATTCTGCTTCTAGTTTATGATTTTAAATGAATTCCAAAGTTTCAAACTTTGGGCAAAAATCTCCGGTTACTATTGCCAGGGTTCAGAAAGCCTTTGTATACTCTAAAGGCAACTTTTTATAGTACCATTGTCTCATTCATTTCTTTTTAGGAACTATCTGACCACCAAGGAACAAATTCACATACCTTCTTACAAGTTCCTGGAATCACTGCTTTCGGGCTTGACTTGCCAGTGGAAAATCTTTCATCACTTTCTCACTGTGCCACACACTCAGTCACATTTAGCCATAAGGCATAATTTGTAATTTCTGGCTATGAGGTTCAAATGGTGTGTGCAAAATACTCAAAGCTTCTGACCAGGACCAGCTATAAAATTTGTGTGGCCTGGTGCAAAATAAGTGTGTGGCTCTTTGTTCAAAAACCATTGAAAATTTTGTCCTGGCAGGTGTTGTTCGGTGGTCAGAGCATCAGCCTGCACACCGAAGGGTCGCTGGTTCCATTTCTGGTCAAGGGCACATACCTTGGTGGCAGGTTCAATATCTGGCCTGATCTAGGCATGTGCAGGAGGCAACCAATTAATATGTCTCTCACATAGATGTTTCTCTCTCTCCCCCTCCCTCCCTCCCTGCCACTCTCTTTTAAAAGCAATGGAAAATAATATCCTCAGGTGAGGATTAACAAAAAAGTCATTAAAAATTTCAAGAAGGTGACAGAAGTGTGCCAATGCAAATTGGGGGCCTTCTCAGCGCAGGGGATTGTGTGTACCTGGTAGGTCCTCAGGCCCCACAGATGACACAGAGTCAGCTCTGCCCCTGGTTTTCTGTGTAGTCTTAGGAAGGTCCCTTTACCTCTGCACATTATCCCTGCCCCAATGAAAACACAGAAAATGGAGTTTTCCAAATCCAAGTATGGGTATTAACAAAAGCAGTTGCTTCAATCCTCTCATATTTGGAATGCTCTATCCCAAAGGCAGACCTAGAATATTTAGGAACATATATTCAAATCATTATTATTTCTGCCCTAATCCACTTCTACCTGGCTTACATTCATTTGCCTTCTGAACAAAGGACGACTTAAAGGGGTGTCTATGCTACAGCTCTATTAGACCTATTGAGGGATGAGCGTGGGTTTCATAGGCCGCAGAGGAATATCCAGTCTCATTACTGTGCAGTGGGGCATAGACAGATATCATTATTTTTTGTAGTCAAGGATTTCTTTGCCTGTGAGGGTTTTTATAATAGAGAAAAATATGATTGAGAATTGAGAGGGCTCCCTGTCAGGTAGTTCTTTTGCAAAGAGTCTACTTTAAAAATGTATAGTTGCAGCCATTGGCTAAAGAGTATATTGTTATGGGAGCCTGTGGAGTTGATAAAAACAGTATTGGATTTTAGAATGCATGAGTTCTTGAAAGAGAGGAAATGAGCCCTCATCTAACCCTAATTACCTCCCAAAGGCCCCCTCTCCCAGTGCCATCACATTGAGGGAGGAGACTTCAACAGCAGTTTTAGGGGGACAAGACATTCGGTTCGTAACAGGGATAGCAGAGAGGAGATAGGCTTCTCCCTTAACACTTTGGGAGGAGTCTGTAGGGATGGGTGGGCCATGTATAAACAGAGGTCTTAACCATCATCTCAGAGCAGGTCCTCATCACATCTCTTCTCGGCAGCTGCTCATTTCCTCACTGTCTCCCCCTTTCATAGTCTCCAGAGTGAGCACTGTCCTTTGTATGCCACACACATCCATGGCTCCCTCCACAGGGTATCTAACCCCCAGGTCTAGCTTGTTGCCTCTCCAACCTCACCTCATTCACTAGGGGACAGCATGCATTCCACTGGAAAGCCGTGGTCCACCAGACACAGGAAGGTCCTTTGTTCAACATGCCCCTCCTCTATCTTCTCATCCTTTACCTCATCAACTTTTCATTTCTTAAGAAAGCTTCTGCTGCCCATGGACCTCCCCTGTGTGCAGAGTTCTCACCTAAATGCTCCCATGACACCCTGCAACCTCCTCTGGCCATCATTGGTTTCTGGGTGATCCTTCCATCGAGACACGGGGTACCCGCCCCATCTGGGCCAATGCTCTATACCCGCCATCTGATGTAACACTAGATGAATGCAGGGATGTTATTCTTTACTGATGTGTCACCGGCATGAACAAACATGCCTGGAACAATGTAAATACCCAGTTTTAAAAATCTGCTTAATGAATGAAAATTAGAAAACTGAAGTCTTAAATACAAAAATTTCTACTTGTATTCCTAGAGAAATGTTCTCAACTGAAGTGCCAGATCATGAAACTACATGTCTTTTTTTAATTACTTTTTTCCAAGCTTTATTATTGAAAATAAAAGTGTATATATTTAGGTTATACAACATGATGTTTTGTTTTTTAAAGGTGCATACATATACACTGTGAAATGATCATCACAATCAAGTTAATTAACACATCCATCACCTCACATAATTACCATTTTGTGGTAAGACAATTTATGATATTCTCTCAAAAAATGTCAAGTACATAACACACTACTGTTAATTATAATAATTACAGTAAACATTAATTAGATCTTCAGAACTTATTCATATTATAACTGAAAGTGTATACTAATTGACCAACATCCCCTCACTTCCTCAGCCCCCATCCCCAGGCCACCACCATTCTACTTTCTGGTTTTATAAATTTGACTTTTACAGATTCCACATATAAGTGAGATCATACAGCATTTGTCCTGCTATGGCTGGCTTATTTCACTTATAGTGTCCTGTTGATTCACCCACATTGTCACAAATGGCAGAATTTTCCTCATTTTGTATTGCTGAATAATATTCCAGATAGATAGATAGATAGATAGATAGATAGATAGATAGATAGATAGATATCACTATCAACATATGCTCAGGTTGTTTCCATATCTTGGCTTTTGTGAATATTGCTGCAATGAACATGGGCTATCTACTAAGAATCTTGATTGCATTTCCTTCAGTTGGAATGAGATTTCTGGATCATATGGTATTTCTATTTTTAATATTTTGAGGACCCTCCATACTGTTTACCACAGTGGCTGCACAAACTTCCATTCCCACCAACAGTGCACAAGGGTTTCCTTCTCTCCCCATTCTCACCAACACTTATTATCACTTGTCTTTTTGATAACAGCCATTCTAACAGGTGTGAGGTAAGCAAGTAGTTATGGTTAGGAAGTAATATTTTCTATTGCAATAAACTTTCATATGCATATTAATCAGCACATTCTGGGGGTACTTTTTTTTCCAATTCCATTGTTAAATAGTTATAGACACAGCATTAAACTTTCTGCTAGACACCAGCAAGAAATTTCAGAAGGCAATTATACTAGGAGAGCAATTTCATGGCATCAAAGAGCTCAGTCTTCATGATATCTGTTCATTCTTAGCTCAAGTGAGCAGAAAGCTATTTTAGCAAAGGACAATTATAAAATGAATTTCCTATCATTGTCTGCACTTTACCACTTTTGATAATCACACATAAAAATACCCTTCAGTAACAAGAAAAGGTCAAAAGTAACAAAAGGTTTCATGGAAGGGACAATTACTCCTCTGAGGTTTTCCCAGAATAAATGCCTCCCTTCGATCCCCTCCACCTTTTCCATTCAGATGGTGGAATAAAGAGCAGGGCTGTGATCAAATACCGTTCATTGCCTTCTGCGTCTTTTGCGTTTCTCCTGTCACTCTTCATGCAGCAGCTGACACACACAGAGATTGCGGGTGATGGAAAGTAGGGAAATTAGTTTAGAATGAAAGGAAAGCTGCTACTATTATCTGAAGCAGGAATATAAAAGTGAGTGTGATTTAGGTGGCCAAAATGCTGGGGATCTAAAAATATTATTCTGCAAATTAAAGAAATTACAAGTATTATACACTAAAAAATGTGAGTTGAATGAATCCACTTTTGAAAACCATTTTCAAAATCTTTATAAAGTCTTCATAAATGGCTTCTAAGTACTATGTTCTGGGCACAGGGAGCCCTTTATAAATTCAGTGTCAAGGTTAAATCCCTAGAAAATGGGTTTAAGTGATAAATTTAAGCATCTGTTAGAAATTTTTCAGAACAAAGGAAAACCAATACAATTGGCAGAACTTTCCATATGGGAAACCCACCAAGAAAGAAAGGTTTTAAGAGCCAGCCCTGCTCTTGGACTTCTGTTCTGTAGCAGGCAAGCACGCAGCCTCCCGAGCACAGGCAGAACATATGGCCTAAGACCTATCTAAGGAGTAGCAGAAACCAATTCTAGGGAAAAGACATAGTGGCCCAAGTTTTAACATTGTAAAGAATGAATCAACTAGGGAAGGAAGACATAAGCTGAGAAAAATTCAATTAGATCTTTCCGACCCAGTAAAAAGCAAGTTTGGGTCAACATGTCAAGATAGATTAATACTATATCTAATTTCATTCATGTAATTTTATTTCTCCAAAATGTATTCTAAATATTCCTGCATTTTTACACATAACCACATCAATAAATTTTCACCTTGATGTCATTTTATTTTTTTCTCACTTTTTGTTGTTGTTAATTATTGTAATACTAGAGGCCCAGTGCACAAAAATTTGTGCACTGGCGGCGGGGGGGGGGCGGTATCCCTCAGCCCCACTTGTGCCCTCTCATAGTCTGGGATCCCTCAGGAGATAACGACCTGCTGGCTTAGGCCCACTCCTGGGTGGCAGAGGGCAGGCCCAGTCCCTAGGTACCTGCCCCGCAGCCCCTGGTGGGGCTCAGAGCAGGGCCGATTGGGGAGTTGGGGCGCCGCCCTGTCATGCACAGAGCAGGGCGGATCGGGAGGTTGTGATGCCACCCTCAGTCACGCTCAGGGTAGGGCCGATTGGGGGGTTGGGGCACCGCCCCGTCACACTCAAGGCAGGGTCGATGGGGAGGTTGCGGTGCCACCCCCTGTCATGCACAGAGCAGAGCGGATCAGGGGGTTGTGGCGCCACTCTTGTCACATACAGAGCCTGCCGATCAGGGAGTTGGGGTGCTGCCCTCTGTCACGCACAGAGCAGGGCCGATCAGGGGGTTGGGGAGCTCCCCCCTGTCATGCACAGAGCAGGGCCGATCAGGAGGTTGCGATGCCACCCTCAGTCACGCTCAGGGTAGGGCCGA